>NC_091090.1:621060-924090 GCF_032405125.1 Capricornis sumatraensis | reverse complement strand
CTAGGCTTCCCAGCGGGGGCGCCCCGCTCCTCCTAGAGGTCTTAGCTGAGGAGCTGCTTCCCTGAGCTAGGGCTGTGGAAGGGAGTCCAGACACTCAAGGGCAGGCCCCAACCACCTGCACACGTCTCTGCTGGGGAGGAGAGCACTAGGAAAATGACGTCTGTCTGGCACCTTCTGGGCGCTCCCGGAATTCACCTCCGGTGTGTGGGGCCGCAGACCCCAGCCAGGGGCCCTGTGAGCCTTGGGCTCTCCGTTCTGTGCTATCTGAGCGGTCAAGCAACCGCTGGAGGAGCCCTGCAGTTGCCCTCCCATTGCCTCTAATAGAGCCCTCACTGCTGGAGCGCTTGGCAGTGTGCAACACACCGGCAAATAAGCCGTCCACAAGAACGCCTGGGGACTAGGTGCAAAGGCAAGGCAGGAGTGGAGCTGAGGCCAGGAAGGCGCCAGTAGCATCTCCCAGTCTCGCGCAGCCCGCTCCTTTCTGGACAGGAAGCCTACGCGAGGCAAGTCTGGGCAAGGCTCGCCCAGGGCAGAGCAGCCTCACGCTAGCAACTCTGTCAGATCGGGCCTCTGAGCAGTGCTGGAGCTCTGCCGTGCTAGAAGTGCACTCGGCTCCGCCCAAGCAGTGAAAGAAGCCGCACGCAGCCGGGCTGCCTTCTCTTCTCCCGAGGAGGCTCGCTTCCCGCATGCTGTAAACTAGGCTTCCAGGCGAGGCCCCCCGCGCCTCCCAAAGGTCTTGACCCAGGAGCTGCTTCCCTGAGCTGGGGCTGTGGACGGGAGCCCAGACACGCAGGGGCAGGCCCCAACCACCTGCACACGTCTCTGCTGGGGAGGAGAGCACTAGGGAAATGACGTCTGTCAGGCATCTTCTGGGCGCTCACCGAGTCAGCCTCCGCGTGTGTGGGGCTGCAGACCCCAGCCAGGGGCCCTGTGAGCCTTGTGCTCTCCGTGCTGTACTGAGTCTGGTCGGTCAAGTAACCGCTGGAGGAGCCCTGCAGTTGCTCTCCAATTACCTCTAATAGAGCCCTCACTGCTGGAGCGCTTGGCAGTGTGCAACCCACCGGCAACTAAGCCCTCCACAAGAACGCCTGGGGACTAGGTGCAAAGGCAAGGCAGGAGTGGAGCTGAGGCCAGGAAGGCGCCAGTAGCATCTCCCAGTCTCGCGCAGCCTGCTCCTTTCTGGACTGGAAGCCTAACGCGAGGCAAGTCTGGGCAAGGCTCGCCCAGCGCACAGGAGGCTCACGCCAGCAACTATGAGAGATCGGGCCTTTGAGCAGAGCTGGAGCTCTGCCGTACTGGAGGGGCACTCGGCTCCGCCAAAGTACTGATTGCATCCGCACGCAGCTGGGCTGCCTTCTCTTGTACTGAGAAGGCTCGCTTCCGGCATGCTGTAAACTAGGCTTCCCGGCGGGGGCGCCCCGCGCCTCCTACAGGTCTTAGCTGAGGAGCTGCTTCCCTGAGCTGGGGCTGTGGAAGGGAGTCCAGACACTCAAGGGCAGGCCCCAACCACCTGCACACGTCTCTGCTGGGGAGGAGAGCACGAGGGAAATGACGTCTGTCAGGCACCTTCTGGGTGCTCACCGAGTCAGTTTCCGCGTGTGTGGGGCTGCAGACCCCAGCCAGGGGCCCTGTGAGCCTTGTGCTCTCCGTGCTGTGCTGAGTCTGGGCGGTCAAGCAACCGCAAGAGGAAACTTGCAGTTGCCCTCCCTTTGCCTCTAATAGAGCCCTCACTGCTGGAGCGCTTGGCAGTGTGCAACACACCGGCAACTAAGCCGTCCACAAGAACGCCTGGGGACTAGGTGCAAAGGCAAGGCAGGAGTGGAGCTGAAGCCCGGAAGGCGCCAGTAGCATCTCCCAGTCTCGCGCAGCCCGCTCCTTTCTGGAGAGGCAGCCTACGCGAGGCAAGTCTGGGCAAGGCTCGCCCAGGGCAGAGCAGCCTCACGCCAGCAACTCTGCCAGATCGGGCCTCTGAGCAGTGCTGGAGCTCTGCCGTACTGGAAGCGCACTCGGCTCCGCCCAAGCAATGAATGCAGCCGCACGCAGTCGGGCTGCCTTCTCTTCTCCCGAGGAAGCTGGCTTCCCGCGTGCTGTAAACTAGGCTTCCAGGCGAGGCCCCCCGCGCCTCCCAAAGTTCTTGACTCAGGAGCTGCTTCCCTGAGCTGGGGCTGTGGACGGGAGCCCAGACACGCAGGGACAGGCCCCAAACACCTGCACACGTCTCTGCTGGGGAGGAGCGCACTAGGGAAATGACGTCTGTCAGGCACCTTCTGCGCGCTCACCGACTCGGCCTCCGCGTGTTTGGGGCTGCAGACCTCAGCCAGGGGCCCTGTGAGCCTTGTGCTCTCCGTGCTGTGCTGAGTCTGGGCGGTCAAGCAGCCGCTGGAGGAGCCCTGCAGTTACCCTCCCATTGCCTCTAATAGAGCCCTCACTGCAGGAGCGCTTGGCAGTGTGCAACCCACCGGCAACTAAGCCCTCCACAGGAACGCCTGGGAACTAGGTGCACAGGCAAGGCAGGAGTGGAGCTGAGGCCATGAAGGCGCCAGCAGCATCTCCCAGTCGCGCGCAGCCAGCTCCTTCCTGGACTGGAATCCTATGTGCGAGGCAAGTCTGAGCAAGGCTCGCCCAAGACAGAGCCGCCTAACGCAAGCAACTCTGCCAGATCCGGACTCTGAGCAGAGCTGGAGCTCTGCCGTACTGGAGGCGCACTCGGCTCCGCCAAAGCAGTGAATGCAGCCGCACACAGCAGGGCTGCCTTCTCCTCTCCCGAGGAGGATGGCTTCCCACATGCTGCATACTAGGCTTCCAGGAGGGGCCCCCTGCACCTCCCACAGGTCTTGGCTCAGGAGCTGCTTCCCTGAGCTGGTGCTGTGGACTGGAGCCCAGACACGCAGGGGCAGGCCCCAACGACCTGCACACGTCTCTGCTGGGGAGGAGAGCACTAGGGAAATGACGTCTGTCAGGCACCTTCTGCGTGCTCACCGAGTCAGCCTCCGCGTGTGTGGGGCTGCAGACCCCAGCCAGGGGCCCTGTGAGCCTTTTGCTCTCCGTGCTGTGCTGAGTCTGGGCGGTCAAGCAACCGCTGGAGGAGCCCTGCAGTTGCCCTCCCATTGCTTCTAGTAGAGCCCTCACTGCTGGAGCGATTGTCAGTGTGCAACCCACCGGCAACTAAGCCCTCCACAAGATCGCCTGGGGACTAGGTGCAAAGGCAAGGCAGGAGTGGAGCTGAGGCCAGGAAGGCGCCAGTAGCATCTCCCAGTCTCGCGCAGCCCGCTCCTTTCTGGACTGGAAGCCTAACGCGAGGCAAGTCTGGGAAGGCTCGCCCAGGGCATAGGATGCTCACGCTAGCAACTATGAGAGATCGGGCCTTTGAGCAGAGCTGGAGCTCTGCCGTGCTGGAGGGGCACTCGGCTCCGCCAAAGTACTGATTGCATCCGCACGCAGCTGGGCTGCCTTCTCTTGTACTGAGGAGGCTCGCTTCCGGCATGCTGTAAACTAGGCTTCCCGGCGGGGGCGCCCCGCGCCTCCTAGAGGTCTTAGCTGAGGAGCTGTTTCCCTGAGCTGGGGCTGTGGAAGGGAGTCCAGACACTCAAGGGCAGGCCCCAACCACCTGCACACGTCTCTGCTGGGGAGGAGAGCACTAGGAAAATGACGTCTGTCTGGCACCTTCTGGGCGCTCCCGGAATTCAACTCCGGTGTGTGGGGCTGCAGACCCCAGCCAGGGGCCCTGTGAGCCTTGGGCTCTCCGTTCTGTGCTATCTGGGCGGTCAAGCAACCGCTGGAGGAGCCCTGCAGTTGCCCTCCCATTGCCTCTAATAGAGCCCTCACTGCTGGAGCGCTTGGCAGTGTGCAACCCACCGGCAACTAAGCCCTCCACAAGAACGCCTGGGGACTAGGTGCAAAGGCAAGGCAGGAGTGGAGCTGAGGCCAGGAAGGTGCCAGTAGCATCCCCCAGTCTCACGCAGCATCCTCCTTCCTGGACTGGAAGCCTAGCCGCGAGGCAGGTCTGGGCAAGGCTCGCCCAGGGCAGAGCAGCCTCACGCAAGCAACTCTGCCAGATCGGGCCTCTGAGCAGTGCTGGACCTCTGCCGTACTGGAAGCACACTCGGCTCCGCCCAAGCAGTGAATGCAGCCGCACGCAGCCGGCCTGCCTTCTCTTCTCCCGAGGAGGCTCGCTTCCCGCATGCTGTGCACTAGGCTTCCAGGCGGGGGCGCCCCACGCCTCCTACAGGTCTTGGCTGTGGAGCTGCTTCCCTGAGCTGGGGCTGTGGACGGGAGCCCAGACACGCAGGGGCAGGTCCAAACCACCTGCACACCTCTCTGCTGGGGAGGAGAGCACTAGGGAAATGACGTCTGTCAGGCACCTTCTGGGCGCTCACCGAGTCAGTTTCCGCATGTGTAGGGCTGCAGATCCCAGCCAGGGGCCCTGTGAGCCTTGGGCACTCCGTGCTGTGCTGAGTCTGGGGGGTCAAGCAACCGCAAGAGGAAACTTGCAGTTGCCCTCCCTTTGCCTCTAATAGAGCCCTCACTGCTGGAGCGCTTGGCAGTGTGCAACACACCGGCAACTAAGCCGTCCACAAGAACGCCTGGGGACTAGTTGCAAAGGCAAGGCAGGAGTGGAGCTGAGGCCAGGAAGGTGCCAGTAGCATCTCCCAGTCTCGCGCAGCCCGCTCCTTTCTGGACAGGAAGCCTACGCGAGGCAAGTCTGGGCAAGGCTCGCCCAGGGCTGGGCAGACTCACGCCAGCAACTTTGCCAGATCGGGCCTCTGAGTAGTGCTGGAGCTCTGCCATACTGGAAGCTCAGTCGGCTCCGCCCAAGCAGTGAATGCAGCCGCACGCAGCTGGGCTGCCTTCTCTTCTCCCGAGGAGGCTCGCTTCCCGCATGCTGTAAACTAGGCTTCCAGGCGAGGCCCCCCGCGCCTCCCACATGTCTTGGCTCAGGAGCTGCTTCCCTGAGCTGGGGCTGTGGACTGGAGCCCAGACACGCAGGGGCAGGCCCCAACCACCTACACACGTCTCTGCTGGGGAGGAGAGCACTAGGGAAATGACGTCTGTCAGGCACCTTCTGGGCGCTAACTGATTTAGCCTCCGCGTGTGTGGGACTGCAGACCCCAGCCAGGGGCCCTGTGAGCCTTGTGCTTTCCGTGCTGTGCTGAGTCTGGGCGGTCAAGCAAACGCAAGAGGCGACTTGCAGTAGCCCTCCATTAGCCTCTGATAGAGCCCTCACTGCTGGAGCGCTTGGCAGTATGCAACCCACCGGCAACTAAGCCCTCCACAAGAACGCCTGGGGACTAGGTGCAAAGGCAAGGCAGGAGTGGAGCTGAGGCGAGGAAGGCGCCAGCAGCATCCCCCAGTCTCGCGCAGCCCGCTCCTTCCTGGAATGGAAGCCTAGCCGCGAGGCAACTCTGGGCAAGGCTCGCCCAGGAAAGAGCAGCCTAACTCAAGCAACTCTGCCAGATCCGGACTCTGAGCAGAGCTGGAGCTCTGCCGTATTGGAGGCGCACTCGGCTCCGCCAAAGCAGTGAATGCAGCCGCACACAGCAGGGCTGCCTTCTCTTCTCCCGAGGAGGCTGGCTTCCCGTATGCTGTAAACTAGGCTGCCAGGAAGGGCCCCCTGCGCCTCCCACATGTCTTGGCTCAGGAGCTGCTTCCCTGAGCTGGGGCTGTGGACTGGAGCCCAGACACGCAGGGTCAGGCCCCAACCACGTACACACGTCTCTGCTGGGGAGGAGAGCACTAGGGAAATGACGTCTGTCAGGCACCTTCTGGGCGCTCCCGGAGTTCACCTCCGGTGTGTGGGGCTGCAGACCCCAGCCAGGGGCCCTGTGAGCCTTGTGCTCTCCGTGCTGTGCTGAGTCTGGGCGGTCAAGCAACCGCTGGAGGAGCCCTGCAGTTGCCCTCCCATTGCCTCTAATAGAGCCCTCACTGCTGGAGCGCTTGGCAGTGTGCAACCCACCGGCAACTAAGCCCTCCACAGGAACGCCTGGGGACTAGGTGCAAAGGCAAGGCAGGAGTGGAGCTGAGGCCAGGAAGGGGCCAGTAGCATCTCCCAGTCTCGCGCAGCCTGCTCCTTCCTGGACTGGAAGCCTACCGCGAGGCAAGTCTGGGCAAGGCTCGCCCAGGGCAGAGCAGCCTCAGGCCAGCAACTCTGCCAGATCGGGACTCTGAGCAGAGGTGGAGCTCTCTCGTACTGGAGGCACACTCGGCTCCGCCCAAGCAGTGATTGCAGCCGCACGCATCTGGGCTGCCTCCTCTTCTCCCAAGGAGGCTCGCTTCCCGCATGCTGTGCACTAGGCTTCCAGGCGGGGGCGCCCCACGCCTCCTACAGGTCTTGGCTGAGGAGCTGCTTCCCTGAGCTGGGGCTGTGGACGGGAGCCCAGACACGCAGGGGCAGGACCCAACCACCTGCACACCTCTCTGCGGGGGAGGAGAGCAATAGGGAAATGACGTCTGTCAGGCACCTTCTGTGCGCTCACCGAAACGGCCTCCGCGTGTGTGGGGCTGCAGACCCCAGCCAGGGGCCCTGTGAGCCTTGTGCTCTCCGTGCTGTGCTGAGTCTGGGCGGTCAAGCAGCCACTGGAGGAGCCCTTCAGTTGCCCTCCCATTGCCTCTAATAGAGCCCTCACTGCTGGAGCGCTTGGCAGTGCGCAACCCACCGGCAATTAAGCCCTCCACAGGAACGCCTGGGAACTAGGTGCAAAGGCAACGCAGGAGTTGAGCTGAGGCCAGGAAGGCGCCAGCAGCATCTCCCAGTCTCGCGCAGCCCGCTCCTTCCTGGACTGGAAGCCTATGTGCGAGGCAAGTCTGGGCAAGGCTCGCCCAGAAAAGAGCAGCCTAACTCAAGCAACTCTGCCAGATCCGGACTCTGAGCAGAGCTGGAGCTCTGCCATATTGGAGGCGCACTCGGCTCCGCCAAAGCAGTGAATGCAGCCGCACACAGCAGGGCTGCCTTCTCTTCTCCCGAGGAGGCTGGCTTCCCGCATGCTGTAAACTAGGCTGCCAGGAGGGGCCCCATGCGCCTCCCACATGTCTTGGCTCAGGAGCTGCTTCCCTGAGCTGGGGCTGTGGACTGGAGCCCAGACACGCAGGGGCAGACCCCAACCACCTACACACGTCTCTGCTGGGGAGGAGAGCACTAGGGAAATGACGTCTGTCAGGCACCTTCTGGGCGCTAACTGAGTTAGCCTCCGCGTGTGTGGGACTGCAGACCCCAGCCAGGGGCCCTGTGAGCCTTGTGCTTTCCGTGCTGTGCTGAGTCTGGGCGGTCAAGCAAACGCAAGAGGCGACTTGCAGTAGCCCTCCATTAGCCTCTGATAGAGCCCTCACTGCTGGAGCGCTTGGCAGTATGCAACCCACCGGCAACTAAGCCCTCCACAAGAACGCCTGGGGACTAGGTGCAAAGGCAAGGCAGGAGTGGAGCTGAGGCGAGGAAGGCGCCAGCAGCATCTCCCAGTCTCGCGCAGCCCGCTCCTTCCTGGAATGGAAGCCTAGCCGCGAGGCAACTCTGGGCAAGGCTCGCCCAGGAAAGAGCAGCCTAACTCAAGCAACTCTGCCAGATCCGGACTCTGAGCAGAGCTGGAGCTCTGCCGTATTGGAGGCGCACTCGGCTCCGCCAAAGCAGTGAATGCAGCCGCACACAGCAGGGCTGCCTTCTCTTCTCCCGAGGAGGCTGGCTTCCCGTATGCTGTAAACTAGGCTGCCAGGAAGGGCCCCCTGCGCCTCCCACATGTCTTGGCTCAGGAGCTGCTTCCCTGAGCTGGGGCTGTGGACTGGAGCCCAGACACGCAGGGTCAGGCCCCAACCACCTACACACGTCTCTGCTGGGGAGGAGAGCACTAGGGAAATGACGTCTGTCAGGCACCTTCTGGGCGCTCCCGGAGTTCACCTCCGGTGTGTGGGGCTGCAGACCCCAGCCAGGGGCCCTGTGAGCCTTGTGCTCTCCGTGCTGTGCTGAGTCTGGGCGGTCAAGCAACCGCTGGAGGACCCCTGCAGTTGCCCTCCCATTGCCTCTAATAGAGCCCTCACTGCTGGAGCGCTTGGCAGTGTGCAACCCACCGGCAACTAAGCCCTCCACAGGAACGCCTGGGGACTAGGTGCAAAGGCAAGGCAGGAGTGGAGCTGAGGCCAGGAAGGCGCCAGTAGCATCTCCCAGTCTCGCGCAGCCTGCTCCTTCTTGGACTGGAAGCCTAGCCGCTAGGCAAGTCTGGGCAAGGCTCGCCCAGGGCAGAGCAGCCTCACGCCAGCAGCTCTGCCAGATCGGGCCTCTGAGCAGAGCTGGAGCTCTGCCGTACTGGAGGCGCACTCGGCTCCGCCAAAGCACTGAATGCAGCCACACACAGCAGGGCTGCCTTCTCTTCTCCCGAGGAGTCTGGCTTCCCGCATGCTGTAAACTAGGCTTCCAGGCAGGGCCCCCTGCGCCTCCCAAAGGTTTTGGCTCAGGAGCTGCTTCCCTGAGCTGGGGCTGTGGACGGGAGCCCAGACACGCAGGGGCAGGCCCCAAGCACCTACACACGTCTCTGCTGGGGAGGAGAGCACTAGCGAAATGACCTCTGTCAGACACCTTCTGGGCGCTCACCGAGTCAGTTTCCGCGTGTGTGGGGCTGCAGATCCCAGCCAGGGTCCCTGTGAGCCTTGGGCTCTCCGTGCTGTGCTGAGTCTGGGCGGTCAAGCAACCGCAAGAGGAAACTTGCAGTTGCCCTCCCTTTGCCTCTAATAGAGCCCACACTGCTGGAGCGCATGGCAGTGTGCAACACATCGGCAACTAAGCCGTCCACAAGAACGCCTGGGGACTAGGTGCAAAGGCAAGGCAGTAGTGGAGCTGAGGCCAGGAAGGCGCCAGTAGCATCTCCCAGTCTCGCGCAGCCCAGTCCTTTCTGGACAGGAAGCCTACGCGAGGCAAGTCTGGGCAAGGCTCGCCCAGGGCAGAGCAGCCTCACGCCAGCAACTCTGCCAGATCGGGCCTCTGAGCAGAGCTGGAGCTCTGCCGTACTGGAGGCGCACTCTGCTCCGCCAAAGCAGTGAATGCAGCCACACGCAGCAGGGCTGCCTTCTCTTCTCCCGAGTAGGCTCGCTTCCCGCATGCTGTAAACTAGGCTTCCAGGCGAGGCCCCCCGCGCCTCCCAAAGGTCTTGACTCAGGAGCTGCTTCCCTGAGCTGGGGCTGTGGACGGGAGCCCAGACACGCAGGGGCAGGCCCCAACCACCTGCACACGTCTCTGCTGGGAAGGAGAGTACTAGGGAAATGATGTCTCTCAGGCACCTTCTGGGCTCTCCCGGAGTTCACCTCCGGAGTGTGGGGCTGCAGACCCCAGCCAGGGGCCCTGTGATCCTTGGGCTCTCCGTGCTGTGCTGTCTGGGCGGTCAAGCAACTGCTGGAGGAGCCCTGCAGTTGCCCTCCCATTGCCTCTAATAGAGCCCTCCCTGCTGGAGCGCTTGGCAGTGTGCAACCCACCGGCAACTAAGCCCTCCACAAGAACGCCTGGGGACTAGGTGCAAAGGCAAGGCAGGTGTGGAGCTGATGCCAGAAAGGCGCCAGTAGCATCTCCCAGTCTCACGCAGCCTGCTCCTTCCTGGACTGGAAGCCTAGCCACGAGGCAAGTCTGGGCAAGGCTCGCCCAGGGCAGAGCAGCCTCACGCAAGCAACTCTGCCAGATCTGGCCTCTGAGCAGAGCTGGAGCACTGCCGTACTGGAGGGGCACTCGGCTCCGCCAAAGTATTGATTGCAGCCGCACGCAGCTGGGATGGCTCCTCTTCTCCCGAGGAGTCTCGCTTCCCGCATGCTGTAAACTAGGCTTCCAGGCGGGGCCCCCTGCGCCTCCCACAGGTCTTGGCTCAGGAGCTGCTTCCCTGAGCTGGGGCTGTGGACAGGAGCCCAGACAAGCAGGGGCAGGCCCCAACCACCTGCACACGTCTCTGCTGGGGAGGAGAGCACTAGGGAAATGACGTCTGTCAGGCACCTTCTGCGTGCTCACCGAGTCAGCCTCCGCGTGTGTGGGGCTGCAGACCCCAGCCAGGGGCCCTGTGAGCCTTGTGCTCTCCGTGCTGTGCTGAGTCTGGGCGGTCAAGCAACCGCTGGAGGAGCCCTGCAGTTGCCCTCCCATTGCTTCTAATAGAGCCCTCACTGCTGGAGCGCTTGGCAGTGTGCAACCCACCGGCAACTAAGCCCTCCTCAAGATCGCCTGGGGACAAGGTGCAAAGGCAAGGCAGGAGTGGAGCTGAGGCCAGGAAGGCGCCAGTAGCATCTCCCAGTCTCGCGCAGCCCGCTCCTTTCTGGACTGGAAGCCTAACGCGAGGCAAGTCTGGGAAGGCTCGCCCAGGGCACAGGAGGCTCACGCTAGCAACTATGAGAGACCGGGCCTTTGAGCAGAGCTGGAGCTCTGCCGTGCTGGAGGGGCACTCGGCTCCGCCAAAGTACTGATTGCATCCGCACGCAGCTGGGCTGCCTTCTCTTGTACTGAGGAGGCTCGCTTCCGGCATGCTGTAAACTAGGCTTCCCAGCGGGGGCGCCCCGCTCCTCCTAGAGGTCTTAGCTGAGGAGCTGCTTCCCTGAGCTAGGGCTGTGGAAGGGAGTCCAGACACTCAAGGGCAGGCCCCAACCACCTGCACACGTCTCTGCTGGGGAGGAGAGCACTAGGAAAATGACGTCTGTCTGGCACCTTCTGGGCGCTCCCGGAATTCACCTCCGGTGTGTGGGGCCGCAGACCCCAGCCAGGGGCCCTGTGAGCCTTGGGCTCTCCGTTCTGTGCTATCTGAGCGGTCAAGCAACCGCTGGAGGAGCCCTGCAGTTGCCCTCCCATTGCCTCTAATAGAGCCCTCACTGCTGGAGCGCTTGGCAGTGTGCAACACACCGGCAAATAAGCCGTCCACAAGAACGCCTGGGGACTAGGTGCAAAGGCAAGGCAGGAGTGGAGCTGAGGCCAGGAAGGCGCCAGTAGCATCTCCCAGTCTCGCGCAGCCCGCTCCTTTCTGGACAGGAAGCCTACGCGAGGCAAGTCTGGGCAAGGCTCGCCCAGGGCAGAGCAGCCTCACGCTAGCAACTCTGTCAGATCGGGCCTCTGAGCAGTGCTGGAGCTCTGCCGTGCTAGAAGTGCACTCGGCTCCGCCCAAGCAGTGAAAGAAGCCGCACGCAGCCGGGCTGCCTTCTCTTCTCCCGAGGAGGCTCGCTTCCCGCATGCTGTAAACTAGGCTTCCAGGCGAGGCCCCCCGCGCCTCCCAAAGGTCTTGACCCAGGAGCTGCTTCCCTGAGCTGGGGCTGTGGACGGAAGCCCAGACACGCAGGGGCAGGCCCCAACCACCTGCACACGTCTCTGCTGGGGAGGAGAGCACTAGGGAAATGACGTCTGTCAGGCATCTTCTGGGCGCTCACCGAGTCAGCCTCCGCGTGTGTGGGGCTGCAGACCCCAGCCAGGGGCCCTGTGAGCCTTGTGCTCTCCGTGCTGTACTGAGTCTGGTCGGTCAAGTAACCGCTGGAGGAGCCCTGCAGTTGCTCTCCAATTACCTCTAATAGAGCCCTCACTGCTGGAGCGCTTGGCAGTGTGCAACCCACCGGCAACTAAGCCCTCCACAAGAACGCCTGGGGACTAGGTGCAAAGGCAAGGCAGGAGTGGAGCTGAGGCCAGGAAGGCGCCAGTAGCATCTCCCAGTCTCGCGCAGCCTGCTCCTTTCTGGACTGGAAGCCTAACGCGAGGCAAGTCTGGGCAAGGCTCGCCCAGCGCACAGGAGGCTCACGCCAGCAACTATGAGAGATCGGGCCTTTGAGCAGAGCTGGAGCTCTGCCGTACTGGAGGGGCACTCGGCTCCGCCAAAGTACTGATTGCATCCGCACGCAGCTGGGCTGCCTTCTCTTGTACTGAGAAGGCTCGCTTCCGGCATGCTGTAAACTAGGCTTCCCGGCGGGGGCGCCCCGCGCCTCCTACAGGTCTTAGCTGAGGAGCTGCTTCCCTGAGCTGGGGCTGTGGAAGGGAGTCCAGACACTCAAGGGCAGGCCCCAACCACCTGCACACGTCTCTGCTGGGGAGGAGAGCACGAGGGAAATGACGTCTGTCAGGCACCTTCTGGGTGCTCACCGAGTCAGTTTCCGCGTGTGTGGGGCTGCAGACCCCAGCCAGGGGCCCTGTGAGCCTTGTGCTCTCCGTGCTGTGCTGAGTCTGGGCGGTCAAGCAACCGCAAGAGGAAACTTGCAGTTGCCCTCCCTTTGCCTCTAATAGAGCCCTCACTGCTGGAGCGCTTGGCAGTGTGCAACACACCGGCAACTAAGCCGTCCACAAGAACGCCTGGGGACTAGGTGCAAAGGCAAGGCAGGAGTGGAGCTGAAGCCCGGAAGGCGCCAGTAGCATCTCCCAGTCTCGCGCAGCCCGCTCCTTTCTGGAGAGGCAGCCTACGCGAGGCAAGTCTGGGCAAGGCTCGCCCAGGGCAGAGCAGCCTCACGCCAGCAACTCTGCCAGATCGGGCCTCTGAGCAGTGCTGGAGCTCTGCCGTACTGGAAGCGCACTCGGCTCCGCCCAAGCAATGAATGCAGCCGCACGCAGTCGGGCTGCCTTCTCTTCTCCCGAGGAAGCTGGCTTCCCGCGTGCTGTAAACTAGGCTTCCAGGCGAGGCCCCCCGCGCCTCCCAAAGTTCTTGACTCAGGAGCTGCTTCCCTGAGCTGGGGCTGTGGACGGGAGCCCAGACACGCAGGGACAGGCCCCAAACACCTGCACACGTCTCTGCTGGGGAGGAGCGCACTAGGGAAATGACGTCTGTCAGGCACCTTCTGCGCGCTCACCGACTCGGCCTCCGCGTGTGTGGGGCTGCAGACCTCAGCCAGGGGCCCTGTGAGCCTTGTGCTCTCCGTGCTGTGCTGAGTCTGGGCGGTCAAGCAGCCGCTGGAGGAGCCCTGCAGTTACCCTCCCATTGCCTCTAATAGAGCCCTCACTGCAGGAGCGCTTGGCAGTGTGCAACCCACCGGCAACTAAGCCCTCCACAGGAACGCCTGGGAACTAGGTGCACAGGCAAGGCAGGAGTGGAGCTGAGGCCATGAAGGCGCCAGCAGCATCTCCCAGTCGCGCGCAGCCAGCTCCTTCCTGAACTGGAAGCCTATGTGCGAGGCAAGTCTGGGAAAGGCTCGCCCAGGACAGAGCAGCCTAACGCAAGCAACTCTGCCAGATCCGGACTCTGAGCAGAGCTGGAGCTCTGCCGTACTGGAGGCGCACTCGGCTCCGCCAAAGCAGTGAATGCAGCCGCACAGAGCAGGGCTGCCTTCTCTTCTCCCGAGGAGGCTGGCTTCCCGCATGCTGTAAACTAGGCTTCCAGGAGGGGCCCCCTGCGCCTCCCACAGGTCTTGGCTCAGGAGCTGCATCCCTGAGCTGGGGCTGTGGACTGGAGCCCAGACACGCAGGGGCAGGCCCCAACCACCTACACACGTCTCTGCTGGGGAGGAGAGCACTAGGGAAATGACGTCTGTCAGGAACCTTCTGGGCGCTAACTGAGTTAGCCTCCGCGTGTGTGGGGCTGCAGACACCAGCCAGGGGCCCTGTGAGCCTTGGGCTCTCCGTTCTGTGCTATCTGGGCTGTCAAGCAACCGCTGGAGGAGCCCTGCAGTTGCCCTCCCATTGCCTCTAATAGAGCCCTCACTGCTGGAGCGCTTGGCAGTGTGCAACCCACCGGCAACTAAGCCCTCCACAAGAACGCCTGGGGACTAGGTGCAAAGGCAAGGCAGGAGTGGAGCTGAGGCCAGGAAGGCGCCAGTAGCATCTCACAGTCTCGCACAGCCTGCTCCTCTCTGGACTGGAAGCCTATGTGCGAGGCAAGTCTGGGCAAGGCTCGCCCAGGGCAGAGCATCCTCACGCCAGCAGCTCTGCCAGATCGGGCCTCTGAGCAGTGCTGGAGCTCTGCCGTACTGGAAGCGCACTCGGCTCCGCCCAAGCAGTGAATGCAGCCGCACGCAGCCAGCCTGCCTTCTCTTCTCCCGAGGAGGCTCGCTTCCCGCATGCTGGAAACTAGGCTTCCAGGCGGGGCCCCCTGCGCCTCCCACAGTTCTTGGCTCAGGAACTCCTTCCCTGAGCTGGGGCTGTGGACGGGAGCCCAAACACGCAGGGGCAGGCCCCAACCACCTGCACACGTCTCTGCTGGGGAGGAGAGCACTAGGGAAATGATGTCTTTCAGGCACCTTCTGGGCGCTCCCGGAGTTCGCCTCCGGTGTGTGGGGCTGCAGACCCCAGCCAGGGGCCCTGTGAGCCTTGTGCTTTCCGTGCTGTGCTGAGTCTGGGCGGTCAAGCAAACGGAAGAGGCGACTTGCAGTAGCGCTCCCTTTGCCTCTGATAGAGCCCTCACTGCTGGAGCGCTTGGCAGTGTGCAACCGACCGGCAACTAAGCCCTCCACAAGAACGCCTGGGGACTAGGTGCAACGGCAAGGCAGGAGTGGAGCTGAGGCCAGGAAGGCGCCAGTAGCATTTCCCAGTCTCGCGCAGCCCGCTCCTTTCTGGACTGGAAGTCTAACGCGAGGCAAGTCTGGGCAAGGCTCGCCCAGGGCACAGGAGCCTCACACCAACAACTATGAGAGATCGGGCCTTTGAGCAGAGCTGGAGCTCTGCCGTACTGGAGGGGCACTCGGCTCCGCCAAAGTACTGATTGCATTCGCACGCAGCTGGGCTGCCTTCTCTTGTACTGAGGAGGCTCGCTTCCGGCATGCTGTAAACTGGGCTTCCGGGCGGCGGCGCCCCGCGCCTCCTACAGGTCTTAGCTGAGGAGCTGCTTCCCTGAGCTGGGGCTGTGGAAGGGAGTCCAGACACTCAAGGACAGGCCCCAACCACCTGCACACGTCTCTGCTGGGGAGGAGAGCACTAGGAAAATGACGTCTGTCTGGCACCTTCTGGGCGCTCCCGGAATTCCCCTCCGGTGTGTGGGGCTGCAGACCCCAGCCAGGGGCCCTGTGAGCCTTGGGCTCTCCGTGCTGTGCTGTCTGGGCGGTCAAGCAACCGCTGGAGTAGCCCTGCAGTTGCCCTCCCATTGCCTCTAATAGAGCCCTCACTGCTGGAGCGCTTGGCAGTGTGCAACCCACCGGCAACTAAGCCCTCCACAAGAACGCCTGGGGACTAGGTGCAAAGGCAAGGCAGGAGTGGAGCTGAGGCCAGGAAGGCGCCAGTAGCATCTCCCAGTCTCACGCAGCCTGCTCCTTCCTGGACTGGAAGCCTAGCCGCGAGGCAAGTCTGGGCAAGGCTCGCCCAGGGCAGAGCAGCCTCACGCAAGCAACTCTGCCAGATCGGGCCTCTGAGCAGAGCTGGAGCACTGCCGTACTGGAGGGGCACTCGGCTCCGCCAAAGTATTGATTGCAGCCGCTCGCAGCTGGGCTGGCTCCTCTTCTCCCGAGGAGTCTCGCTTCCCGCATGCTGTAAACTAGGCTTCCAGGCGGGGCACCCTGCGCCTCCCACAGGTCTTGGCTCAGGAGCTGCTTCCCTGAGCTGGGGCTGTGGACAGGAGCCCAGACACGCAGGGGCAGGCCCCAACCACCTGCAAACGTGTCTGCTGGGGAGGAGAGCACTAGGGAAATGACGTCTATCAGGCACCTTCTGCGCGCTCACCGACTCGGCCTCCGACTGTGTGGGGCTGCAGACCCCAGCCAGGGGCCCTGTGAGCCTTGTGCTCTCCGTGCTGTGCTGAGTTTGGGCGGTCAAGCAGCCGCTGGAGGAGCCCTGCAGTTGCCCTCCCATTGCCTCTAATATAGCCCTCACTGCTGGAGCGCTTGGCAGTGTGCAACCCACCGGCAACTAAGCCCTCCACAAGAACGCCTGGGGACTAGGTGCAAAGGCAAGGCAGGAGTGGAGCTGATGCCAGGAAGGCGCCAGTAGCATCTCCCAGTCTCGCGCAGCCTGCTCCTTTCTGGACTGGAAGCCTATGTGCGAGGCAAGTCTGGGCAAGGCTCGCCCAGGCAGAGCAGCCTCACGCCAGCAACTCTGCCAGAGCGGGCCTCTGAGCAGTGCTGGGTTCTGCCGTACTGGAAGCGCACTCGGCTCCGCCCAAGCAGTGAATGCAGCCGCACGCAGCCGGCCTGCCTTCTCTTCTCCCGAGGAGGCTCGCTTCCCGCATGCTGTAAACTAGGCTTCCAGGCGGGGCCCGCTGCGCCTCCCACAGGTCTTGGCTCAGGAACTCCTTCCCTGAGCTAGGGCTGTGGACAGGAGCCCAGACACGTAGGGGCAGGCCCCAACCACCTGCACACATCTCTGCTGGGGAGGAGAGCACTAGGGAAATGACGTCTTTCAGGCACCTTCTGGGCGCTCCAGGAGTTCGCCTCCGTTCTGTGGGGCTGCAGACCCCAGCCAGGGGCCCTGTGAGCCTTGTGCTTTCCGTGCTGTGCTGATTCTGGGCGGTCAAACAAACGCAAGAGGCGACTTGCAGTAGCCCTCCCTTGCCTCTGATAGAGCCCTCACTGCTGGAGCGCTTGGCAGTGTGCAACCCACCGGCAACTAAGCCCTCCACAAGAGCGCCCGGGGACTAGCTGCAAAGGCAAGGCAGGAGTGGAGCTGAGGCCAGGAAGGCGCCAGTAGCATCTCCCAGTCTCGCGCAGCCCGCTCCTTTCTGGACAGAAAGCCTAAGCGAGTCAAGTCTGGGCAAGGCTCGCCCAGGGCACAGGAGGCTCATGCCAGCAACTATGAGAGATCGGACCTTTGAACAGAGCTGGAGCTCTGCCGTACTGGAGGGGCACTCGGCTCCGCCAAAGTACTGATTGCATTCGCACGCAGCTGGGCTGCCTTCTCTTGTACTGAGGAGGCTCGCTTCCGGCATGCTGTAAACTAGGCTTCCCGGCGGGGGCGCCCCGCGCCTCCTACAGGTCTTAGCTGAGGAGCTGCTTCCCTGAGCTGGGGCTGTGGAAGGGAGTCCAGACACTCAAGGACAGGCCCCAACCACCTGCACACGTCTCTGCTGGGGAGGAGAGCACTAGGAAAATGACGTCTGTCTGGCACCTTCTGGGCGCTCCCGGAATTCCCCTCCGGTGTGTGGGGCTGCAGACCCCAGCCAGGGGCCCTGTGAGCCTTGGGCTCTCCGTGCTGTGCTGTCTGGGCGGTCAAGCAACCGCTGGAGTAGCCCTGCAGTTGCCCTCCCATTGCCTCTAATAGAGCCCTCACTGCTGGAGCGCTTGGCAGTGTGCAACCCACCGGCAACTAAGCCCTCCACAAGAACGCCTGGGGACTAGGTGCAAAGGCAAGGCAGGAGTGGAGCTGAGGCCAGGAAGGCGCCAGTAGCATCTCCCAGTCTCACGCAGCCTGCTCCTTTCTGGACTGGAAGCCTATGTGCGAGGCAAGTCTGGGCAAGGCTCGCCCAGGGCAGAGCAGCCTCACGCCAGCAACTCTGCCAGAGCGGGCCTCTGAGCAGTGCTGGAGTTCTGCCGTACTGGAAGCGCACTCGGCTCCGCCCAAGCAGTGAATGCAGCCGCACGCAGCCGGCCTGCCTTCTCTTCTCCCGAGGAGGCTCGCTTCCCGCATGCTGTAAACTCGGCTTCCAGGCGGGGCCCCCTGCGCATCCCACAGGTCTTGGCTCAGGAACTCCTTCCCTGAGCTGGGGCTGTGGACGGGAGCCCAGACACGCAGGGGCAGGCCCCAACCACCTGCACACGTCTCTGCTGGGGAGGAGAGCATTAGGGAAATAACGTCTTTCACGCACCTTCTGGGCGCTCCCGGAGTTCGCCTCCGGTGTGTGGGGCTGCAGACCCCAGCCAGGGGCCCTGTGAGACATGTGCTTTCCGTGCTGTGCTGAGTCTAGGCGGTCAAGCAAACGAAAGAGGCGACTTGCAGTAGCCCTCGCTTTGCCTCTGATAGAGCCCTCACTGCTGGAGCGCTTGGCAGTGTGCAACCCACCGGCAACTAAGCCCTCCACAAGAACGCCCGGGGACTAGCTGCAAAGGCAAGGCAGGAGTGGAGCTGAGGCCAGGAAGGCGCCAGTAGCATCTCCCAGTCTCGCGCAGCCCGCTCCTTTCTGGACAGGAAGCCTAAGCGAGTCAAGTCTGGGCAAGGCTCGCCCAGAGCACAGGAGGCTCATGCCAGCAACTATGAGAGATCGGACGTTTGAGCAGAGCTGGAGCTCTGCCGTACTGGAGGGTCACTCGGCTCCGCCAAAGTACTGATTGCATTCGCACGCAGCTGGGCTGCCTTCTCTTGTACTGAGGAGGCTCGCTTCCGGCATGCTGTAAACTAGGCTTCCAGGCGGGGGCGCCCCGCGCCTCCTACAGGTCTTAGCTGAGGAGCTGCTTCCCTGAGCTGGGGCTGTGGAAGGGAGTCCAGACACTCAAGGACAGGCCCCAACCACCTGCACACGTCTCTGCTGGGGAGGAGAGCACTAGGAAAATGACGTCTGTCTGGCACCTTCTGGGCGCTCCCGGAATTCCCCTCCGGTGTGTGGGGCTGCAGACCCCAGCCAGGGGCCCTGTGAGCCTTGGGCTCTCCGTGCTGTGCTGTCTGGGCGGTCAAGCAACCGCTGGAGTAGCCCTGCAGTTGCCCTCCCATTGCCTCTAATAGAGCCCTCACTGCTGGAGCGCTTGGCAGTGTGAAACCCACCGGCAACTAAGCCCTCCACAACAACGCCTGGGGACTAGGTGCAAAGGCAAGGCAGGAGTGGAGCTGAGGCCAGGAAGGCGTCAGTAGCATCTCCCAGTCTCACGCAGCCTGCTCCTTCCTGGACTGGAAGCCTAGCCGCGAGGCAAGTCTGGGCAAGGCTCGCCCAGAAAAGAGCAGCCTAACTCAAGCAACTCTGCCAGATCCGGACTCTGAGCAGAGCTGGAGCTCTGCCATATTGGAGGCGCACTCGGCTCCGCCAAAGCAGTGAATGCAGCCGCACACAGCAGGGCTGCCTTCTCTTCTCCCGAGGAGGCTGGCTTCCCGCATGCTGTAAACTAGGCTGCCAGGAGGGGCCCCATGCGCCTCCCACATGTCTTGGCTCAGGAGCTGCTTCCCTGAGCTGGGGCTGTGGACTGGAGCCCAGACACGCAGGGGCAGACCCCAACCACCTACACACGTCTCTGCTGGGGAGGAGAGCACTAGGGAAATGACGTCTGTCAGGCACCTTCTGGGCGCTAACTGAGTTAGCCTCCGCGTGTGTGGGACTGCAGACCCCAGCCAGGGGCCCTGTGAGCCTTGTGCTTTCCGTGCTGTGCTGAGTCTGGGCGATCAAGCAAACGCAAGAGGCGACTTGCAGTAGCCCTCCATTAGCCTCTGATAGAGCCCTCACTGCTGGAGCGCTTGGCAGTATGCAACCCACCGGCAACTAAGCCCTCCACAAGAACGCCTGGGGACTAGGTGCAAAGGCAAGGCAGGAGTGGAGCTGAGGCGAGGAAGGCGCCAGCAGCATCTCCCAGTTTCGCGCAGCCCGCTCCTTCCTGGAATGGAAGCCTAGCCGCGAGGCAACTCTGGGCAAGGCTCGCCCAGGAAAGAGCAGCCTAACTCAAGCAACTCTGCCAGATCCGGACTCTGAGCAGAGCTGGAGCTCTGCCGTATTGGAGGCGCACTCGGCTCCGCCAAAGCAGTGAATGCAGCCGCACACAGCAGGGCTGCCTTCTCTTCTCCCGAGGAGGCTGGCTTCCCGTATGCTGTAAACTAGGCTGCCAGGAAGGGCCCCCTGCGCCTCCCACATGTCTTGGCTCAGGAGCTGCTTCCCTGAGCTGGGGCTGTGGACTGGAGCCCAGACACGCAGGGTCAGGCCCCAACCACCTACACACGTCTCTGCTGGGGAGGAGAGCACTAGGGAAATGACGTCTGTCAGGCACCTTCTGGGCGCTCCCGGAGTTCACCTCCGGTGTGTGGGGCTGCAGACCCCAGCCAGGGGCCCTGTGAGCCTTGTGCTCTCCGTGCTGTGCTGAGTCTGGGCGGTCAAGCAACCGCTGGAGGACCCCTGCAGTTGCCCTCCCATTGCCTCTAATAGAGCCCTCACTGCTGGAGCGCTTGGCAGTGTG
Source organism: Capricornis sumatraensis (assembly GCF_032405125.1). Classification (NCBI taxonomy): domain Eukaryota; kingdom Metazoa; phylum Chordata; class Mammalia; order Artiodactyla; family Bovidae; genus Capricornis; species Capricornis sumatraensis. The sequence continues at coordinate 904,179 of NC_091090.1, read as the reverse complement.
CAACCCACCGGCAACTAAGCCCTCCACAGGAACGCCTGGGGACTAGGTGCAAAGGCAAGGCAGGAGTGGAGCTGAGGCCAGGAAGGCGCCAGTAGCATCTCCCAGTCTCGCGCAGCCTGCTCCTTCCTGGACTGGAAGCCTACCGCGAGGCAAGTCTGGGCAAGGCTCGCCCAGGGCAGAGCAGCCTCAGGCCAGCAACTCTGCCAGATCGGGACTCTGAGCAGAGGTGGAGCTCTCTCGTACTGGAGGCGCACTCGGCTCCGCCCAAGCAGTGATTGAAGCCGCACGCATCTGGGCTGCCTCCTCTTCTCCCAAGGAGGCTCGCTTCCCGCATGCTGTGCACTAGGCTTCCAGGCGGGGGCGCCCCACGCCTCCTACAGGTCTTGGCTGAGGAGCTGCTTCCCTGAGCTGGGGCTGTGGACGGGAGCCCAGACACGCAGGGGCAGGACCCAACCACCTGCACACCTCTCTGCGGGGGAGGAGAGCAATAGGGAAATGACGTCTGTCAGGCACCTTCTGTGCGCTCACCGAATCGGCCTCCGCGTGTGTGGGGCTGCAGACCCCAGCCAGGGGCCCTGTGAGCCTTGTGCTCTCCGTGCTGTGCTGAGTCTGGGCGGTCAAGCAGCCGCTGGAGGAGCCCTTCAGTTGCCCTCCCATTGCCTCTAATAGAGCCCTCACTGCTGGAGCGCTTGGCAGTGCGCAACCCACCGGCAATTAAGCCCTCCACAGGAACGCCTGGGAACTAGGTGCAAAGGCAACGCAGGAGTTGAGCTGAGGCCAGGAAGGCGCCAGCAGCATCTCCCAGTCTCGCGCAGCCCGCTCCTTCCTGGACTGGAAGCCTATGTGCGAGGCAAGTCTGGGCAAGGCTCGCCCAGAAAAGAGCAGCCTAACTCAAGCAACTCTGCCAGATCCGGACTCTGAGCAGAGCTGGAGCTCTGCCATATTGGAGGCGCACTCGGCTCCGCCAAAGCAGTGAATGCAGCCGCACACAGCAGGGCTGCCTTCTCTTCTCCCGAGGAGGCTGGCTTCCCGCATGCTGTAAACTAGGCTGCCAGGAGGGGCCCCATGCGCCTCCCACATGTCTTGGCTCAGGAGCTGCTTCCCTGAGCTGGGGCTGTGGACTGGAGCCCAGACACGCAGGGGCAGACCCCAACCACCTACACACGTCTCTGCTGGGGAGGAGAGCACTAGGGAAATGACGTCTGTCAGGCACCTTCTGGGCGCTAACTGAGTTAGCCTCCGCGTGTGTGGGGCTGCACACCCCAGCCAGGGCCCCTGTGAGCCTTGTGCTCTCCGTGCTGTGCTGAGTCTGGGCGGTCAAGCAACCGCTGGAGGAGCCCTGCAGTTGCCCTCCCATTGCCTCTAATAGAGCCCTCACTGCTGGAGCGCTTGGCAGTGTGCAACCCACCGGCAACTAAGCCCTCCACAAGAACGCCTGGGGACTAGGTGCAAAGGCAAGGCAGGAGTGGAGCTGAGGCCAGGATGGCGCCAGTAGAATCTCCCAGTCTCCCGCAGCCTGCTCCTTCTTGGACTGGAAGCCTAGCCGCTAGGCAAGTCTGGGCAAGGCTCGCCCAGGGCAGAGCAGCCTCACGCCAGCAGCTCTGCCAGATCGGGCCTCTGAGCAGAGCTGGAGCTCTGCCGTACTGGAGGCGCACTCGGCTCCGCCAAAGCACTGAATGCAGCCACACACAGCAGGGCTGCCTTCTCTTCTCCCGAGGAGTCTGGCTTTCCGCATGCTGTAAACTAGGCTTCCAGGCAGGGCCCCCTGCGCCTCCCAAAGGTTTTGGCTCAGGAGCTGCTTCCCTGAGCTGGGGCTGTGGACGGGAGCCCAGACACGCAGGGGCAGGCCCCAAGCACCTACACACGTCTCTGCTGGGGAGGAGAGCACTAGCGAAATGACCTCTGTCAGACACCTTCTGGGCGCTCACCGAGTCAGTTTCCGCGTGTGTGGGGCTGCAGATCCCAGCCAGGGTCCCTGTGAGCCTTGGGCTCTCCGTGCTGTGCTGAGTCTGGGCGGTCAAGCAACCGCAAGAGGAAACTTGCAGTTGCCCTCCCTTTGCCTCTAATAGAGCCCACACTGCTGGAGCGCATGGCAGTGTGCAACACATCGGCAACTAAGCCGTCCACAAGAACGCCTGGGGACTAGGTGCAAAGGCAAGGCAGTAGTGGAGCTGAGGCCAGGAAGGCGCCAGTAGCATCTCCCAGTCTCGCGCAGCCCAGTCCTTTCTGGACAGGAAGCCTACGCGAGGCAAGTCTGGGCAAGGCTCGCCCAGGGCAGAGCAGCCTCACGCCAGCAACTCTGCCAGATCGGGCCTCTGAGCAGAGCTGGAGCTCTGCCGTACTGGAGGCGCACTCTGCTCCGCCAAAGCAGTGAATGCAGCCACACGCAGCAGGGCTGCCTTCTCTTCTCCCGAGTAGGCTCGCTTCCCGCATGCTGTAAACTAGGCTTCCAGGCGAGGCCCCCCGCGCCTCCCAAAGGTCTTGACTCAGGAGCTGCTTCCCTGAGCTGGGGCTGTGGACGGGAGCCCAGACACGCAGGGGCAGGCCCCAACCACCTGCACACGTCTCTGCTGGGAAGGAGAGTACTAGGGAAATGATGTCTCTCAGGCACCTTCTGGGCTCTCCCGGAGTTCACCTCCGGAGTGTGGGGCTGCAGACCCCAGCCAGGGGCCCTGTGATCCTTGGGCTCTCCGTGCTGTGCTGTCTGGGCGGTCAAGCAACTGCTGGAGGAGCCCTGCAGTTGCCCTCCCATTGCCTCTAATAGAGCCCTCCCTGCTGGAGCGCTTGGCAGTGTGCAACCCACCGGCAACTAAGCCCTCCACAAGAACGCCTGGGGACTAGGTGCAAAGGCAAGGCAGGTGTGGAGCTGATGCCAGAAAGGCGCCAGTAGCATCTCCCAGTCTCACGCAGCCTGCTCCTTCCTGGACTGGAAGCCTAGCCACGAGGCAAGTCTGGGCAAGGCTCGCCCAGGGCAGAGCAGCCTCACGCAAGCAACTCTGCCAGATCTGGCCTCTGAGCAGAGCTGGAGCACTGCCGTACTGGAGGGGCACTCGGCTCCGCCAAAGTATTGATTGCAGCCGCACGCAGCTGGGATGGCTCCTCTTCTCCCGAGGAGTCTCGCTTCCCGCATGCTGTAAACTAGGCTTCCAGGCGGGGCCCCCTGCGCCTCCCACAGGTCTTGGCTCAGGAGCTGCTTCCCTGAGCTGGGGCTGTGGACAGGAGCCCAGACAAGCAGGGGCAGGCCCCAACCACCTGCACACGTCTCTGCTGGGGAGGAGAGCACTAGGGAAATGACGTCTGTCAGGCACCTTCTGCGTGCTCACCGAGTCAGCCTCCGCGTGTGTGGGGCTGCAGACCCCAGCCAGGGGCCCTGTGAGCCTTGTGCTCTCCGTGCTGTGCTGAGTCTGGGCGGTCAAGCAACCGCTGGAGGAGCCCTGCAGTTGCCCTCCCATTGCTTCTAATAGAGCCCTCACTGCTGGAGCGCTTGGCAGTGTGCAACCCACCGGCAACTAAGCCCTCCTCAAGATCGCCTGGGGACTAGGTGCAAAGGCAAGGCAGGAGTGGAGCTGAGGCCAGGAAGGCGCCAGTAGCATCTCCCAGTCTCGCGCAGCCCGCTCCTTTCTGGACTGGAAGCCTAACGCGAGGCAAGTCTGGGAAGGCTCGCCCAGGGCACAGGAGGCTCACGCTAGCAACTATGAGAGATCGGGCCTTTGAGCAGAGCTGGAGCTCTGCCGTGCTGGAGGGGCACTCGGCTCCGCCAAAGTACTGATTGCATCCGCACGCAGCTGGGCTGCCTTCTCTTGTACTGAGGAGGCTCGCTTCCGGCATGCTGTAAACTAGGCTTCCCAGCGGGGGCGCCCCGCTCCTCCTAGAGGTCTTAGCTGAGGAGCTGCTTCCCTGAGCTAGGGCTGTGGAAGGGAGTCCAGACACTCAAGGGCAGGCCCCAACCACCTGCACACGTCTCTGCTGGGGAGGAGAGCACTAGGAAAATGACGTCTGTCTGGCACCTTCTGGGCGCTCCCGGAATTCACCTCCGGTGTGTGGGGCCGCAGACCCCAGCCAGGGGCCCTGTGAGCCTTGGGCTCTCCGTTCTGTGCTATCTGAGCGGTCAAGCAACCGCTGGAGGAGCCCTGCAGTTGCCCTCCCATTGCCTCTAATAGAGCCCTCACTGCTGGAGCGCTTGGCAGTGTGCAACACACCGGCAAATAAGCCGTCCACAAGAACGCCTGGGGACTAGGTGCAAAGGCAAGGCAGGAGTGGAGCTGAGGCCAGGAAGGCGCCAGTAGCATCTCCCAGTCTCGCGCAGCCCGCTCCTTTCTGGACAGGAAGCCTACGCGAGGCAAGTCTGGGCAAGGCTCGCCCAGGGCAGAGCAGCCTCACGCTAGCAACTCTGTCAGATCGGGCCTCTGAGCAGTGCTGGAGCTCTGCCGTGCTAGAAGTGCACTCGGCTCCGCCCAAGCAGTGAAAGAAGCCGCACGCAGCCGGGCTGCCTTCTCTTCTCCCGAGGAGGCTCGCTTCCCGCATGCTGTAAACTAGGCTTCCAGGCGAGGCCCCCCGCGCCTCCCAAAGGTCTTGACCCAGGAGCTGCTTCCCTGAGCTGGGGCTGTGGACGGGAGCCCAGACACGCAGGGGCAGGCCCCAACCACCTGCACACGTCTCTGCTGGGGAGGAGAGCACTAGGGAAATGACGTCTGTCAGGCATCTTCTGGGCGCTCACCGAGTCAGCCTCCGCGTGTGTGGGGCTGCAGACCCCAGCCAGGGGCCCTGTGAGCCTTGTGCTCTCCGTGCTGTACTGAGTCTGGTCGGTCAAGTAACCGCTGGAGGAGCCCTGCAGTTGCTCTCCAATTACCTCTAATAGAGCCCTCACTGCTGGAGCGCTTGGCAGTGTGCAACCCACCGGCAACTAAGCCCTCCACAAGAACGCCTGGGGACTAGGTGCAAAGGCAAGGCAGGAGTGGAGCTGAGGCCAGGAAGGCGCCAGTAGCATCTCCCAGTCTCGCGCAGCCTGCTCCTTTCTGGACTGGAAGCCTAACGCGAGGCAAGTCTGGGCAAGGCTCGCCCAGCACACAGGAGGCTCACGCCAGCAACTATGAGAGATCGGGCCTTTGAGCAGAGCTGGAGCTCTGCCGTACTGGAGGGGCACTCGGCTCCACCAAAGTACTGATTGCATCCGCACGCAGCTGGGCTGCCTTCTCTTGTACTGAGGAGGCTCGCTTCCGGCATGCTGTAAACTAGGCTTCCCGGCGGGGGCGCCCCGCGCCTCCTACAGGTCTTGGCTGAGGAGCTGCTTCCCTGAGCTGGGGCTGTGGAAGGGAGTCCAGACACTCAAGGGCAGGCCCCAACCACCTGCACACGTCTCTGCTGGGGAGGAGAGCACGAGTGAAATGACGTCTGTCAGGCACCTTCTGGGTGCTCACCGAGTCAGTTTCCGCGTGTGTGGGGCTGCAGACCCCAGCCAGGGGCCCTGTGAGCCTTGTGCTCTCCGTGCTGTGCTGAGTCTGGGCGGTCAAGCAACCGCAAGAGGAAACTTGCAGTTGCCCTCCCTTTGCCTCTAATAGAGCCCTCACTGCTGGAGCGCTTGGCAGTGTGCAACACACCGGCAACTAAGCCGTCCACAAGAACGCCTGGGGACTAGGTGCAAAGGCAAGGCAGGAGTGGAGCTGAAGCCCGGAAGGCGCCAGTAGCATCTCCCAGTCTCGCGCAGCCCGCTCCTTTCTGGAGAGGCAGCCTACGCGAGGCAAGTCTGGGCAAGGCTCGCCCAGGGCAGAGCAGCCTCACGCCACCAACTCTGCCAGATCGGGCCTCTGAGCAGTGCTGGAGCTCTGCCGTACTGGAAGCGCACTCGGCTCCGCCCAAGCAATGAATGCAGCCGCACGCAGTCGGGCTGCCTTCTCTTCTCCCGAGGAAGCTGGCTTCCCGCGTGCTGTAAACTAGGCTTCCAGGCGAGGCCCCCCGCGCCTCCCAAAGTTCTTGACTCAGGAGCTGCTTCCCTGAGCTGGGGCTGTGGACGGGAGCCCAGACACGCAGGGACAGGCCCCAAACACCTGCACACGTCTCTGCTGGGGAGGAGCGCACTAGGGAAATGACGTCTGTCAGGCACCTTCTGCGCGCTCACCGACTCGGCCTCCGCGTGTGTGGGGCTGCAGACCTCAGCCAGGGGCCCTGTGAGCCTTGTGCTCTCCGTGCTGTGCTGAGTCTGGGCGGTCAAGCAGCCGCTGGAGGAGCCCTGCAGTTACCCTCCCATTGCCTCTAATAGAGCCCTCACTGCAGGAGCGCTTGGCAGTGTGCAACCCACCGGCAACTAAGCCCTCCACAGGAACGCCTGGGAACTAGGTGCACAGGCAAGGCAGGAGTGGAGCTGAGGCCATGAAGGCGCCAGCAGCATCTCCCAGTCGCGCGCAGCCAGCTCCTTCCTGAACTGGAAGCCTATGTGCGAGGCAAGTCTGGGAAAGGCTCGCCCAGGACAGAGTAGCCTAACGCAAGCAACTCTGCCAGATCCGGACTCTGAGCAGAGCTGGAGCTCTGCCGTACTGGAGGCGCACTCGGCTCCGCCAAAGCAGTGAATGCAGCCGCACAGAGCAGGGCTGCCTTCTCTTCTCCCGAGGAGGCTGGCTTCCCGCATGCTGTAAACTAGGCTTCCAGGAGGGGCCCCCTGCGCCTCCCACAGGTCTTGGCTCAGGAGCTGCATCCCTGAGCTGGGGCTGTGGACTGGAGCCCAGACACGCAGGGGCAGGCCCCAACCACCTACACACGTCTCTGCTGGGGAGGAGAGCACTAGGGAAATGACGTCTGTCAGGAACCTTCTGGGCGCTAACTGAGTTAGCCTCCGCGTGTGTGGGGCTGCAGACACCAGCCAGGGGCCCTGTGAGCCTTGGGCTCTCCGTTCTGTGCTATCTGGGCGGTCAAGCAACCGCTGGAGGAGCCCTGCAGTTGCCCTCCCATTGCCTCTAATAGAGCCCTCACTGCTGGAGCGCTTGGCAGTGTGCAACCCACCGGCAACTAAGCCCTCCACAAGAACGCCTGGGGACTAGGTGCAAAGGCAAGGCAGGAGTGGAGCTGAGGCCAGGAAGGCGCCAGTAGCATCTCACAGTCTCGCACAGCCTGCTCCTCTCTGGACTGGAAGCCTATGTGCGAGGCAAGTCTGGGCAAGGCTCGCCCAGGGCAGAGCATCCTCACGCCAGCAACTCTGCCAGATCGGGCCTCTGAGCAGTGCTGGAGCTCTGCCGTACTGGAAGCGCACTCGGCTCCGCCCAAGCAGTGAATGCAGCCGCACGCAGCCAGCCTGCCTTCTCTTCTCCCGAGGAGGCTCGCTTCCCGCATGCTGGAAACTAGGCTTCCAGGCGGGGCCCCCTGCGCCTCCCACAGTTCTTGGCTCAGGAACTCCTTCCCTGAGCTGGGGCTGTGGACGGGAGCCCAAACACGCAGGGGCAGGCCCCAACCACCTGCACACGTCTCTGCTGGGGAGGAGAGCACTAGGGAAATGATGTCTTTCAGGCACCTTCTGGGCGCTCCCGGAGTTCGCCTCCGGTGTGTGGGGCTGCAGACCCCAGCCAGGGGCCCTGTGAGCCTTGTGCTTTCCGTGCTGTGCTGAGTCTGGGCGGTCAAGCAAACGGAAGAGGCGACTTGCAGTAGCGCTCCCTTTGCCTCTGATAGAGCCCTCACTGCTGGAGCGCTTGGCAGTGTGCAACCGACCGGCAACTAAGCCCTCCACAAGAACGCCTGGGGACTAGGTGCAACGGCAAGGCAGGAGTGGAGCTGAGGCCAGGAAGGCGCCAGTAGCATTTCCCAGTCTCGCGCAGCCCGCTCCTTTCTGGACTGGAAGTCTAACGCGAGGCAAGTCTGGGCAAGGCTCGCCCAGGGCACAGGAGCCTCACACCAACAACTATGAGAGATCGGGCCTTTGAGCAGAGCTGGAGCTCTGCCGTACTGGAGGGGCACTCGGCTCCGCCAAAGTACTGATTGCATTCGCACGCAGCTGGGCTGCCTTCTCTTGTACTGAGGAGGCTCGCTTCCGGCATGCTGTAAACTGGGCTTCCGGGCGGCGGTGCCCCGCGCCTCCTACAGGTCTTAGCTGAGGAGCTGCTTCCCTGAGCTGGGGCTGTGGAAGGGAGTCCAGACACTCAAGGACAGGCCCCAACCACCTGCACACGTCTCTGCTGGGGAGGAGAGCACTAGGAAAATGACGTCTGTCTGGCACCTTCTGGGCGCTCCCGGAATTCCCCTCCGGTGTGTGGGGCTGCAGACCCCAGCCAGGGGCCCTGTGAGCCTTGGGCTCTCCGTGCTGTGCTGTCTGGGCGGTCAAGCAACCGCTGGAGTAGCCCTGCAGTTGCCCTCCCATTGCCTCTAATAGAGCCCTCACTGCTGGAGCGCTTGGCAGTGTGAAACCCACCGGCAACTAAGCCCTCCACAAGAACGCCTGGGGACTAGGTGCAAAGGCAAGGCAGGAGTGGAGCTGAGGCCAGGAAGGCGCCAGTAGCATCTCCCAGTCTCACGCAGCCTGCTCCTTCCTGGACTGGAAGCCTAGCCGCGAGGCAAGTCTGGGCAAGGCTCGCCCAGGGCAGAGCAGCCTCACGCAAGCAACTCTGCCAGATCGGGCCTCTGAGCAGAGCTGGAGCACTGCCGTACTGGAGGGGCACTCGGCTCCGCCAAAGTATTGATTGCAGCCGCTCGCAGCTGGGCTGGCTCCTCTTCTCCCGAGGAGTCTCGCTTCCCGCATGCTGTAAACTAGGCTTCCAGGCGGGGCACCCTGCGCCTCCCACAGGTCTTGGCTCAGGAGCTGCTTCCCTGAGCTGGGGCTGTGGACAGGAGCCCAGACACGCAGGGGCAGGCCCCAACCACCTGCACACGTGTCTGCTGGGGAGGAGAGCACTAGGGAAATGACGTCTGTCAGGCACCTTCTGCGCGCTCACCGACTCGGCCTCCGACTGTGTGGGGCTGCAGACCCCAGCCAGGGGCCCTGTGAGCCTTGTGCTCTCCGTGCTGTGCTGAGTTTGGGCGGTCAAGCAGCCGCTGGAGGAGCCCTGCAGTTGCCCTCCCATTGCCTCTAATATAGCCCTCACTGCTGGAGCGCTTGGCAGTGTGCAACCCACCGGCAACTAAGCCCTCCACAAGAACGCCTGGGGACTAGGTGCAAAGGCAAGGCAGGAGTGGAGCTGATGCCAGGAAGGCGCCAGTAGCATCTCCCAGTCTCGCGCAGCCTGCTCCTTTCTGGACTGGAAGCCTATGTGCGAGGCAAGTCTGGGCAAGGCTCGCCCAGGCAGAGCAGCCTCACGCCAGCAACTCTGCCAGAGCGGGCCTCTGAGCAGTGCTGGGTTCTGCCGTACTGGAAGCGCACTCGGCTCCGCCCAAGCAGTGAATGCAGCCGCACGCAGCCGGCCTGCCTTCTCTTCTCCCGAGGAGGCTCGCTTCCCGCATGCTGTAAACTAGGCTTCCAGGCGGGGCCCGCTGCGCCTCCCACAGGTCTTGGCTCAGGAACTCCTTCCCTGAGCTAGGGCTGTGGACAGGAGCCCAGACACGTAGGGGCAGGCCCCAACCACCTGCACACATCTCTGCTGGGGAGGAGAGCACTAGGGAAATGACGTCTTTCAGGCACCTTCTGGGCGCTCCAGGAGTTCGCCTCCGTTCTGTGGGGCTGCAGACCCCAGCCAGGGGCCCTGTGAGCCTTGTGCTTTCCGTGCTGTGCTGATTCTGGGCGGTCAAACAAACGCAAGAGGCGACTTGCAGTAGCCCTCCCTTGCCTCTGATAGAGCCCTCACTGCTGGAGCGCTTGGCAGTGTGCAACCCACCGGCAACTAAGCCCTCCACAAGAACGCCCGGGGACTAGCTGCAAAGGCAAGGCAGGAGTGGAGCTGAGGCCAGGAAGGCGCCAGTAGCATCTCCCAGTCTCGCGCAGCCCGCTCCTTTCTGGACAGAAAGCCTAAGCGAGTCAAGTCTGGGCAAGGCTCGCCCAGGGCACAGGAGGCTCATGCCAGCAACTATGAGAGATCGGACCTTTTAACAGAGCTGGAGCTCTGCCGTACTGGAGGGGCACTCGGCTCCGCCAAAGTACTGATTGCATTCGCACGCAGCTGGGCTGCCTTCTCTTGTACTGAGGAGGCTCGCTTCCGGCATGCTGTAAACTAGGCTTCCCGGCGGGGGCGCCCCGCGCCTCCTACAGGTCTTAGCTGAGGAGCTGCTTCCCTGAGCTGGGGCTGTGGAAGGGAGTCCAGACACTCAAGGACAGGCCCCAACCACCTGCACACGTCTCTGCTGGGGAGGAGAGCACTAGGAAAATGACGTCTGTCTGGCACCTTCTGGGCGCTCCCGGAATTCCCCTCCGGTGTGTGGGGCTGCAGACCCCAGCCAGGGGCCCTGTGAGCCTTGGGCTCTCCGTGCTGTGCTGTCTGGGCGGTCAAGCAACCGCTGGAGTAGCCCTGCAGTTGCCCTCCCATTGCCTCTAATAGAGCCCTCACTGCTGGAGCGCTTGGCAGTGTGCAACCCACCGGCAACTAAGCCCTCCACAAGAACGCCTGGGGACTAGGTGCAAAGGCAAGGCAGGAGTGGAGCTGAGGCCAGGAAGGCGCCAGTAGCATCTCCCAGTCTCACGCAGCCTGCTCCTTTCTGGACTGGAAGCCTATGTGCGAGGCAAGTCTGGGCAAGGCTCGCCCAGGGCAGAGCAGCCTCACGCCAGCAACTCTGCCAGAGCGGGCCTCTGAGCAGTGCTGGAGTTCTGCCGTACTGGAAGCGCACTCGGCTCCGCCCAAGCAGTGAATGCAGCCGCACGCAGCCGGCCTGCCTTCTCTTCTCCCGAGGAGGCTCGCTTCCCGCATGCTGTAAACTAGGCTTCCAGGCGGGGCCCCCTGCGCATCCCACAGGTCTTGGCTCAGGAACTCCTTCCCTGAGCTGGGGCTGTGGACGGGAGCCCAGACACGCAGGGGCAGGCCCCAACCACCTGCACACGTCTCTGCTGGGGAGGAGAGCATTAGGGAAATAACGTCTTTCACGCACCTTCTGGGCGCTCCCGGAGTTCGCCTCCGGTGTGTGGGGCTGCAGACCCCAGCCAGGGGCCCTGTGAGACATGTGCTTTCCGTGCTGTGCTGAGTCTGGGCGGTCAAGCAAACGAAAGAGGCGACTTGCAGTAGCCCTCGCTTTGCCTCTGATAGAGCCCTCACTGCTGGAGCGCTTGGCAGTGTGCAACCCACCGGCAACTAAGCCCTCCACAAGAACGCCCGGGGACTAGCTGCAAAGGCAAGGCAGGAGTGGAGCTGAGGCCAGGAAGGCGCCAGTAGCATCTCCCAGTCTCGCGCAGCCCGCTCCTTTCTGGACAGGAAGCCTAAGCGAGTCAAGTCTGGGCAAGGCTCGCCCAGAGCACAGGAGGCTCATGCCAGCAACTATGAGAGATCGGACGTTTGAGCAGAGCTGGAGCTCTGCCGTACTGGAGGGTCACTCGGCTCCGCCAAAGTACTGATTGCATTCGCACGCAGCTGGGCTGCCTTCTCTTGTACTGAGGAGGCTCGCTTCCGGCATGCTGTAAACTAGGCTTCCAGGCGGGGGCGCCCCGCGCCTCCTACAGGTCTTAGCTGAGGAGCTGCTTCCCTGAGCTGGGGCTGTGGAAGGGAGTCCAGACACTCAAGGACAGGCCCCAACCACCTGCACACGTCTCTGCTGGGGAGGAGAGCACTAGGAAAATGACGTCTGTCTGGCACCTTCTGGGCGCTCCCGGAATTCCCCTCCGGTGTGTGGGGCTGCAGACCCCAGCCAGGGGCCCTGTGAGCCTTGGGCTCTCCGTGCTGTGCTGTCTGGGCGGTCAAGCAACCGCTGGAGTAGCCCTGCAGTTGCCCTCCCATTGCCTCTAATAGAGCCCTCACTGCTGGAGCGCTTGGCAGTGTGAAACCCACCGGCAACTAAGCCCTCCACAAGAACGCCTGGGGACTAGGTGCAAAGGCAAGGCAGGAGTGGAGCTGAGGCCAGGAAGGCGTCAGTAGCATCTCCCAGTCTCACGCAGCCTGCTCCTTCCTGGACTGGAAGCCTAGCCGCGAGGCAAGTCTGGGCAAGGCTCGCCCAGGGCAGAGCAGCCTCACGCAAGCAACTCTGCCAGATCGGGCCTCTGAGCAGAGCTGGAGCACTGCCGTACTGGAGGGGCACTCGGCTCCGCCAAAGTATTGATTGCAGCCGCTCGCAGCTGGGCTGGCTCCTCTTCTCCCGAGGAGTCTCGCTTCCCGCATGCTGTAAACTAGGCTTCCAGGCGGGGCCCCCTGCGCCTCCCAAAGGTCTTGGCTCAGGAGCTGCTTCCCTGAGCTGGGGCTGTGGACAGGAGCCCAGACACGCAGGGGCAGGCCCCAACCACCTGCACACGTCTCTGCTGGGGAGGAGAGCACTAGGGAAATGACGTCTTTCAGGCACCTTCTGGGCGCTCCAGGAGTTCGCCTCCGTTCTGTGGGGCTGCAGACCCCAGCCAGGGGCCCTGTGAGCCTTGTGCTTTCCGTGCTGTGCTGAGTCTGGGCGGTCAAGCAAACGGAAGATGCGACTTGCAGTAGCCCTCCCTTTGCCTCTGATAGAGCCCTCACTGCTGGAGCGCTTGGCAGTGTGCAACCCACCGGCAACTAAGCCCTCCACAAGAACGCCTGGGGACTAGGTGCAAAGGCAAGGCAGGAGTGGAGCTGAGGCCAGGAAGGCGCCAGTAGCATCTCCCAGTCTCGCGCAGCCCGCTCCTTTCTGGAAAGGAAGCCTACGCGAGGCAAGTCTGGGCAAGGCTCCCCCAGGGCACAGGAGGCTCACGCCAGCAACTATGAGAGATCGGGCCTTTGAGCAGAGCTGGAGGTCTGCCGTACTGGAGGGGCACTCGGCTCCGCCAAAGTACTGATTGCATCCGCACGCAGCTGGGCTGCCTTCTCTTGTACTGAGGAGGCTCGCTTCCGGCATGCTGTAAACTAGGCTTCCCGACGGGGGCGCCCCGCGCCCCCTACAGGTCTTAGCTGAGGAGCTGCTTCCCTGAGCTGGGGCTGTGGAAGGGAGTCCACACACTTAAGGGCAGGCCCCAACCACCTGCACACGTCTCTGCTGGGGAGGAGAGCACTAGGAAAATGACGTCTGTCTGGAAACTTCTGGGCGCTCACCGAGTCAGCCTCCGCGTGTGTGGGGCTGCAGACCCCTGCCAGGGGCCCTGTGAGCCTTTTGCTCTCCGTGCTGTGCTGAGTCTGGGCAGTCAAGCAACCGCTGGAGGAGCCCTGCAGTTGCCCTCCCATTGCCTCTAGTAGAGCCCTCACTGCTGGAGCGCTTGGCAGTGTGCAACCCACCGGCAACTAAGCCCTCCACAAGAAGGCCTGGGGACTAGGTGCAAAGGCAAGGCAGGAGTGGAGCTGAGGCCAGGAAGGCGCCAGTAGCATCTCCCACTCTCACGCAGCCTTCTCCTTCCTGGACTGGAAGCCTAGCCGCGAGGCAAGTCTGGGCAAGGCTCGCCCAGGGCAGAGCAGCCTCACGCAAGCAACTCTGCCAGATCGGGCCTCTGAGCAGAGCTGGAGCACTGCCGTACTGGAGGGGCACTCGGCTCCGCCAAAGTATTGATTGCAGCCGCACGCAGCTGGGCTGGCTCCTCTTCTCCCGAGGAGTCTCGCTTCTCGCATGCTGTAAACTAGGCTTACAGGCGGGGCCCCCTGCGCCTCCCACATGTCTTGGCTCAGGAGCTGCTTCCCTGAGCTGGGGCTGTGGACAGGAGCCCAGACACGCAGGGGCAGGCCCCAACCACCTGCACACGTCTCTGCTGGGGAGGAGAGCACTAGGGAAATGACGTCTGTCAGGCACCTTCTGCGCGCTCACCGACTCGGCCTCCGCGTGTGTGGGGCTGCAGACCCCAGCCAGGGGCCCTGTGAGCCTTGTGCTCTCCGTGCTGTGCTGAGTTTGGGCGGTCAAGCAGCCGATGGAGGAGCCCTGCAGTTGCCCTCCCATTGCCTCTAATAGAGCCCTCACTGCTGGAGCGCTTGGCAGTGTGCAATCCACCGGCAACTAAGCCCTCCACAAGAACGCCTGGGGACTAGGTGCAAAGGCAAGGCAGGAGTGGAGCTGAGGCCAGGAAGGCGCCAGCAGCATCTCCCAGTCTCGCGCAGCCCGCTCCTTCCTGGACTGTAAGCCTATGTGTGAGGCAAGTCTGGGCAAGGCTCGCTGAGGACAGAGCAGCCTAACGCAAGCAACTCTGCCAGATCCGGACTCTGAGCAGAGCTGGAGCTCTGCCGTACTGGAGGCGCACTCGGCTCCGCCCAAGCAGTGAATGCAGCCGCACGCAGCCGGCCTGCCTTCTCTTCTCCCGAGGAGGCTCGCTTCCCGCATGCTGTAAACTAGGCTTCCAGGCGGAGCCCCCTGCGCCTCCCACAGGTCTTGGCTTAGGAGCTGATTCCCTGAGCTGGGGCTGTGGACGGGAGCCCAGACACGCAGGGGCAGGCCCCAACCACCTACACACGTCTCTGCTGGGGAGGAGAGCACTAGGGAAATGACGTCTGTCAGGCACCTTCTGCGCGCTCACCGACTCGGCCTCCGCATGTGTGGGGCTGCAGACCCCAGCCAGGGGCCCTGTGAGCCTTGTGCTCTCCGTGCTGTGCTGAGTCTGGGCGGTCAAGCAAACGGAAGAGGCGACTTGTAGTAGCCCTCCCTTTGCCTCTGATAGAGCCCTCACTGCTGGAGCGCTTGGCAGTGTGCAACCCACCGGCAACTAAGCCCTCCAAAAGAACGCCTGGGGACTAGCTGCAAAGGCAAGGCAGGAGTGGAGCTGAGGCCAGGAAGGCGCCAGTAGCATTTCCCAGTCTCGCGCAGCCCGCTCCTTTCTGGAAAGGAAGCCTACGCGAGGCAAGTCTGGGCAAGGCTCGCCCTGGGCAGAGCAGCCTCACGACAGCAACTCTGCCAGATCGGGCCTCTGAGCAGTGCTGGAGCTCTGCCGTACTGGAAGCGCACTCGGCTCCGCCCAAGCAGTGAATGCAGCCGCACGCAGCCGGGCTGCCTTCTCTTCACCCGAGGAGGCTCGCTTCCCGCATGCTGTAAACTAGGCTTCCAGGCGAGGCCCCCCGCGCCTCCCACAGGTCTTGACTCAGGAGCTGCTTCCCTGAGCTGGGGCTGTGGACGGGAGGCCAGACACGCAGGGGCAGGCCCCAACCACCTGCACATGTCTCTGCTGGGACGGAGAGTACTAGGGAAATGACGTCTCTCAGGCACCTTCTGGGCTCTCCCGGAGATCGCCTCCGGTGTGTGGGGCTGCAGACCCCAGCCAGGGGCCCTGTGAGCCTTGTGCTTTCCGTGATGTGCTGAGTCTGGGCGGTCAAGCAAACGAAAGAGGCGACTTGCAGTAGCCCTCGCTTTGCCTCTGATAGAGCCCTCACTGCTGGAGCGCTCGGCAGTGTGTAACCCACCGGCAACTAAGCCCTCCACAAGAACGCCTGGGGACTAGGTGCAAAGGCAAGGCAGGAGTGGAGCTGAGGCCAGGAAGGCGCCAGTAGCATCTCCCAGTCTCGCGCAGCCCGCTCCTTTCTGGACTGGAAGCCTAACGCGAGGCAATTCTGGGCAAGGCTCGCCCAGGGAACAGGAGGTTCACGCCAGCAACTATGAGAGATCGGGCCTTTGAGCAGAGCTGGAGCTCTGCCGTACTGGAGGGGCACTCGGCTCCGCCAAAGTACTGATTGCATCGGCACGCAGCTGGGCTGCCTTCTCTTGTACTGAGGAGGCTCGCTTCCGGCATGCTGTAAACTAGGCTTCCCGGTGGGGGCGCCCCGCGCCTCCTACAGGTCTTAGCTGAGGAGCTGCTTCCCTGAGCTAGGGCTGTGGAAGGGAGTCCAGACACTCAAGGGCAGGCCCCAACCACCTGCACACGTCTCTGCTGGGGAGGAGAGCACTAGGAAAATGACGTCTGTCTGGCAACTTCTGGGCGCTCCCGGAATTCCCCTCCGGTGTGTGGGGCTGCAGACCCCAGCCAGGGGCCCTGTGAGCCTTGGGCTCTCCGTGCTGTGCTGTCTGGTCGGTCAAGTAACCGCTGGAGGAGCCCTGCTGTTGCCCTCCCATTGCCTCTAATAGAGCCCTCACTGCTGGAGCGCTTGGCAGTGTGCAACCCACCGGCAACTAAGCCCTCCACAAGAACGTCTGGGGACTAGGTGCAAAGGCAAGGCAGGAGTGGAGCTGAGGCCAGGAAGGCGCCAGTAGCATCTCCCAGTCTCGCGCAGCCTGCTCCTTCCTGGACTGGAAGCCTAGCCGCGAGGCAAGTCTGGGCAAGGCTCGCCCAGGGCAGAGCAACCTCACCCCAGCAACTCTGCCAGATCTGGCCTCTGAGCAGAGCTGGAGCTCTGCCGTACTGGAGGCGCACTCTGCTCCGCCAAAGCAGTGAATGCAGCCGCACGCAGCCAGGCTGCCTTCTCTTCTCCCGAGGAGGCTAGCTTCCCACATGCTGTAAACTAGGCTTCCAGGCGGGGCCCCCTGCGCCTCCCACAGGTCTTGGCTCAGGAGCTGCTTCCCTGAGCTGGGGCTGTGGACGGGAGCCCAGACACGCAGGGGCAGGCCCCAACCACCTACACACGTCTCTGCTGGGGAGGAGAGCACTAGGGAAATGACGTCTGTCAGGCACCTTCTGCGCGCTCACCGACTCGGCCTCCGCGTGTGTGGGGCTGCAGACCTCAGCCAGGGGCCCTGTGAGCCTTGTGCTCTCCGTGCTGTTCTGAGTCTGGGCAGTCAAGCAGCCGCTGGAGGAGCCCTGCAGTTACCCTCCCATTGCCTCTAATAGAGACCTCACTGCTGGAGCGCTTGGCAGTGTGCAACCCACCGGCAACTAAGCCCTCCACAGGAACGCCTGGGAACTAGGTGCAAAGGCAAGGCAGGAGTGGAGCTGAGGCCAGGAAGGCGCCAGCAGCATCTCCCAGTCTCACGCAGCCCGCTCCTTCCTGGACTGGAATCCTATGTGTGAGGCAAGTCTGGGCAAGGCTCGCTGAGGACAGAGCAGCCTAACGCAAGCAACTCTGCCAGATCCGGACTCTGAGCAGAGCTGGAGCTCTGCCGTACTGGAGGCGCACTCGGCTCCGCCCAAGCAGTGAATGCAGCCGCACGCAGCCGGCCTGCCTTCTCTTCTCCCGAGGAGGCTCGCTTCCCGCATGCTGTAAACTAGGCTTCCAGGCGGAGCCCCCTGCGCCTCCCACAGGTCTTGGCTTAGGAGCTGCTTCCCTGAGCTGGGGCTGTGGACTGGAGCCCAGACACGCAGGGGCAGGCCCCAATCACCTACACATATCTCTGCTGGGGAGAAGAGCACTAGGAAATTGACGTCTGTCAGGCACCTTCTGCGCGCTCACCGACTCGGCCTCCGCATGTGTGGGGCTGCAGACCCCAGCCAGGGGCCCTGTGAGCCTTGTGCTCTCCGTGCTGTGCTGAGTCTGGGCGGTCAAGCAAACGGAAGAGGCGACTTGTAGTAGCCCTCCCTTTGCCTCTGATAGAGCCCTCACTGCTGGAGCGCTTGGCAGTGTGCAACCCACCGGCAACTAAGCCCTCCAAAAGAACGCCTGGGGACTAGCTGCAAAGGCAAGGCAGGAGTGGAGCTGAGGCCAGGAAGGCGCCAGTAGCATTTCCCAGTCTCGCGCAGCCCGCTCCTTTCTGGAAAGGAAGCCTACGCGAGGCAAGTCTGGGCAAGGCTCGCCCAGGGCAGAGCAGCCTCACGCCAGCAACTCTGCCAGATCGGGCCTCTGAGCAGTGCTGGAGCTCTGCCGTACTGGAAGCGCACTCGGCTCCGCCCAAGCAGTGAATGCAGCCGCACGCAGCCGGGCTGCCTTCTCTTCACCCGAGGAGGCTCGCTTCCCGCATGCTGTAAACTAGGCTTCCAGGCGGGGCCCCCCGCGCCTCTCAAAGGTCTTGACTCAGGAGCTGCTTCCCTGAGCTGGGGCTGTGGACGGGAGGCCAGACACGCAGGGGCAGGCCCCAACCACCTGCACATGTCTCTGCTGGGACGGAGAGTACTAGGGAAATGACGTCTCTCAGGCACCTTCTGGGCTCTCCCGGAGTTCACCTCCGGAGTGTGGGGCTGCAGACCCCAGCCATGGGCCCTGTGAGCCTTTTGCTCTCCGTGCTGTGCTGAGTCTGGGCAGTCAAGCAACCGCTGGAGGAGCCCTGCAGTTGCCCTCCCATTGCCTCTAATTGAGCCCTCACTGCTGGAGCGCTTGGCAGTGTGCAACCCACCGGCAACTAAGCCCTCCACAAGAACGCCTGGGGACTAGGTGCAAAGGAAAGGCAGGAGTGGAGCTGAGGCCAGGAAGGCGCCAGTAGCATCTCCCAGTCTCGCGCAGCCCGCTCCTTTCTGGACAGGAAGCCTACGCGAGGCAAGTCTGGGCAAGGCTCACCCAGGGCAGAGCAGCCTCACGCCAGCAACTCTGCCAGATCGGGCCTCTGAGCAGTGCTGAAGCTCTGCCGTACTGGAGGGGCACTCGGCTCCGCCAAAGTACTGATTGCATTCGCACGCAGCTGGGCTGCCTTCTCTTGTACTGAGGAGGCTCGCTTCCGGCAAGCTGTAAACTAGGCTTCCCGGCGGGGGCGCCCCGCGCCTCCTACAGGTCTTAGCTGAGGAGCTGCTTCCCTGAGCTGGGGCTGTGGAAGGTAGTCCAGACACTCAAGGGCAGGCCCCAACCACCTGCACACGTCTCTGCTGGGGAGGAGAGCACTAGGGAAATGACGTCTGTCAGGCAACTTCTGGGCGCTCACCGAGTCAGCTTCCGCGTGTGTGGGGCTGCAGACCCCAGCCAGGGGCCCTGTGAGCCTTGTGCTTTCCGTTCTGTGCAGAGTCTGGGCGGTCAAGCAAACGCAAGAGGCGACTTACAGTAGCCCTCCCTTTGCCTCTAATAGAGCCCTCAAGCTGAAGCGCTTGGCAGTGTGCAACCCACCGGCAACTAAGCCTTTCTCAAGAACGCCTGGGGACTAGGTGCAAAGGCAAGGCAGGAGTGGAGCTGAGGCCAGGAAGGCGCCAGTAGCATCTCCCAGTCTCAGGCAGCCCGCTCCTATCTGGACTGGAAGCATAACGTGCGGCAAGTCTGGGCAAGGCTCGCCCAGGGCAGAGCAGCCTCACGCCAGCAACTCTGCCAGAGCGGGCCTCTGAGCAGTGCTGGAGTTCTGCCGTACTGGAAGCGCACTCGGCTCCGCCCAAGCAGTGAATGCAGCCGCACGCAGCCGGCCTGCCTTCTCTTCTCCCGAGGAGGCTCGCTTCCCGCATGCTGTAAACTAGGCTTCCAGGCGGGGCCCCCTGCGCCTCCCACAGGTCTTGGCTCAGGAACTCCTTCCCTGAGCTGGGGCTGTGGACGGGAGCCCAGACACGCAGGGGCAGGCCCCAACCACCTGCACACGTCTCTGCTGGGGAGGAGAGCACTAGGGAAATGACGTCTTTCAGGCACCTTCTGGGCGCTCCCGGAGTTCGCCTCCGGTGTGTGGGGCTGCAGACCCCAGCCAGGGGCCCTGTGAGCCTTGTGCTTTCCGTGCTGTGCTGAGTCTGGGCGGTCAAGCAAACGAAAGAGGCGACTTGCAGTAGCCCTCGCTTTGCCTCTGATAGAGCCCTCACTGCTGGAGCGCTCGGCAGTGTGCAACCCACCGGCAACTAAGCCCTCCACAAGAACGCCTGGGGACTAGGTGCAAAGGCAAGGCAGGAGTGGAACTGAGGCCAGGAAGGCGCCAGTAGCATCTCCCAGTCTCGAGCAGCCCGCTCCTTTCTGGACTGGAAGCCTAACGCGAGGCAAGTCTGGGCAAGGCTCGCCCAGGGAACAGGAGGTTCACGCCAGCAACTATGAGAGATCGGGCCTTTGAGCAGAGCTGGAGCTCTGCCGTACTGGAGGGGCACTCGGCTCCGCCAAAGTACTGATTGCATCGGCACGCAGCTGGGCTGCCTTCTCTTGTACTGAGGAGGCTCGCTTCCGGCATGCTGTAAACTAGGCTTCCCGGTGGGGGCGCCCCGCGCCTCCTACAGGTCTTAGCTGAGGAGCTGCTTCCCTGAGCTAGGGCTGTGGAAGGGAGTCCAGACACTCAAGGGCAGGCCCCAACCACCTGCACACGTCTCTGCTGGGGAGGAGAGCACTAGGAAAATGACGTCTGTCTGGCACCTTCTGGGCGCTCCCGGAATTCCCCTCCGGTGTGTGGGGCTGCAGACCCCAGCCAGGGGCCCTGTGAGCCTTGGGCTCTCCGTGCTGTGCTGTCTGGTCGGTCAAGCAACCGCTGGAGAAGCCCTGCAGTTGCCCTCCCATTGCCTCTAATAGAGCCCTCACTGCTGGAGCGCTAGGCAGTGTGCAACCCACCGGCAACTTAGCCCTCCACAAGAACGCCTGGGGACTAGGTGCAAAGGCAAGGCAGGAGTGGAGCTGAGGCCAGGAAGGCGCCAGTAGCATCTCCCAGTCTCACGCAGCCTGCTCCTTCCTGGACTGGAAGCCTAGCGCGAGGCAAGTCTAGGCAAGGCTCGCCCAGGGCAGAGCAGCCTCACGCCAGCAACTCTGCCAGATCGGGCCTCTGAGCAGAGCTGGAGCACTGCCGTACTGGAGGGGCACTCGGCTCCGCCAAAGTATTGATTGCAGCCGATCGCAGCTGGGCTGGCTCCTCTTCTCACGAGGAGTCTCGCCACCCGCCTGCTGTAAACTAGGCTCCAAGGCGGGGCCCCCTGCGCCTCCCACAGGTTTTGGCTCAGGAGCTGCTTCCCTGAGCTGGGGCTGTGGACAGGATCCCAGACACGCAGGGGCAGGCCCCAACCACCTGCACACGTCTCTGCTTGGGAGGAGAGCACTAGGGAAATGACGTCTGTCAGGCAACTTCTGGGCGCTAACTGAGTTAGCCTCCGCGTGTGTGGGGCTGCAGACCCCAGCCAGGGGCCCTGTGAGCCTTGAGCTCTCCGTGCTGTGCTGAGTCTGGGCGGTCAAGCAACCGCAAGAGGAAACTTGCAGTTGACTCCCTTTGCCTCTAATAGAGCCCTCACTGCTGGAGCGCTTGGCAGTGTGCAACACACCGGCAACTAAGCCCTCCACAGGAACGCCTGGGAACTAGGTGCAAAGGCAAGGCAGGAGTGGAGCTGAGGCCAGGAAGGCGCCAGCAGCATCTCCCAGTCTCGCGCAGCCCGCTCCTTCCTGGACTGGAAGCCTATGTGTGAGGCAAGTCTGGGCAAGGCTCGCTGAGGACAGAGCACCCTAACGCAAGCAACTCTGCCAGATCCGGACTCTGAGCAGAGCTGGAGCTCTACCGTACTGGAGGCGCACTCGGCTCCGCCCAAGCAGTGAATGCAGCCGCACGCAGCCGGCCTGCCTTCTCTTCTCCCGAGGAGGCTCGCTTCCCGCATGCTGTAAACTAGGCTTCCAGGCGGAGCCCCCTGCGCCTCCCACAGGTCTTGGCTTAGGAGCTGCTTCCCTGAGCTGGGGCTGTGGACTGGAGCCCAGACACGCAGGGGCAGGCCCCAATCACCTACACATATCTCTGCTGGGGAGGAGAGCACTAGGAAATTGACGTCTGTCAGGCACCTTCTGCGCGCTCACCGACTCGGCCTCCGCATGTGTGGGGCTGCAGACCCCAGCCAGGGGCCCTGTGAGCCTTGTGCTCTCCGTGCTGTGCTGAGTCTGGGCGGTCAAGCAAACGGAAGAGGCGACTTGTAGTAGCCCTCCCTTTGCCCCTGATAGAGCCCTCACTGCTGGAGCGCTTGGCAGTATGCAACCCACCGGCAACTAAGCCCTCCAAAAGAACGCCTGGGGACTAGCTGCAAAGGCAAGGCAGGAGTGGAGCTGAGGCCAGGAAGGCGCCAGTAGCATTTCCCAGTCTCGCGCAGCCCGCTCCTTTCTGGAAAGGAAGCCTACGCGAGGCAAGTCTGGGCAAGGCTCGCCCAGGGCAGAGCAGCCTCACGCCAGCAACTCTGCCAGATCGGGCCTCTGAGCAGTGCTGGAGCTCTGCCGTACTGGAAGCGCACTCGGCTCCGCCCAAGCAGTGAATGCAGCCGCACGCAGCCGGGCTGCCTTCTCTTCACCCGAGGAGGCTCGCTTCCCGCATGCTGTAAACTAGGCTTCCAGGCGAGGCCCCCCGCGCCTCCCACAGGTCTTGACTCAGAAGCTGCTTCCCTGAGCTGGGGCTGTGGACGGGAGGCCAGACACGCAGGGGCAGGCCCCAACCACCTGCACATGTCTCTGCTGGGACGGAGAGTACTAGGGAAATGACGTCTCTCAGGCACCTTCTGGGCTCTCCCGGAGTTCACCTCCGGAGTGTGGGGCTGCAGACCCCAGCCATGGGCCCTGTGAGCCTTTTGCTCTCCGTGCTGTGCTGAGTCTGGGCAGTCAAGCAACCGCTGGAGGAGCCCTGCAGTTGCCCTCCCATTGCCTCTAATAGAGCCCTCACTGCTGGAGCGCTTGGCAGTGTTCAATCCACCGGCAACTAAGCCCTCCACAAGAACGCCTGGGGACTAGGTGCAAAGGAAAGGCAGGAGTGGAGCTCAGGCCAGGAAGGCGCCAGTAGCATCTCCCAGTCTCGCGCAGCCCGCTCCTTTCTGGACAGGAAGCCTACGCGAGGCAAGTCTGGGCAAGGCTCGCCCAGAGAACAGGAGGTTCACGCCAGCAACTATGAGAGATCGGGCCTTTGAGCAGAGCTGGAGCTCTGCCGTACTGGAGGGGCACTCGGCTCCGCCAAAGTACTGATTGCATCGGCACGCAGCTGGGCTGCCTTCTTTTGTACTGAGGAGGCTCGCTTCCGGCATGCTGTAAACTAGGCTTCCCGGTGGGGGCGCCCCGCGCCTCCTACATGTCTTAGCTGAGGAGCTGCTTCCCTGAGCTAGGGCTGTGGAAGGGAGTCCAGACACTCAAGGGCAGGCCCCAACCACCTGCACACGTCTCTGCTGGGGAGGAGAGCACTAGGGAAATGACGTCTGTCTGGCACCTTCTGGGCGCTCCCGGAATTCCCCTCCGGTGTGTGGGGCTGCAGACCCCAGCCAGGGGCCCTGTGAGCCTTGGGCTCTCCGTGCTGTGCTGTCTGGTCGATCAAGCAACCGCTGGAGAAGCCCTGCAGTTGCCCTCCCATTGCCTCTAATAGAGCCCTCACTGCTGGAGCGCTTGGCAGGGTGCAACCCACCGGCAACTAAGCCCTCCACAGGAACGCCTGGGAACTAGGTGCAAAGGCAAGGCAGGAGTGGAGCTGAGGCCAGGAAGGCGCCAGCAGCATCTCCCAGTCTCGCGCAGCCCGCTCCTTCCTGGACTGGAAGCCTATGTGCGAGGCAAGTCTGGGCAAGGCTCGCTCAGGACAGAGCAGCCTAACGCAAGCAACTCTGCCAGATCCGGACTCTGAGCAGAGCTGGAGCTCTGCCGTACTGGAGGCGCACTCGGCTCCGCCAAAGCAGTGAATGCAGCCGCACACAGCAGGGCTGCCTTCTCTTCTCCCGAGGAGGCTGGCTTCCCGCATGCTGTAAACTAGGCTGCCCGGAGGGGCCCCCTGCTCCTCCCACAGGTCTTGGCTTAGGAGGTGTTTCCCTGAGCTGGGGCTGTGGACTGGAGCCCAGACACGCAGGGGCAGGCCCCAACCACCTACACACGTCTCTGCTGGGGAGGAGAGCACTAGGGAAATGACGTCTGTCAGGCACCTTCTGGGCGCTTACTGAGTTAGCCTCCGCGTGTGTGGGGCTGCAGACCCCAGCCAGGGGCCCTGTGAGCCTTGTGCTCTCCGTGCTGTGCTGAGTCTGGGCGGTCAAGCAACCGCTGGAGGAGCCCTGCAGTTGCCCTCCCATTGCCTCTAATAGAGCCCTCACTGCTGGAGCGCTTGGCAGTGTGCAACCCACCGGCAACTAAGCCCTCCACAAGAACGCCTGGGGACTAGGTGCAAAGGCAAGGCAGGAGTGGAGCTGAGGCCAGGAAGGCGCCAGTAGCATCTCCCAGTCTCGCGCAGCCTGCTCCTTTCTGGACAGGAAGCCTACGCGAGGCAAGTCTGGGCAAGGCTCGCCCAGGGCAGAGCAGCCTCACGCCAGCAACTCTGCCAGACCGGGCCTCTGAGCAGAGCTGGAGCTCTGCCGTACTGGAGGCGCACTCGGCTCCGCCAAAGCAGTGAATGCCGCCGCACGCAGCCAGGCTGCCTTCTCTTCTCCCGAGGAGGCTCGCTTCCCACATGCTGTCAACTAGGCTTCCAGGTGGGGCCCCCCGCGCCTCGCACAGGTCTTGACTCAGGAGCTGCTTCCCTGAGCTGAGGCTGTGGACGGGAGCCCAGACATGCAGAGGCAGGCGCCAACCACCTGCCCACGTCTCTGCAGGTAAGGAGAGCACTAGGGAAATGACGTCTGTCAGGCACCTTCTGGGCGCTCCCGGAGTTCGCCTCCGGTGTGTGGGGCTGCAGACCCCAGCCAGGGGCCCTGTGAGCCTTGTGCTCTCCGTGCTGTGCTGAGTCTGGGCGGTCAAGCAACCGCACAAGGAAACTTGAAATTGCCATCCCTTTGCCTCTAATAGAGCCCTCACGGCTGGAGCGCTTGGTAGTGTGCAACCCACCGGCAACTAAGCCTTCCACAAGAACGCCTGGGGACTAGGTGCAAAGGCAAGGTAGGAGTGGAGCTGAGGCCAGGAAGGCGCCAGTAGCATCTCCCAGTCTCACGCAGCCCGTTCCTATCTGGACTGGAAGCCTAACGTGCGGCAAGTCTGGGCAAGCCTCGCCCAGGACAGAGCAGCCTAACGCAAGCAACTCTGCCAGATCCGGACTCTGAGCAGAGCTGGAGCTCTGCCGTACTGGAGGCGCACTCGGCCCCGCCAAAGCAGTGAATGCAGCCGCACGCAGCCGGCCTGCCTTCTCTTCTCCCGAGGAGGCTCGCTTCCCGCATGCTGTAAACTAGGCTTCCAGGCGGGGCCCCCTGCGCCTCCCACAGGTCTTGGCTAAGGAACTCCTTCCCTGAGCTGGGGCTGTGGACGGGAGCCCAGACACGCAGGGGCAGGCCCCAACCACCTGCACACGTCTCTGCTGGGGAGGAGAGCACTAGGGAAATGACGTCGTTCAGGCACCTTCTAGGCGCTCCCGGTATTCGCCTCCGGTGTGTGGGGCTGCAGACCCCAGCCAGGGGCCCTGTGAGCCTTGTGCTTTCCGTTCTGTGCTGAGTCTGGGCGGTCAAGCAAACGAAAGAGGCGACTTGCAGTAGCCCTCCCTTTGCCTCTGATAGAGCCCTCACTGCTGGAGCGCTTGGCAGTGTGCAACCCACCGGCAACTAAGCCCTCCACAAGAACGCCTGGGGACTAGGTGCAAAGGCAAGGCAGGAGTGGAGCTGAGGCCAGGAAGGCGCCAGTAGCATCTCCCAGTCTCAAGCAGCCCGCTCCTTTCTGGACTGGAAGCCTAATGCGAGGCAAGTCTGGGCAAGGCTCGCCCAGGGAACAGGAGGCTCACGCCAGCAACTATGAGAGATCGGGCCTTTGAGCAGAGCTGGAGCTCTGCCGTACTGGAGGGGCACTCGGCTCCGCCAAAGTACTGATTGCATCGGCACGCAGCTGGGCTGCCTTCTCTTGTACTGAGGAGGCTCGCTTCTGGCATGCTGTAAACTAGGCTTCCCGGCGGGGGCGCCCCGCGTCTCCTACAGGTCTTAGCTGAGGAGCTGCTTCCCTGAGCTAGGGCTGTGGAAGGGAGTCCAGACACTCAAGGGCAGGCCCGAGCCACCTGCACACGTCTCTGCTGGGTAGGAGAGCACTAGGAAAATGACGTCTGTCTGGCACCTTCTGGGCGCTCCCGGAATTCCCCTCCGGTGTGTGGGGCTGCAGACCCAGCCAGGGGCCCTGTGAGACTTGGGCTCTCCGTGCTGTGCTGTCTGGTCGGTCAAGCAACCGCTGGAGGAGCCCTGCAGTTGCCCTCCCATTGCCTCTAATAGAGCCCTCACTGCTGGTGCGCTTGGCAGTGTGCAACCCACCGGCAACTAAGCCCTCCACAAGAACGCCTGGGGACTAGGTGCAAAGGCAAGGCAGGAGTGGAGCTGAGGCCAGGAAGGCGCCAGTAGCATCTCCCAGTCTCACGCAGCCTGCTCCTTCCTGGACTGGAAGCCTAGCCGCGAGGCAAGTCTGGGCAAGGCTCGCCCAGGGCAGAGCAGCCTCACGCCAGCAACTCTGCCAGATCAGGCCTCAGAGCAGAGCTGGAGCGCTGCCGTACTGGAGGGGCACTCGGCTCCACCAAAGTATTGATTGCAGCCGCTCGCAGCTGGGCTGGCTCTTCTTCTCCCGAGGAGTCTCGCCTCCCGCCTGCTCTAAACTAGGCTTCCAGGCGGGGCCCCCTGCGCCTCCCACAGGTCTTGGCTCAGTAGCTGCTTCCCTGAGCTGGGGCTGTGGACAGGAGCCCAGAAACGCAGGGGCAGGCCCCAACCACCTGCACACGTCTCTGCTGGGGAGGAGAGCACTAGGGAAATGACGTCTGTCAGGCACCATCTGGGCGCTCACCGAGTCAGCCTCCGCGTGTGTGGGGCTGCAGACCCCAGCCAGGGGCCCTGTGAGCCTTGTGCTCTCCGTGCTGTGTTGAGTCTGGGCGGTCAAGCAACCGCTGGAGGAGCCCTACAGTTGCCCTCCCATTGCCTCTAATAGAGCCCTCACTGCTGGAGCGCTTGGCAGTGTGCAACCCACCGGCAACTAAGCCCTCCACAAGAACGCCTGGGGACTAGGTGCAAAGGCAAGGCAGGAGTGGAGCTGAGGCCAGGATTGCGCCAGTAGAATCTCACAGTCTTGCGCAGCCTGCTCCTTCCTGGACTGGAAGCCTAGCCGCGAGGCAAGTCTGGGCAAGTCTCGCCCAGGGCAGAGCAGCCTCATGCCAGCAGCTCTGCCAGATCGGTCCTCTGAGCAGAGCTGAAGCTCTGCCGTACTGGAGGCGCACTCGCCTCCGCCAAAGCAGTGAATGCAGCCACACGCATCAGGGCTGCCTTCTCTTCTCCCGAGGAGGCTCGCTTCCCGCATGCTGTAAACTAGGCTTCCAGGCAAGTCCCCCTGCGCCTCCCACAGGTCTTGGCTCAGGAGCTGCTTCCCTGAGCTGGGGCTGTGGACGGGAGCCCAGACACGCAGGGGCAGGCCCCAAGCACC
The DNA here is from genome assembly GCF_032405125.1 of Capricornis sumatraensis. NCBI lineage: Eukaryota > Metazoa > Chordata > Mammalia > Artiodactyla > Bovidae > Capricornis > Capricornis sumatraensis. The sequence continues at coordinate 877,189 of NC_091090.1, read as the reverse complement.
TGCACACGTCTCTGCTGGGGAGGAGAGCACTAGCGAAATGACGTCTGACAGGCACCTTCTGGGCGCTCACCGAGTCAGTTTCCGCGTGTGTGGGGCTGCAGACCCCAGCCAGGGGCCCTGTGAGCCTTGGGCTCTCCGTGCTGTGCTGAGTCTGGGCGGTCAAGCAACCGCTGGAGGAGCCCTGCAGTTGCCCTCCCAATGCCTCTAATAGAGCCCTCACTGCTGGAGCGCTTGGCAGTGTGCAACCCACCGGCAACTAAGCCCTCCACAAGAACGCCTGGGGACTAGGTGCAAAGGCAAGGCAGGAGTGGAGCTGATGCCAGGAAGGCGCCAGTAGCATCTCCCAGTCTCGCGCAGCCTGCTCCTTTCTGGACTGGAAGCCTATGTGCGAGGCAAGTCTGGGCAAGGCTCGCCCAGGGCAGAGCAGCCTCACGCGAGCAACTCTGCCAGAGCGGGCCTCTGAGCAGTGCTGGAGTTCTGCCGTACTGGAAGCGCACTCGGCTCCGCCCAAGCAGTGAATGCAGCCGCACGCAGCCGGCCTGCCTTCTCTTCTCCCGAGGAGGCTCGCTTCCCGCATGCTGTAAACTAGGCTTCCAGGCGGGGCCCCCTCCGCCTCCCACAGTTCTTGGCTCAGGAGCTGCTTCCCTGAGCTGGGGCTGTGGACGGGAGCCCAGACACGCAGGGGCAGGCCCCAACCACCTGCACACGTCTCTGCTGGGGAGGAGAGCACTAGGGAAATGACATCTTTCAGGCACTTTCTGGGCGCTCCCCGAGTTCGCCTCCGGTGTGTGGGGCTGCAGACCCCAGCCAGGGGCCCTGTGAGCCTTGTGCTTTCCGTGCTGTGCTGAGTCTGGGCGGTCAAGCAAACGGAAGAGGCGACTTGCAGTAGCCCTCCCTTTGCCTCTGATAGAGCCCTCACTGCTGGAGCGCTTGGCAGTGTGCAACCCACAGGCAACTAAGCCCTCCACAAGAACGCCTGGGGACTAGGTGCAAAGGCAAGGCAGGAGTGGAGCTGAGGCCAGGAAGGCGCCAGTAGCATCTCCCAGTCTCGCGCAGCCCGCTCCTTTCTGGACTGGAAGCCTAACGCGAGGCAAGTCTGAGCAAGGCTCGCCCAGGGCACAGGAGGCTCACGCCAGCATCTATGAGAGATCGGGCCTTTGAGCAGAGCTGGAGCTCTGCCGTACTGGAGGGGCACTCGGCTCCGCCAAAGTACTGATTGCATCCGCACGCAGCTGGGCTGCCTTCTCTTGTACTGAGGAGGCTCGCTTCCGGCATGCTGTAAACTAGGCTTCCCGGCGGGGGCGCCCCGCGCCTCCTACAGGTCTTAGCTGAGGAGCTGCTTCCCTGAGCTGGGGCTGTGGAAGGGAGTCCAGACACTCAAGGGCAGGCCCCAACCACCTGCACACGTCTCTGCTGGGGAGGAGAGCACTAGGAAAATGACGTCTGTCTGGCACTTTCTGGGCGCTACCGGAATTCCCCTCCGGTGTGTGGGGCTGCAGACCCCAGCCAGGGGCCCTGTGAGCCTTGGGCTCTCCATGCTGTGCTGTCTGGGCGGTCAAGCAACCGCTGGAGGAGCCCTGCAGTTGCCCTCCTATTGCCTCTAATAGAGCCCTCACTGCTGGAGCGCTTGGCAGTGTGCAACCCACCGGCAACTAAGCCCTCCACAAGAACGCCTGGGGACTAGGTGCAAAGGCAAGGCAGGAGTGGAGCTGAGGCCAGGAAGGCGCCAGCAGCATCTCCCAGTCTCGCGCAGCCCACGCCTTCCTGGACTGGAAGCCTATGTGCGAGGCAAGTCTGGGCAAGGCTCGCTCAGGACAGAGCAGCCTAACGCAAGCAACTCTGCCAGATCCGGACTCTGAGCAGAGCTGGAGCTCTGCCGTACTGGAGGCGCACTCGGCTCCGCCAAAGCAGTGAATGCAGCCGCACACAGCAGGGCTGCCTTCTCTTCTCCCGAGGAGGCTGGCTTCCCGCATGCTGTAAACTAGGCTTCCAGGCGGGGCCCCCTGCGCCTCCCACAGGTCTTGGCTCAGGAACTCCTTCCCTGAGCTGGGGCTGTGGACGGGAGCCCAGACACGCAGGGGCAGGCCCCAACCACCTGCACACGTCTCTGCTGGTGAGGAGAGCACTAGGGAAATGACGTCTTTCAGGCACCTTCTGGGCTCTCCCGGAGTTCACCTCCGGAGTGTGGGGCTGCAGACCCCAGCCAGGGGCCCTGTGAGCCTTGTGCTCTCCGTGCTGTGCTGAGTCTGGGCGGTCAAGCAACCGCTGGAGGAGCCCTGCAGTTGCCCTCCCATTGCCTCTAATAGAGCCCTCACTGCTGGAGCACTTGGCAGTGTGCAACCCACCGGCAATTAAGCCCTCCACAAGAACGCCTGGGGACTAGGTGCAAAGGCAAGGCAGGAGTGGAGCTGAGGCCAGGAAGGCGCCAGTAGAATCTCCCAGTCTCGCGCAGCCCGCTCCTTTCTGGACAGGAAGCCTACGCGAGGCAAGTCTGGGCAAGGCTCGCCCAGGGCACAGGAGGCTCACGCCAGCAACTATGAGAGATCGGGCCTTTGAGCAGAGCTGGAGCTCTGCCGTACTGGAGGGGCACTCAGCTCCGCCAAAGTACTGATTGCATTCGGACGCAGCTGGGCTGCCTTCTCTTGTACTGAGGAGGCTCGCTTCCGGCATGCTGTAAATTAGGCTTCCCGTTGGGGGCGCCCCGCGCCTCCTACAGGTCTTAGCTGAGGAGCTGATTCCCTGAGCTGGGGCTGTGGAAGGGAGTTCAGACACTCAAGGGCAGGCCCCAACCACCTGCACACGTCTCTGCTGGGGAGGAGAGCACTAGGGAAATGACGTCTGTCAGGCACATTCTGGGCGCTCATGAAATCAGCCTCCGCATGTGTGCGGCTGCAGACCCGAGCCAGGGGCCCAATGAGCCTTGTGCTTTCCGTGCTGTGCTGATTCTGGGCGGTCAAGCAAATGCAGGAAGAGCCCTGCAGTTGCCCTCCCATTGCCTCTAATAGAGCCCTCACTGATGGAGCGCTTGGCAGTGTGCAACCCACCGGCAACTAAGCCCTCCACAAGAACGCCTGGGGAATAGGTGCAAAGGCAAGGCAGGAGTGGAGCTGAGGCCAGGAAGGCGCCAAAAGCATCTCCCAGTCTCGCGCAGCCTGCTCCTTCCTGGACTGGAAGCCTAGCCGCACGGCAAGTCTGGGCAAGGCTCGCCCAGGGCAGAGCAAGCTCACGCCAGCAACTCTGCCTGATCGGGCCTCTGAGCAGAGCTGGAGCTCTGCCGTACTGGAGGGGCACTCGGCTCCGCCAAAGCAGTGATTGCAGCCGCACGCAGCTCGGCTGGCTCCTCTTCTCCCGAGGAGGCACGATTCCCGCATGCTGTAAACTAGGCTTCCAGGCGAGGCCCCTGCGCCTACCACAGGTCTTGGCTCAGGAGCTCCTTCCCTGAGCTGGGGCTGTGGACGGGAGCCCAGACACCCAGGGGCAGGCCCCAACCACCTGCACACGTCTCTGCTGGGGAGGAAAGCACTAGGGAAATGACGTCTGTCAGGCACTTTCTGGGCACTCACTGAGCCAGCCTCCGCGTGTGTGGGGCTGCAGACACCAGCCAGGTGCCCTGTGAGCCTTGGGCTCTCCGTGCTGTGCTGTCCGGGTGGTCAAGCAACCGCTGGAGGAGCCCTGCAGTTGCCCTCCCATTGCCTCTAATAGAGCCCTCACTGCTGGAGCGCTTGGCAGTGTGCAACCCACCGGCAACTAAGCCCTCCACAGGAACGCCTGGGGACTAGGTGCAAATGCAAGGCAGGAGTGCAGCTGACGCCAGGAAGGCGCCATCAGCATCTCCCAGTCTCGCGCAGCCCGTTCCTTCCTGGACTGGAAGCCTATGTGCGAGGCAAGTCTGGGCAAGGCTCACCCAGGACAGAGCAGCCTAACGCCAGCAACTATGCGAGATTCGGACTCTGAGCAGAGCTGGAGCTCTGCCGTACTGGAGGCGCACTCGGCTCCGCCAAAGCAGTGAATGCAGCCGCACGCTGCCAGGCTGCCTTCTCTTCTCCCGAGGAGGCTCGCTTCCCACATGCTGTTAACTAGGCTTCCAGGCGGGGCCCCCTGCGCCTCCCACAGGTCTTAGCTCAGGAGCTGCTTCCCTGAGCTGGGGCTGTGGACGGGAGCCCAGACACGCAGGGACAGGCCCCAACCACCTACACACGTCTCTGCTGGGGAGGAGAGCACTAGGGAAATGACGTCTGTCAGGCACCTTCTGGGCGCTCACCGAGTCAGTTTCCGCGTGTGTGGGGCTGCAGACCCCAGCCAGGGGCCCTGTCAGCCTTGGGCTCTCCGTGCTGTCCTGAGTCTGGGCGGTCAAGCAACCACAAGAGGAAACTTGCAGTTGCCCTCCCTTTGCCTCTAATAGAGCCCTCACTGCTGGAGCGCTTGGCAGTGTGCAACACACCGGCAACTAAGCCCTCCACAAGAACGCCTGGGGACTAGGTGCAAAGGCAAGGCAGGAGTGGAGCTGAAGCCCGGAAGGCGCCAGTAGCATCTCCCACTCTCACGCAGCCCGCTCCTTTCTGGAGAGGCAGCCTACGCGAGGCAAGTCTGGGCAAGGCTCGCCCAGGGCAGAGCAGCCTCACGCCAACAACTCTGCCAGATCGGGCCTCTGAGCAGTGCTGGAGCTCTGCCGTACTGGAAGCGCACTCGGCTCCGCCCAAGCAATGAATGCAGCCGCACGCTGCCGGCCTGCCTTCTCTTCTCCCGAGGAGGCTGGCTTCCCGCTTGCTGTAAACTAGGCTTCCAGGCGAGGCCCCCCGCGCCTCCCAAAGTTCTTGACTCAGGAGCTGCTTCCCTGAGCTGGGGCTGTGGACGGGAGCCCAGACACGCAGGGGCAGGCCCCAAACACCTGCACACGTCTCTGCTGGGGAGGAGAGCACTAGGGAAATGACGTCTGTCAGGCACCTTCTGCGCGCTCACCGACTCGGCCTCCGCGTGTGTGGGGCTGCAGACCTCAGCCAGGGGCCGTGTGAGCCTTGTGCTCTCCGTGCTGTGCTGAGTCTGGGCGGTCAAGCAGCCGCTGGAGGAGCCCTGCAGTTGCCCTCCCATTGCCTCTAATAGAGCCCTCACTGCTGGAGCGCTTGGCAGTGTGCAACCCACCGGGAACTAAGCCCTCCACAGGAACGCCTGGGAACTAGGTGCAAAGGCAAGGCAGGAGTGGAGCTGAGGCCAGGAAGGCGCCAGCAGCATCTCCCAGTCGCGCGCAGCCAGCTCCTTCCTGAACTGGAAGCCTATGTGCGAGGCAAGTCTGGGCAAGGCTCGCCCAGGACAGAGCAGCCTAACGCAAGCAACTCTGCCAGATCCGGACTCTGAGCAGAGCTGGAGCTCTGCCGTACTGGAGGCGCACTCGGCTCCGCCAAAGCAGTGAATGCAGCCGCACACAGCAGGGCTGCCTTCTCTTCTCCCGAGGAGGCTGGCTTCCCGCATGCTGTAAACTAGGCTTCCAGGAGGGGCCCCCTGCGCCTCCCACAGGTCTTGGCTCAGGAGCTGCATCCCTGAGCTGGGGCTGTGGACTGGAGCCCAGACACGCAGGGGCAGGCCCCAACCACCTACACACGTCTCTGCTGGGGAGGAGAGCACTAGGGAAATGACGTCTGTCAGGCACCTTCTGGGCGCTAACTGAGTTAGCCTCCGCGTGTGTGGGGCTGCAGACCCCAGCCAGGGGCCCTGTGAGCCTTGGGCTCTCCGTGCTGTGTTGAGTCTGGGCGGTCAAGCAACCGCTGGAGGAGCCCTGCAGTTGCCATCCCATTGCCTCTAATAGAGCCCTCACTGCTGGAGCGCTTGGCAGTGTGCAACCCACCGGCAACTAAGCCCTCCACAAGAACGCCTGGGGACTAGGTGCAAAGGCAAGGCAGGAGTGGAGCTGAGGCCAGGAAGGCGCCAGTAGCATCTCCCAGTCTCGCACAGCCTGCTTCTCTCTGGACTGGAAGCCTATGTGCGAGGCAAGTCTGGGCAAGGCTCGCCCAGGGCAGAGCAGCCTCACGCCAGCAACTCTGCCAGATCGGGCCTCTGAGCAGTGCTGGAGCTCTGCCGTACTGGAAGCGCACTCGGCTCCGCCCAAGCAGTGAATGCAGCCGCACGCTGCCGCCTGCCTTCTCTTCTCCCGAGGAGGCTCGCTTCCCGCATGCTGTAAACTAGGCTTCCAGGCGGGGCCCCCTGCGCCTCCCACAGTTCTTGGCTCAGGAACTCCTTCCCTGAGCTGGGGCTGTGGACGGGAGCCCAGACACGCAGGGGCAGGCCCCAACCACCTGCACACGTCTCTGCTGGGGAGGAGATCATTAGGGAAATGACGTCTTTCAGGCACCTTCTGGGCGCTCCCGGAGTTCGCCTCCGGTGTGTGGGGCTGCAGACCCCAGCCAGGGGCCCTGTGAGCCTCATGATTTCCGTGCTGTGCTGAGTCTGGGCGGTCAAGCAAACGGAAGAGGCGACTTGCAGTAGCGCTCCCTTTGCCTCTGATAGAGCCCTCACTGCTGGAGCGCTTGGCAGTGTGCAACCCACAGGCAACTAAGCCCTCCACAAGAAAGCCTGGGGACTAGGTGCAAAGGCAAGGCAGGAGTGGAGCTGAGGCCAGGAAGGCGCCAGTAGCATCTCCCAGTCTCGCGCAGCCCGCTCCTTTCTGGACTGGAAGCCTAACGCGAGGCAAGTCTGGGCAAGGCTCGCCCAGGGCACAGGAGGCTCACGCCAGCAACTATGAGAGATCGGGCCTTTGAGCAGAGCTGGAGCTCTGCCGTACTGGAGGGGCACTCGGCTCCGCCAAAGTACTGATTGCATCCGCACGTAGCTGGGCTGCCTTCTCTTGTACTGAGGAGGCTCGCTTCCGGCATGCTGTAAACTAGGCTTCCCGGCGGGGGCGCCCCGCGCCTCCTACAGGTCTTAGCTGAGGAGCTGATTCCCTGAGCTGGGGCTGTGGAAGGGAGTCCAGACACTCAAGGGCAGGCCCCAACCACCTGCACACGTCTCTGCTGGGGACGAGAGCACTAAGAAAATGACGTCTGTCTGGCATCTTCTGGGCGCTCCCGGAATTCCCCTCCGGTGTGTGGGGCTGCAGACCCCAACCAGGGGCCCTGTGATCCTTGGGCTCTCCGTGCTGTGCTGTCTGGGCGGTCAAGCAACCGCTGGAGGAGCCCTGCAGTTGCCCTCCCATTGCCTCTAATAGAGCCCTCACTGCTGGAGCGCTTGGCAGTGTGCAACCCACCGGCAACTAAGCCCTCCACAAGAACGCCTGGGGACTAGGTGCAAAGTCAAGGCAGGAGTGGAGCTGAGGCCAGGAAGGCGCCAGTAGCATCTCCCAGTCTCACGCAGCCTGCTCCTTCCTGGACTGGAAGCCTAGCCGCGAGGCAAGTCTGGGCAAGGCTCGCCCAGGGCAGAGCAGCCTCACGCCAGCAACTCTGCCAGTTCGGGCCTCTGAGCAGAGCTGGAGCACTGCCGTACTGGAGGGGCACTCGGCTCCGCCAAAGTATTGATTGCAGCCGCACGCAGCTGGGCTGGCTCCTCTTCTCCCGAGGAGTCTCGCTTCCCGCCTGCTGTAAACTAGGATTCCAGGCGGGGCCCCCTGCGCCTCCCACAGGTCTTGGCTCAGGAGCTGCTTCCCTGAGCTGGGGCTGTGGACAGGAGCCCAGACACGCAGGGGCATGCCCCAACCACCTGCACACGTCTCTGCTGGGGAGGAGAGAACTAGGGAAATGACGTCTGTCAGGCACCTTCTGCGCGCTCACCGACTCGGCCTCCGCGTGTGTGGGGCTGCAGACCTCAGCCAGGGGCCCTGTTAGCCTTGTGCTCTCCGTGCTGTGCTGAGTCTGGGCGGTCAAGCAGCCGCTGGAGGAGCCCTGCAGTTGCCCTCCCATTGCCTCTAATAGAGCCCTCACTGCTGGAGCGCTTGGCAGTGTGCAACCCACCGGCAACTAAGCCCTCCACAGGAACGCCTGGGAACTAGGTGCAAAGGCAAGGCAGGAGGGGAGCTGAGGCCAGGAAGGCGCCAGCAGCATCTCCCAGTCTCGCGCAGCCCGCTCCTTCCTGGACAGGAAGCCTATGTGCGAGGCAAATCTGGGCAAGGCTCTCTCAGGACAGAGCCGCCTAACGCAAGCAACTCTTCCAGATCCGGACTCTGAGCAGAGCTGGAGCTCTGCCGTACTGGAGGCGCACTCGGCTCCGCCAAGCAGTGAATGAAGCCGCACACAGCAGGGCTGCCTTCTCTTCTCTCGAGGAGGCTGGCTTCCCGCATGCTGTAAACTAGGCTTCCCGGAGTGGCCCCCTGCGCCTCCCACAGGTCTTGGCTTTGGAGCTGCTTCCCTGAGCTTGGGCTGTGGACTGGAGCCCAGACACGCAGGGGCAGGCCCCAACCACCTACACACGTCTCTGCTGGGGAGGAGAGCACTAGGGAAATGACGTCTGTCAGGCACCTTCTGGGCGCTAACTGAGTTAGCCTCCGCGTGTGTGGGGCTGCAGACCCCAGCCAGGGGCCCTGTGAGCCTTGTGCTCTCCGTGCTGTGCTGAGTCTGGGCGGTCAAGCAACCGCTGGAGGAGCCCTGCAGTTGCCCTCCCTTTGCCTCTGATAGAGCCCTCACTGCTGGAGCGCTTGGCAGTGTGCAACCCACCGGCAACTAAGCCCTCCACAAGAACGCCTGGGGACTAGCTGCAAAGGCAAGGCAGGAGTGGAGCTGAGGCCAGGAAGGCGCCAGTAGCATCTCCCAGTCTCGCGCAGCCCGCTCCTTTCTGGAAAGGAAGCCTACGCGAGGCAAGTTTGGGGAAGGCTCGCCCAGGGCAGAGCAGCCTCACGCCAGCAACTCTGCCAGATCGGGCCTCTGAGCAGTGCTGGAGCTCTGCCGTACTGGAAGCGCACTCGGCTCCGCCCAAGCAGTGAATGCAGCCGCACGCAGCCGGGCTGCCTTCTCTTCTCCCGAGGAGGCTCGCTTCCCGCATGCTGTAAACTAGGCTTCCAGTCGAGGCCCCCTGCGCCTCCCACAGGTCTTGACTCAGGAGCTGCTTCCCTGAGCTGGGGCTGTGGACGGGAGCCCAGACACGCAGGGGCAGGCCCCAACCACCTGCACATGTCTCTGCTGGTACGGAGAGTACTAGGGAAATGACGTCTCTCAGGCACCTTCTGGGCTCTCCCGGAGTTCACCTCCGGAGTGTGGGGCTGCAGACCCCAGCCATGGGCCCTGTGAGCCTTTTGCTCTCCGTGCTGTGCTGAGTCTGGGCGGTCAAGCAACCGCTGGAGGAGCACTGCAATTGCCCTCCCATTGCCTCTAATAGAGCCCTCACTGCTGGAGCGCTTGGCAGTGTGCAACCCACCGGCAACTAAGCCCTCCACAAGAACGCCTGGGGACTAGGTGCAAAGGCAAGGCAGGAGTGGAGCTGAGGCCAGGAAGGCGCCAGTAGCATCTCCCAGTCTCGCACAGCCCGCTCCTATCTGGACAGGAAGCCTACGCGAGGCAAGTCTGGGCAAGGCTCGCCCAGGGCAGAGCAGCTTCAGGCCAGCAACTCTGCCAGATCGGGCCTCTGAGCAGTGCTGGAGTTCTGCCGTACTGGAAGCGCACTCGGCTCCGCCCAAGCAGTGAATGCAGCCGCAAGCAGCCGGCCTGCCTTCTCTTCTCCCGAGGAGGATCGCTTCCCGCATGCTGTAAACTAGGCTTCCAGGCGGGGCCCCCTGCGCCTCCCACAGTTCTTGGCTCAGGAACTGCTTCCCTGAGCTGGGGCTGTGGACGGGAGCCCAGACACGCAGGGGCAGGCCCCAACCACCTGCACACGTCTCTGCTGGGGAGGAGAGCACTAGGGAAATGACGTCTTTCAGGCACCTTCTGGGCGCTCCCGGAGTTCGCCTCCGGTGTGTGGGGCTGCAGAAACCAGCCAGGGGCCCTGTGAGCCTTGTGCTTTCCGTGCTGTGCTGAGTCTGGGCGGTCAAGCAAACGGAAGAGGCGACTTGCAGTAGCCCTCCCTTTGCCTCTGATAGAGCCCTCACTGCTGGAGCGCTTGGCAGTGTGCAACCCACAGGCAACTAAGCCCTCCACAAGAACGCCTGGGGACTAGGTGCAAAGGCAAGGCAGGAGTGGAGCTGAGGCCAGGAAGGCGCCAGTAGCATCTCCCAGTCTCGCGCAGCCCGCTCCTTTCTGGACTGGATGCCTAACGCGAGGCAAGTCTGGGCAAGGCTCGCCCAGGGCACAGGAGGCTCACGCCAGCAACTATGAAAGATCGGGCCTTTGAGCAGAGCTGGAGCTCTGCCGTAATGGAGGGGCACTCGGCTCCGCCAAAGTACTGATTGCATCCGCACGCAGCTGGGCTGCCTTCTCTTGTAATGAGGAGGCTCGCTTCCGGCATGCTGTAAACTAGGCTTCCCGGCGGGGGCGCCCCGCGCCTCCTACAGGTCTTAGCTGAGGAGCTGCTTCCCTGAGCTGGGGCTGTGGTAGGGAGTCCAGACACTCAAGGGCAGGCCCCAACCACCTGCACACGTCTCTGCTGGGGAGCAGAGCACTAGGAAAATGACGTCTGTCTGGCACCTTCTGGGCGCTCCCGGAATTCCCCTCCGGTGTGTGGGGCTGCAGACCCCAGCCAGGGTCCCTGTGATCCTTGGGCTCTCCGTGCTGTGCTGTCTGGGCGGTCAAGCAACCGCTGGAGGAGCCCTGCAGTTGCCCTCCCATTGCCTCTAATAGAGCCCTCACTGCTGGAGCGCTTGGCAGTGTGCAACCCACCGGCAACTAAGCCCTCCACAAGAACGCCTGGGGACTAGGTGCAAAGGCAAGGCAGGAGTGGAGCTGAGGCCAGGAAGGCGCCAGTAGCATCTCCCAGTCTCGCGCAGCTCGCTCCTTTCTGGACAGGATGCCTACGCGAGGCAAGTCTGGGCAAGGCTCGCCCAGGGCAGAGCAGCTTCACGCCAGCAACTCTGCCAGATCGGGCCTCTGAGCAGTGCTGGAGTTCTGCCGTACTGGAAGCGCACTCGGCTCCGCCCAAGCAGTGAATGCAGACGCACGCAGCCGGCCTGCCTTCTCTTCTCCCGAGGAGGATCGCTTCCCGCATGCTGTAAACTAGGCTTCCAGGCGGGGCCCCCTGCGCCTCCCACAGTTCTTGGCTCAGGAACTCCTTCCCTGAGCTGGGGCTGTGGACGGGAGCCCAGAAACGCAGGGGCAGGCCCCAACCACCTGCCCACGTCTCTGCTGGGGAGGAGAGCACTAGGGAAATGACGTCTTTCAGGCACCTTCTGGGCGCTCCCGGAGTTCGCCTCCGGTGTGTGGGGCTGCAGACCCCAGCCAGGGGCCCTGTGAGCCTTGTGCTTTCCATGCTGTGCTGAGTCTGGGCGGTCAAGCAAACGGAAGAGGCGACTTGCAGTAGCCCTCCCTTTGCCTCTGATAGAGCCCTCACTGCTGGAGCGCTTGGCAGTGTGCAACCCACAGGCAACTAAGCCCTCCACAAGAACGCCTGGGGACTAGGTGCAAAGGCAAGGCAGGAGTGGAGCTGAGGCCAGGAAGGCGCCAGTAGCATCTCCCAGTCTCGCGCAGCCCGCTCCTTTCTGGACTGGATGCCTAACGCGAGGCAAGTCTGGGCAAGGCTCGCCCAGGGCACAGGAGGCTCACGCCAGCAACTATGAAAGATCGGGCCTTTGAGCAGAGCTGGAGCTCTGCCGTAATGGAGGGGCACTCGGCTCCGCCAAAGTACTGATTGCAGCCGCACGCAGCTGGGCTGGCTCCTCTTCTCCCGAGGAGTCTCGCTTCCCGCCTGCTGTAAACTAGGATTCCAGGCGGGGCCCCCTGCGCCTCCCACAGGTCTTGGCTCAGGAGCTGCTTCCCTGAGCTGGGGCTGTGGACAGGAGCCCAGACACGCAGGGGCAGGCCGCAACCACCGGCACACGTCTCTGCTGGGGAGGAGAGCACTAGGGAAATGACGTCTGTCAGGCACCTTCTGCGCGCTCACCGACTCGGCCTCCGCGTGTGTGGGGCTGCAGACCTCAGCCAGGGGCCCTGTGAGCCTTGTGCTCTCCGTGCTGTGCTGAGCCTGGGCAGTCAAGCAGCCGCTGGAGGAGCCCTGCAGTTACCCTCCCATTGCCTCTAATAGAGACCTCACTGCTGGAGCGCTTGGCAGTGTGCAACCCACCGGCAACTAAGCCCTTCACAGGAACGCCTGGGAACTAGGTGCAAAGGCAAGGCAGGAGTGGAGCTGAGGCCAGGAAGGCGCCAGCAGCATCTCCCAGTCTCGCGCAGCCCGTTCCTTCCTGGACTGGAAGCCTATGTGTGAGGCAAGTCTGGGCAAGGCTCGCTCAGGACAGAGCAGCCTAAGCAAGCAACTCTGCCAGATCCGGACGCTGAGCAGAGCTGGAGCTCTGCCGTACTGGAGGCGCACTCGGCTCCGCCAAAGCAGTGAATGCAGCCGCACACAGCAGGGCTGCCTTCTCTTCTCCCGAGGACGCTGGCTTCCCGCATGCTGTAAACTAGGCTTCCAGGAGGGGCCCCCTGCGCCTCCCACAGGTTTGGCTTAGGAGCTGCTTCCCTGAGCTGGGGCTGTGGACTGGAGCCCCGACACGCAGGGGCAGGCCCCAACCACCTACATACGTCTCTGCTGGGGAGGAGAGCACTAGGGAAATGACGTCTGTCAGGCACCTTCTGGGCGCTAACTGAGTTAGCCTCCGCGTGTGTGGGGCTGCAGACCCCAGCCAGGGGCCCTGTGAGCCTTGTGCTCTCCGTGCTGTGCTGAGTCTGGGCGGTCAAGCAACCGCTGGAGGAGCCCTGCAGTTGCCCTCCCATTGCCTCTAATAGAGCCTTCACTGCTGGAGCGCTTGGCAGTGTGCAACCCAACGGCAATTAAGCCCTCCACAAGAACGCCTGGGGACTAGGTGCAAAGGCAAGGCAGGAGTGGAGCTGAGGCCAGGAAGGCGCCAGTAGCATCTCCCAGTCTCGCGCAGCCAGCTCCTTTCTGGACTGGAAGCCTATGTGCGAGGCAAGTCTGGGCAAGGCTCGCCCAGGGCAGAGCAGCCTCACGCAGGCAACTCTGCCAGATCGGGCCTCTGAGCAGTGCTGGAGCTCTGCCGTACTAGAAGCGCACTCGGCTCCGCCCAAGCAGTGAATGCAGCCGCACGCAGCCGGCCTGCCTTCTCTTCTCCCGAGGAGGCTCGCTTCCCGCATGCTGTAAACTAGGCTTCCAGGCGGAGCCCCCTGCGCCTCCCACAGGTCTTTGCTTAGGAGCTGCTTCCCTGAGCTGGGGCTGTGGACTGGAGCCGAGACACGCAGGGGCAGGCCCCAATCACCTACACACATCTCTGCTGGGGAGGAGAGCACTAGGAAATTGACGTCTGTCAGGCACCTTCTGCGCGCTCACCGACTCGGCCTCCGCATGTGTGGGGCTGCAGACCCGAGCCAGGGGCCCTGTGAGCCTTGTGCTCTCCGTGCTGTGCTGAGTCTGGGCGGTCAAGCAAACGGAAGAGGCGACTTGTAGTAGCCCTCCCTTTGCCTCTGATAGAGCCCTCACTGCTGGAGCGCTTGGCAGTGTGCAACCCACCGGCAACTAAGCCCTCCACAAGAACGCCTGGGGACTAGCTGCAAAGGCAAGGCAGGAGTGGAGCTGAGGCCAGAAAGGCGCCAGTAGCATTTCCCAGTCTCGCGCAGCCCGCTCCTTTCTGGAAAGGAAGCCTACGCGAGGCAAGTCTGGGCAAGGCTCGCCCAGGGCAGAGCAGCCTCACGCCAGCAACTCTGCCAGATCGGGCCTCTGAGCAGTGCTGGAACTCTGCCGTACTGGAAGCGCACTCGGCTCCGCCCAAGCAGTGAATACAGCCGCACGCAGCCGGGCTGCCTTCTCTTCACCCGAGGAGGCTCGCTTCCCGCATGCTGTAAACTAGGCTTCCAGGCGGGGCCAGTTGCGCCTCCCACAGGTCTTGGCTCAGGAGCTGCTTCCCTGAGCTGGGGCTGTGGACGGGAGATCAGACACGCAGGGGCAGGCCCCAACCACATGCACACGTCTCTGCCTGGGAGGAGAGCACTAGGGAAATGCCGGCACTCAGGCACCTTCTGGGCGCTCCCGGAGTTCACCTCCGGTGTGTGGGGCTGCAGACCCCAGCCAGGGGCCCTGTGAGCCTTGTGCTCTCCGTGCTGTGCTGAGTCTGGGCGGTCAAGCAACCGCTGGAGGAGCCCTGCAGTTGCCCTCCCATTGCCTCTAATAGAGCCCTCACTGCTGGAGCGCTTGGCAGTGTGCAACCCACCGGCAACTAAGCCCTCCACAAGAACGCCTGGGGACTAGGTGCAAAGGCAAGGCAGGAGTGGAGCTGAGGCCAGGAAGGCGCCAGTAGCATCTCCCAGTCTCACGCAGCCCGCTCCTTTCTGGACTGGAAGCCTAACGTGCGGCAAGTCTGGGCAAGGCTCGCCCAGGGCAGAGCAGCCTCACGACAGCAACTCTGCCATATCAGGCCTCTGAGCAGAGCTGGAGCTCTGCTGTAATGGAGGGGCACTCGACTCCGCCAAAGCAGTGATTGTAGCCGCACGCAGCTGGGCTGGCTCCCCTTCTCCCAAGGAGGCTCGCTTCCCGCATGCTGTAAACTAGGCTTCCAGGCGGGGCCCCCTGCGCCTCCCACAGGTCTTGGCTGAGGAGCTGCTTCCCTGAGCTGGGGTTTTGGACGGGAGCCCAGAAACGCAGGGGCAGGCCCTAACCACCTGCACGCGTCTCTGCTGGGGAGGAGAGCACTAGGGAAATGACGTCTGTCAGGCACCTTCTGGGCGCTCACCGAGGCAGCCTCCGCATGTGTGGGGCTGCAGACCCCAGCCAGAGGCCCTGTGAGCCTTGTGCTCTCCGTGCTGTGCTGAGTCTGGGCGGTCAAGCAACCGCTGGAGGAGCCCTGCAGTTGCCCTCCCATTGCCTCTAATAGAGCCCTCACTGCTGGAGCGCTTGGCAGTGTGCAACCCACCGGCAACTAAGCCCTCCACAAGAACGCCTGGAGACTAGGTGCAAAGGCAAAGCAGGAGTGGAGCTGAGGCCAGGAAGGCGCCAGTAGCATCTCCCAGTCTCGCGCAGCCCGCTCCTTCCTGGACTGGAAGCCTATGTGCGAGGCAAGTCTGGGCAAGTCTTTCCCAGGACAGAGCAGCCTAACGCCAGCAACTCTGTCAGATCGGGCCTCTAGCAGAGCTGGAGCTCTGCCGTACTGGAGGCGCACTCGGCTCCGCCAAAGCAGTGAATGCCGCCGCACGCAGCCAGGCTGCCTTCTCTTCTCCCGAGGAGGCTCGCTTCCCACATGCTGTGAACTAGGCTTCCAGGTTGGGCCCCCCCCGCCTCCCACAGGTCTTGACTCAGGAGCTCCGTCCCTGAGCTGAGGCTGTGGACGGGAGCCCAGATACGCAGGGGCAGGCCCCAACCACCTGCACATGTCTCTGCTGGGGAGGAGAGCACTAGGGAAATGACGTCTGTCAGGCACCTTCTGGCCGCTCACCAAGTCAGCCTCCGCGTGTGTTGGACTGCAGACCCCAGCCAGGGGACCTGTGAGCCTTGTGCTCTCCATGCTGTGCTGAGTCTGGGCGGTAAAGCAACCGCTGGAGGAGCCCTGAAGTTGCCCTCCCATTACCTCTAATAGAGTCCTCACTGCTGGAGCGCTTGGCAGTTGGCAGCCCACCGGCAACTAAGCCCTCCACAAGAACGCCTGGGGACTAGGTGCAAAGGCAAGGCAGGAGTGGAGCTGAGGCCAGGAAGGCGTCAGTAGCATCTCCCAGTCTCGCGCAGCCTGCGCCTTCCTGGACTGGAAGCCTAGCCGCGAGGCAAGTCTGGGCAAGGTTCGCCCAGGGCAGAGTAGCCTCACGCCAGCAGCTCTGCCAGATCTGGCCTTGAACAGAGCTGGATCTCTGCCGTACTGGAGGCGCACTCGGCTCCGCCAAAACAGGGAATGCAGCCGCACACAGCACGGCTGCTTTCTCTTCTCCCGAGGAGGCTCGCTTCCCGCATGCTGTAAACTAGGCTTCCAGGCGGGGCCCCCTGCGCCTCCCACAGATCTTGGCTCAGGAAATCCTTCCCTGAGCTGGGGCTGTGGACGGGAGCCCAGACACGCAGGGGCAGGCCCCAACCACCTGCACACCTCTCTGCTGGGGAGGAGAGCACTAGGGAAATGACGTCTTTCAGGCACCTTCTGGGCGCTCCCGGAGTTCGCCTCCGGTGTGGGGCTGCAGACCCCAGCCAGGGGCCCTGTGAGCCTTGTGCTCTCCGTGCTGTGCTGAGTCTGGGCGGTCAAGCAAATGCAAGAGGCGACTTGCAGTAGCCCTCCCTTTGCCTCTGATAGAGCCCTCACTGCTGGAGCGCTTGGCAGTGTGCAACCCACCGGCAACTAAGCCCTCCACAGGAACGCCTGGGAACTAGGTGCAAAGGCAAGGCAGGTGGGGAGCTGAGGCCAGGAAGGCGCCAGCAGCATCTCCCAGTCTCGCGCAACCCGCTCCTTTCTGGACTGGAAGCCTATGTGCGAGGCAAGTCTGAGCAAGGCTCGCCCAGGACAGAGCAGCCTAACGCAAGCAACTCTGCAAGATCCGAACTCTGAGCAGAGCTGGAGCTCTGCCGTACTGGAGGCGCACTCGGCTCCGCCAAAGCAGTGAATGCAGCCACACACAGCAGGGCTGCCTTCTCTTCTCCCGAGGAGGCTGGCTTCCCGCATGCAGTAAACTAGGCTTCCAAGAGGGGCCCCCTGCGCCTACCACATGTCTTGGCTCAGGAGCTGCTTCCCTGAGCTGGGGCTGTGGACTGGAGCCCAGACACGCAGGGGCAGGCCCCAACCACCTGCACATGTCTCTGCTGGGGAGGAGAGCAATAGGGAAATGACGTCTATCAGGCACCTTCTGGGCGCTCACCGAGTCAGCCTCCGCGTGTGTGGGGCTGCAGACCCCAGCCAGGGGCCCTGTGAGCCTTGTGCTCTCCGTGCTGTACTGAGTCTGGGCGGTCAAGCAACCGCTGGAGGAGCCCTGCAGTTGCCCTCCCATTGCATCTAATAGAGCCCTCACTGCTGGAGCGCTTGGCAGTGTGCAACCCATCGGCAACTAAGCCCTCCACAAGAACGCCTGGGGACTAGGTGCAAAGGCAAGGCAGGAGTGGAGCTGAGGCCAGGAAGGCACCAGTAGCATCTCCCAGTCTCGTGCAGCCCGCTCCTTCCTGGATTGGAAGCCTATGTGCGAGGCAAGCCTGGGCAAGTCTCGCCCAGGACAGAGCAGCCTAACGCCAGCAACTCTGCCAGATCGGGCCTCTAGCAGAGCTGGAGCTCTGCCGTACTGGAGGCGCACTCGGCTCCGCCAAAGCAGTGAATGCCGCCGCACGCAGCCAGGCTGCCTTCTCTTCTGCCGAGGAGGCTCGCTTCCCACATGCTGTAAACTAGGCTTCCAGGTGGGGCCCCCCGCGCCTCCCACAGGTCTTGACTCAGGAGCTCCTTCCCTGAGCTGAGGCTGTGGACGGGAGCCCAGACACGCAGGGGCAGGCCCCAACCACCTGCACATGTCTCTGCTGGGGAGGAGACCACTAGGGAAATGACGTCTGTCAGGCACCTTCTGGGCGCTCACCAAGTCAGCCTCCGCGTGTGTTGGACTGCAGACCCCAGCCAGGGGCCCTGTGAGCCTTGTGCTCTCCATGCTGTGCTGAGTCTGGGCGGTAAAGCAACCGCTGGAAGAGCCCTGCAGTTGCCCTCCCATTGCCTCTAATAGAGTCCTCACTGCTGGAGCGCTTGGCAGTTGGCAACCCACCGGCAACTAAGCCCTCCACAAGAACGCCTGGGGACAAGGTGCAAAGGCAAGGCAGGAGTGGAGCTGAGGCCAGGAAGGCGTCAGTAGCATCTCCCAGTCTCGCGCAGCCTGCGCCTTCCTGGACTGGAAGCCTAGCCGCGAGGCAAGTCTAGGCAAGGTTCGCCCAGGGCAGAGTAGCCTCACGCCAGCAGCTCTGCCAGATCTGGCCTTGAGCAGAGCTGGATCTCTGCCGTACTGGAGGCGCACTCGGCTCCGCCAAAGCAGGGAATGCAGCCGCACACAGCACGGCTGCTTTCTCTTCTCCCGAGGAGGCTCGCTTCCCTCATGCTTTAAACTAGGATTCCAGGCGGGGCCCCCTGCGTCTCCCACAAGTCTTGGCTCAGGAGTTGCTTCCCTGAGCTGGGGCTGTGGACGGGAGCCCAGACACGCAGGGGCAGGCCCCAAACACCTGCACACCTCTCTGCTGGGGAGGAGAGCACTAGGGAAATGACGTCTGTCAGGCACCTTCTGGGCGCTCCCGGAGTTTACCTCCGGTGTGTGGGACTGCAGACCCCAGCCAGGGGCCCTGTGAGCCTTGTGCTCTCCGTGCTGTGCTGAGTCTGGGCGGTCAAGCAACCGCTGGAGGAGCCCTGCAGTTGCCCTCCCATTGCCACTAATAGTGCCCTCACTGCTGGAGCGCTTGGCAGTGTGCAACCCACCGGCAACTAAGCCCTCCACAAGAACGCCTGGGGACTAGGTGCAAAGGCAAGGCATGAGTGGAGCTGAGGCCAGGAAGGCGCCAGTAGCATCTCCCAGTCTCACGCAGCCCGCTCCTTTCGGGACTGGAAGCCTAACGTGCGGCAAGTCTGGGCAAGGCTAGCCCAGGGCAGAGCAGCCTCACGCCAGCAACTCTGCCAGATCCGGCCTCTGAGCAGAGCTGGAGCTCTGCCGTAATGGAGGGGCACTCGGCTCCGCCAAAGCAGTGATTGCAGCCGCACGCAGCTGGGCTGCCTCCCCTTCTCCCAAGGAGGCTCGCTTCCAGCATGCTGTAAACTAGGCTTCCAGGCGGTTCCCCCTGCGCCTCCCACATGTCTTGGCACAGGAGCTGCTTCCCTGAGCTGGGCCTGTGGACGGGAGCCCAGAAAAGCAGGAGCAGGCCCTAACCACCTGCACACGTCTCTGCTGGGGAGGAGAGCACTAGGGAAATGACGTCTGTCAGGCACCTTCTGGACGCACACCGAGTCAGCCTCCGCGTGTGTGGGGCTGCAGACCCCAGCCAGGGGCCCTGTGAGCCTTGTGCTCTCCGTGCTGTGCTGAGTCTGGGCGGTCAAGCA
Organism: Capricornis sumatraensis; assembly: GCF_032405125.1. Taxonomy (NCBI): domain Eukaryota; kingdom Metazoa; phylum Chordata; class Mammalia; order Artiodactyla; family Bovidae; genus Capricornis; species Capricornis sumatraensis. The sequence continues at coordinate 858,168 of NC_091090.1, read as the reverse complement.
ACCGCTGGAGGAGCCCTGCAGTTGCCCTCCCATTGCCTCTAATAGAGCCCTCACTGCTGGAGCGCTTGGCAGTGTGCAACCCACCGGCAACTCAGCCCTCCACAAGAACGCCTGGGGACTAGGTGCAAAGGCAAGGCAGGAGTGGAGCTGAGGCCAGGAAGGCGCCAGTAGCATCTCCCAGTCTCGCGCAGCCTGCTCCTTTCTGGACGGGAAGCCTATGTGCGAGGCAAGTCTGGGCAAGGCTAGCCCAGGGCAGAGAAGCCTCACGCCAGCAACTCTGCCAGATCGGGACTCTGAGCAGTGCTGGAGCTCTGCCGTACTGGAAGCGCACTCAGCTCCGCCAAAACAGTGAATGCAGCCGCACGCAGCCTGCCTGCCTTCTCTTCTCCCGAGGAGGTTCGCTTCCCGCATGCTGTAAACTACGCCTCCAGGCGGGGCCCCCTGCGCCTCCCACAGATCTTGGCTCAGGAACTCCTTCCCAGAGCTGGGGCTGTGGACGGGAGCCCAGACACGCAGGGGCAGGCCCCAACCACCTGCACACCTCTCTGCTGGGGAGGAGAGCAGTAGGGAAATGACGTCTTTCAGGCAGCTTCTGGGCGCTCCCGGAGTTCGCCTCCGGTGTGGGGCTGCAGACCCCAGCCAGGGGCCCTGTGAGCCTTGTGCTCTCCGTGCTGTGCTGAGTCTGGGCGGTCAAGCAAACGCAAGAGGCGACTTGCAGTAGCCCTCCCTTTGCCTCTGATAGAGCCCTCACTCCTGGAGCGCTTGGCAGTGTGCAACCCACCGGCAACTAAGCCCTCCACAAGAACGCCTGGGGACTAGGTGCAAAGGCGAGGCAGGAGTGGAGCTGAGGCCAGGAAGGCGCCAGTAGCATCTCCCAGTCTCGCGCAGCCCGCTCCTTTCTGGACTGGAAGCCTAACGCGAGGCAAGTCTGGGAAAGGCTCGCCCAGGGCACAGCAGCCTCACGCCAGCAACTATGAGAGATCGGGCCTTTGAGCAGAGCTGGAGATCTGCCGTACTGGAGGTGCCCTCGGCTCCGCCAAAGTACTGATTGCATCCGCACGCAGCTGGGCTGCCTTCTCTTGTACTGAGGAGGCTCGCTTCCGGCATGCTGTAAACTAGGCTTCCCGGCGGGGGCGCCCCGCGCCTCCTACAGTTGTTAGCTGAGGAGCTGCTTCCCTGAGCTGGGGCTGTGGAAGGGAGTCCAGACACTCAAGGGCAGGCCCCAACCATCTGCACACGTCTCTGCTGGGGAGGAGACCACTAGGAAAATGACGTCTGTATGGCACCTTCTGGGCGCTCCCAGAATTCCCCTCCGGTGTGTGGGGCTGCAGACCCCAGCCAGGGGCCCTGTGAGCCTTGTGCTCTCCGTGCTTTGCTGAGTCTGGGCGGTCAAGCAGCCGCTGGAGGAGCCCTGCAGTTGCCCTCCCATTGCCTCTTATAGAGCCCTCACTGCTGGAGCGCTTGGCAGTGTGCAACCCACCGGCAACTAAGCCCTCCACAGGAACGCCTGGGAACTAGGTGCAAAGGCAAGGCAGGTGGGGAGCTGAGGCCAGGAAGGCGCCAGCAGCATCTTCCAGTCTCGCGCAACCCGCTCCTTTCTGGACTGGAAGACTATGTGCGAGGCAAGTCTGCGCAAGGCTCGCCCAGGACAGAGCAGCCTAACGCAAGCAACTCTGCAAGATCCGAACTCTGAGCAGAGCTGGAGCTCTGCCGTACTGGAGGCGCACTCGGCTCCGCCAAAGCAGTGAATGCAGCCACACACAGCCGGGCTGCCTTCTCTTCTCCCGAGGAGGCTGGCTTCCCGCATGCAGTAAACTACGCTTCCAGGAGGGGCCCCCTGCGCCTCCCACAGGTCTTGGCTCAGGAGCTGCTTCCCTGAGCTGGGGCTGTGGACTGGAGCCCAGACACGCAGGGACAGGCCCCAACCACCTGCACATGTCTCTGCTGGGGAGGAGAGCACTAGGGAAATGACGTCTGTCAGGCACCTTCTGGGCCCTAACCGAGTCAGCCTTCGCGTGTGTGGGGCTGCAGACCCCAGCCAGGGGCCCTGTGAGCCTTGTGCACTCCATGCTGTACAGAGTCTGGGCGGTCAAGCAACCGCTGGAGGAGCCCTGCAGTTGCCCTCCCATTGCATCTAATAAAGCCCTCACTGCTGGAGCGCTTGGCAGTGTGCAACCCATCGGCAACTAAGCCCTCCACAAGAACGCCTGGGGACTAGGTCCAAAGGCAAGGCAGGAGTGGAGCTGAGGCCAGGAAGGCACCAGTAGCATCTCCCAGTCTCGTGCAGCCCGCTCCTTCCTGGATTGGAAGCCTATGTGCGAGGCAAGCCTGGGCAAGTCTCGCCCAGGACAGAGCAGCCTAACGCCAGCAACTCTGCCAGATCGGGCCTCTGAGCAGAGCTGTAACTCTGCCGTACTGGAGGTGCACTCGGCTCCGTCAAAGCAGTGAATGCAGCCGCACACAGCAGGGCTGCCTTCTCTTCTCCGGTGGAGGCTTGCTTCCCGCATGCTGTAAACTAGGCTTCCAGGCGGGGCCCCCTTCGCCTCCCACAGGTCTTGGCTCAGGAGCTGCTTCCCTGAGCTGGGGCTGTGGACGGGAGCTCAGACACGCAGGGGCAGGCCCCAACCACCTGCACACGTCTCTGACTGGGAGGAGAACACTAGGGAAATGATGGCACTCAGGCACCTTCTGGGCGCTCCCGGAGTTCACCTCCGGTGTGTGGGGCTGCAGACCCCAGCCAGGGGCCCTGTGAGCCTTGAGCTCTCCGTGCTGTGCTGAGTCTGGGCGGTCAAGCAACCGCTGGAGGAGCCCTGCAGTTGCCCTCCCATGGCCTCTAATAGAGCCCTCACTGCTGGTGCTCTTGGCAGTGTGCAACCCACCGGCAACTAAGCCCTCCACAAGAACGCCTGGGGACTAGGTTCAAAGGCAAGGCAGGAGTGGAGCTGAGGCCAGGAAGGCGCCAGGATCATCTCCCAGTCTCACGCAGCCCGCTCCTTTCTGGACAGGAAGCCTAACGTGCGGCAAGTCTGGGCAAGCCTCGCCCAGGGCAGAGCAGCCTCACGCCAGCAGCTCTGCCAGATCGGGCCTCTGAGCAGAGCTGGAGCTCTGCCGTAATGGAGGGGCACTCGGCTCCGCCAAATCAGTGATTGCAGCCGCACGCAGCTGGTCTGCCTCCCCTTCTCCCAAGGAGGCTCTCTTACCGCATGCTGTAAACTAGGCTTCCAGGCGGGGCCCCCTGCGCCTCCCACAAGTCTTGGTTCAGGAGCTGCTTCCCTGAGCTCGGGCTGTGGACGGGAGCCCAGAAACGCAGGGGCACGCCCTAACCAGCTGCACACGTCTCTGCTGGGGAGGAGAGCACTAGGGAAATGACGTCTGTCAGGCACCTTCTGGGCGCTCACCGAATCAGCCTCTGCGTGTGTGGGGATGCAGACCCCAGCCAGGGGCCCTGTGAGTCTTGTGCTCTCCGTGCTGTGCTGAGTCTGGGCGGTCAAGCAACCGCTGGAGGAGCCCTGCAGTTGCCCTCCCATTGCATCTAATAGAGCCCTCACTGCTGGAGCGCTTGGCAGTGTGCAACCCACCGGCAACTAAGCCCTCCACAAGAACGCCTGGGGACTAGGTGCAAAGGCAAGGCAGGAGTGGAGCTGAGGCCAGGAAGGCGCCAGTAGCATCTCCCAGTATCGCGCAGCCCGCTCCTTCCTGGATTGGAAGCCTATGTGCGAGGCAAGTCTGGGCAAGGCTGGCCAAGGGCAGAGCAGCCTCACACCAGCAACTCTGCCAGATTGGGCCTCTGAGTAGAGCTGGAGCTCTGCCATACTGGAGGGGCACTCTGCTCCGCGAAAGCAGTGATTGCAGCCGCACGCAGCTGGCTGCCTCCCCTTCTCCCAAGGAGGCTCGCTTCCCGCATGTTGTAAACTGGGCTTCCAGGCGAGGGCCCCTGCGCCTCCCACAGGTCTTGGCTGAGGAGCTGCTTCCCTGAGCTGGGGCTGTGGACGGGAGCCCAGACACCCAGGGGCAGGCCCCAACCACCTGCATATGTCTCTGCTGGGGAGGAGAGCACTAGGGAAATGACGTCTGTCAGGCACCTCCTGGGCGCTCACCGAGTCAGCCTCCGCGTGTGTGGGGCTGCAGACCCCAGCCTGGGGCCCTGTGAGCCTTGTGCTCTCCGTGCTGTGCTGAGTCTGGGCAGCCAAGCAACCGCTGGAGGAGCCCTGCAGTTGCCCTCCCATTGCGTCTAATAGAGCCCTCACTGATGGAGCGATTGGTAGTGTGCAACTGACCGGCAACTAAGCCCTCCACAAGAACGCCTGGGGACTAGGTGCAAAGGCAAGGCAGGAGTGGAGCTGAGGCCAGGAAGGCACCAGTAGCATCTCCCAGTCTCGCGCAGCCCGCTCCTTTCTGGACTGGAAGCCTAACGCGAGGCAAGTCTGGGCAAGGCTCGCCCAGGGCACAGCAGCCTCACGCCAGCCACTCTGCCAGATCGGCCCTCTGAGCAGAGCTGGAGCTCTTCCGTACTGGCGGCGCACTCGGCTCCGCCCAAGCAGTGAATGCAGCCGCACACAGCAGGGCTGCCTTCTCTTCTCCCGAGGAGGCTCGCTTCCCGCATGCTGTAAACTAGGCTTCCAGGCGGTGCCCCACGCGCCTCCCACAGGTCTTTGCTCAGGAGCTGCTTCCCTGAGCTGGGGCTGTTGACGGAAGCCCAGACACGCAGGGGCAGGCCCCAACCACCTGAACACGTATCTGCTGGGGAGGAGAGCACTAGGGAATTGACGTCTGTCAGGCACATTCTGGGAGCTCATGAAGTCAGCCTCCGCGTGTGTGCGGCTGCAGACCCGAGCCAGGGGCCCTGTGAGCCTTGTGCTTTCCGTGCTGTGCTGATTCTGGGCGGTCAAGCAAACGCTGGAAGAGCCCTGCAGTTCCCTCCCATTGCCTCTAATAGAGCCCTCACTGCTGGAGCGCTTGGCAGTGTGCAACCCACCGGCAACTAAGCCCTCCACAAGAACGCCTGGGGACTAGGTGCAAAGGCAAGGCAGGAGTGGAACTGAGGCCAGGAAGGCGCCAGTAGCATCTCCCAGTCTCGCGCAGCCCGCTCCTTCCTGGACTGGAAGCCTAGCCGCAAGGCAAGTCTGGGCAAGGCTGGCCAAGGGCAGAGCAGCCTCACACCAGCAACTCTGCCAGATCGGGCCTCTGAGCAGAGCTGGAGCTCTGCCGTACTGGAGGGGCACTCGGCTCCGCCAAAGCAGTGATTGCAGCCGCACGGAGCTGGGCTGCCTCCCCTTCTTCCAAGGACGTTCGCTTCCCGCATGCTGTAAACTGGGCTTCCAGGCGGGGGCGCCCGTCGCCTCCTACAGGTCTTGGCTGAGGAGGTGCTTCCCTGAGCTGGGGCTGTGGACGGGAGCCCAGACACGCAGGGGCAAGCCCCAACCACCTGCACACGTCTCTGCTCGGGAGGAGAGCACTAGGGAAATGACGTCTGTCAGGCACCTTCTGGGCGCTCCCGGAGTTCGCCTCTGGTGTGTGGGGCTGCAGACCCCAACCAGTGGCCCTGTGAGCCTTGTGCTCTCCGTGCTGTGCTGAGTCTGGGCGGTCAAGCAACCGCTGGAGGAGCCCTGCAGTTGCCCTCACTTTGCCTCTAATAGAGCCCTCACTTCTGGAGCGCTTGGCAGTGTGCAACCCACCGGCAACTAAGCCCTCCACAAGAACGCCGGTGGACTAGGTGCAAAGGCAAGGCAAGTGTGGAGCTGAGGCCAGGAAGGCGCCAGTAGCATTTCCCAGTCTCGCGCAGCCTGCTCCTTCCTGGACTGGAAGCCTAGCCGAGAGGCAAGTCTGGGCAAGGCTCGCCGAGGGCAGAGCAGCCTCACTCCAGCATCTCTGCCAGATCGGGCCTCTGAGCAGAGCTGGAGCTCTGCCGTACTGGAGGGGCACTCGGCTCCGCCAAAGCAGTGATTGCAGCCGCACGCAGCTCGGCTGGCTCCTCTTCTCCGGAGGAGGCACGATTCCGCATGCTGTAAACTAGGCTTCCAGGCGGCGCCCCCTGAGCCTACCACAGGTCTTGGCTCAGGAGCTGCTACACAGAGCTGGGGCTGTGGACGGGAGCCCAGACACCCAGGGGCAGACCCCTACCACCTGCACACGTCTCTGTTGGGGAGGAGAGCACTAGGGAAATGACGTCTGTCAGGCACTTTCTGGGGGCTCACCGAGTCAGCCTACGCGTTTGTGGGGCTGCAGACCCCAGCCAGGGGCCCTGTGAGCCTTGGGCTCTCCGTGCTGTGCTGTCCGGGTGGTCAAGCAACCGCTGGATGAGCCCTGCAGTTGCCCTCCCATTGCCTCTAATAGAGCCCTCACTGCTGGAGCGCTTGGCAGTGTGCAACACACCGGCAACTAAGCCCTCCACAGGAACGCCTGGGGACTAGGTGCAAAGGCAAGGCAGGAGTGGAGCTGAGGCCAGGAAGGCGCCAGTAGCATCTCCCAGTCTCGCGCAGCCCGTTCCTTCCTGGACTGGAAGCCTATGTGCGAGGCAAGTCTGGGCAAGGCTCACCCAGGACAGAGCAGCCTAACACCAGCAACTCTGCGAGATCCGGACTCTGAGCAGAGCTGGAGCTCTGCCGTACTGGAGGCGCACTCGGCTCCGCCAAAGCAGTGAATGCAGCCGCACACAGCATGGCTGCTTCTCTTCTCCCGAGGAGGCTCGCTTCCCGCATGCTGTAAACTAGGCTTCCAGGCGGGGCCCCCTGCGCCTCCCACAGGTCTTGGCTCAGGAGCTGCTTCCCTGTGGTGGGGCTTTGGAAGGGAACCCAGACACGCAGGGGCAGGCCCCAACCACCTACACACGTCTCTGCTGGGGAGGAGAGCACTAGGGAAATGACGTCTGTCAGGCATCTTCTGGGCGCTAACTGAGTTATCCTCCGCGTGTGTGGGGCTTCAGACCCCAGCCAGGGGCCCTGTGAGCCTTGTGCTCTCCGTGCTGTGCTGAGTCTGGGCGGTCAAGCAACCGCTGGAGGAGCAATGCAGTTGCACTCCCATTGCCTCTAATAGAGCCCTCACTGCTGGAGCGCTTGGCAGTGGGCAACCCACCGGCAACTAAGCCCTCCACAAGAACGCCTGGGGACTAGGTGCAAAGGCAAGGCAGGAGTGGAGCTGAGGCCAGGAAGGCGCCAGTAGCACCTCCCAGTCTCTCGCAGCCCGCTCCTTTCTGGACAGGAAGCCTACGTGAGGCAAGTCTGGGCAAGGCTCGCCCAGGGTACAGCAGCCTCACGCAAGCAACTCTGCCAGATTGGGCCTTTGAGCAGAGCTGGAGCTCTACCGTACTGGAAGGGCACTCGGCTCCGCCAAAGCAGTGATTGCAGCCACACGCAGCTGGGCTGCCTTCTCTTCTACCGAGGAGGCTCGGTTCCCGCATGCTGTGCACTAGGCTTCCAGGTGGGGGCGCCCCGCTCCTCCTACAGGTTTTAGCTGAGGAGCTGCTTCCCTGAGCTGGGGCTGTGGAAGGGAGTCCAGACACTCAAGGGCAGGCCCCAACCACCTGCACACGTCTCTGCTGGGGAGGAGAGCACTAGGGAAATGACGTCTGTCAGGCACCTTCTGGGTGCTCCCAGAGTTCGCCTCCGATGTATGGGGATGCAGACCCCAGCCAGGGGCCCTGTGAGCCTTGTGCTCTCCGTGCTGTGCTGAGTCTGGGCGATCAAGCAACCGCTGGAGGAGCCCTGCAGTTTCCCTCCCATTACCACTAATAGAGCCCTCACTGCTGGAGCGCTTGGTAGTGTGCAACCCACCGGCAACTAAGCCCTCCACAAGAACGCCTGGGGACTAGGTGCAAAGGCAAGGCAGGAGTGGAGCTTAAGCCAGGAAGGCGCCAGTAGCATCTGCCTGTCTCGCGCAGCCTGCTCCTTCCTGGACTGGAAGCCGAGCCGAGAGGCAAGTCTGGGCAAGGCTCGCCCAGGGCAGAGCAGCCTCACTCCAGCATCTCTGCCAGATCGGGCCTCTGAGCAGAGCTGGAGCTTTGCCGTACTGGAGGGGCACTCGGCTCCGCCAAAGCAGTGATTGCAGCCGCACGCAGCTGGGCTGCCTCCCCTTCTCCCAAGAAGGCTCGCTTCCCCCATGCTGTAAACTGGGCTTCCAGGCAGGGGCCCCTGCGCCTCCAACAGGTCTTGGCTCAAGAGCTGCTTCCCTGAGCTGGGGCTGTGGACGGGAGCCCAGACACCCAGGGGCAGGCCCCAACCACCTGCATATGTCTCTGCTGGGGAGGAGAGCACTAGGGTAATGCCATCTGTCAGGCACCTCCTGGGCGCTCACCGAGTCAGCCTCCGCGTGTGTGGGGCTGCAGACCCCAGCCTGGGGCCCTGTGAGCCTTGTGCTCTCCGTGCTGTGCTTAGTCTGGGCAGTCAATCAACCGCTGGAGGAACCCTGCAGTTGCCCTCCCATTGCGTCTAATAGAGCCCTCACTGCTGGAGCGCTTGGTAGTGTGCAACTCACCGGCAACTAAGCCCTCCACATGAACGCCTGGGGACTAGGTGCAAAGGCAAGGCAGGAGTGGAGCTGAGGCCAGGAAGGCGCCAGTAGCATCTCCCAGTCTCACGCAGCCCGCTCCTTTCTGGACTGGAAGCCTAACGCGAGGCAAGTCTGGGCAAGGCTCGCCCAGGGCACAGCAGCCTCACGCCAGCCACTCTGCCAGATCGGCCCTCTGAGCAGAGCTGGAGCTCTGCCGTACTGGAGGCGCACTCGGCTCCGCCCAAGCAGTGATTGCAGCCGCACGCAGCTCGGCTGGCTCCTCTTCTCCGGAGGAGGCACGGTTCCGCATGCTGTAAACTAGGCTTCCAGGCGGCGCCCCCTGCGCCTACCAAAGGTCTTGGCTCAGGAGCTGCTACACTGAGCTGGGGCTGTGGACGGGAGCCCAGACACCCAGGGGCAGACCCCAACCACCTGCACACGTCGCTGCTGGTGAGGAGAGCACTAGGGAAATGACGTCTGTCAGGCACTTTCTGGGCGCTCACCGAGTTAGCCTCCGCGTGTGTGGGGCTGCAGACCCCAGCCAGGGGCCCTGTGAGCCTTGGGCTCTCCGTGCTGTGCTGTCCGGGCGGTCAAGCAACCGCTGGAGGAGCCCTGCAGTTGCCCTCCCATTGTCTCTAATAGAGCCCTCACTGCTGGAGCGCTTGGCAGTGTGCAACCCACCGGCAACTAAGCCCTCCACAGGAACGCCTGGGGACTAGGTGCAAAGGCAAGGCAGGAGTGGAGCTGAGGCCAGGAAGGTGCCAGCAGCATCTCCCAGTCGCGCGCAGCCCGTTCCTTCCTGGACTGGAAGCCTATGTGCGAGGCAAGTCTGGGCAAGGCTCACCCAGGACAGAGCAGCCTAACACCAGCAACTCTGCGAGATCCGGACTCTGAGCAGAGCTGGAGCTCTGCCCTACTGGAGGTGCACTCGGCTCCGCCAAAGCAGTGAATGCAGCCGCACACAGCAGGGCTGCTTCTCTTCTCCCGAGGAGGCTCGCTTCCCGCATGCTGTAAACTAGGATTCCAGGCGGGGCCCCCTGCGCCTCCCACAGGTCTTGGCTCAGGAGCTGCTTCCCTGAGCTGGGGCTGTGGACGGGAGCCCAGACACGCAGGGGCAGGCCCCAACCACCTACACACATCTCTGCTGGGGAGGAGAGCACTAGGGAAATGACGTCTGTCAGGCATCTTCTGGGCGCTAACTGAGTTAGCCTCCGCGTGTGTGGGGCTGCAGACCCCAGCCAGGGGCCCTGTGAGCCTTGTGCTCTCCGTGCTGTGCTGAGTCTGGGCGGTCAAGCAACCGCTGGAGGAGCCCTGCAGTCTCCCTCCCATTGCCTCTAATAGAGCCCTCACTGCTGGAGCGCTTGGCAGTGTGCAACCCACCGGCAACTAAGCCCTCCACAAGAACGCCTGGGGACTAGCTGCAAAGGCAAGGCAGGAGTGGAGCTGAGGCCAGGAAGGCGCCAGTAGCATCTCCCAGTCTCACGCAGGCCGCTCCTTTCTGGACTGGAAGCCTAACGTGAGGCAAGTCTGGGCAAGGCTCGCCAAGGGCAGAGCAGCCTCACGCCAGCAACTCTGCCAGATCGGGCCTCTGAGCAGAGCTGGAGCTCTGCCGTACTGGAGGGGCACTCGGCTCCGCCAAAGCAGTGATTGCAGCCGCACGCAGCCGGGCTGCCTCCCCTTCTCCCAAGGAGGCTCGCTTCCCGCATGCTGTAAACTGGGCTTCCAGGCGGGGGCCCCTGCGCCTCCCACAGGTCTTGGCTGAGGAGCTGCTTCCCTGAGCTGGGGCTGTGGACGGGAGCCCAGACACCAAGGGGCAGGCCCCAACCACCTGCATATGTCTCTGCTGGAGAGGAGAGCACTAGGGAAATGACGTCTGTCAGGCACCTCCTGGGCGCTCACCGAGTCAGCCTCCGCGTGTGTGGGGCTGCAGACCCCAGCCAGGGGCCCTGTGAGACTTGTGCTCTACGTGCTGTGCTGAGTCTGGGCAGTCAAGCAACCGCTGGAGGAGCCCTGCAGTTGCCCTCCCATTGCCTCTAATTGAGCCCTCACTGCTGGAGCTTTTGGCAGTGTGCAACCCACCGGCAACTAAGCCCTCCACAAGAACGCCTGGGGACTAGGTGCAAAGGCAAGGCAGGAGTGGAGCTGAGGCCAGGAAGGCGCCAGTAGCATCTCCCAGTCTCTCGCAGCCCGCTCCTTTCTGGACAGGAAGCCTAAGCGAGGCAAGTCTGGGCAAGGCTCGCCCAGGGCACAGCAGCCTCACGCAAGCAACTCTGCCAGATCGGGCCTTTGAGCAGAGCTGGAGCTCTGCCGTACTGGAAGGGCACTCGGCTCCGCCAAAGCAGTGATTGCAGCCACACGCAGCTGGGCTGCCTTCTCTTCTACCGAGGAGGCTCGCTTCCCGCATGCTGTGCACTAGGCTTCCAGGTGGGGGCGCCCCTCTCCTCCTACAGGTTTTAGCTGAGGAGCTGCTTCCCTGAGCTGGGGCTGTGGAAGGGAGTCCAGACCCTAAAGAGCAGGCCCCAACCACCTGCACACGTCTCTGCTGGGGAGGAGAGCACTAGGGAAATGACGTCTGTCAGGCACCTTCTGGGTGCTCCCGGAGTTCGCCTCCGATGTATGGGGCTGCCGACCCCTTCCAGGGGCCCTGTGAGCCTTGTGCTTTCCGTGCTGTGCTGAGTCTGGGCGGTCAAGCAAACGCAAGATGCGACTTGCAGTAGCCCTCCCTTTGCCTCTAATAGAGCCCTCACTGCTGGAGCGCTTGGCAGTGTGCAACACACCGGCTACTAAGCCCTCCACAAGAACGCATGGGGACTAGGTGCAAAGGCAAGGCAGGAGTGGAGCTGAGGCCAGGAAGGCGCCAGTAGCATCTCCCAGGCTTACACAGCATGCTTCTTCCTGGACTGGAAGCCTAGCCGCGAGGCAAGTCTGGGCAAGGCTCGCCCAGGGCAGAGCAGCCTCACGCCAGCAACTCTGCCAGATTGGGCCTCTGAGGAGAGCTGGAGCTCTGCCGTACTGGAGGCGCACTCAGCTCCGCCAAAGCAGTGAATGCAGCCGCACACAACAGGGCTGCCTTCTCTCCTCCCGAGGAGGCTCGCTTCCAGCATGCTGTAAACTAGGCTTCCAGGCGAGGCCCCCTGTGCCTCCCACAGGTCTTGGCTGAGGAGCTGCTTCCCTGTGGTGGGGCTTTGGACGGGAGCCCAGACACGCAGGGGCATTCCCCAACCACCTGCACACGTCTCTGCTGGGGAGGAGAGAACTAGGGAAATGACGTCTGTCAGGCACCTTCTGGGCGCTCCCGGAGTTCACCTCCGCTGTGTGGGGCTGCAGACCCCAGCCAGGGGCCCTGTGAGCCTTGTACTTTCCGTGCTGTGCTGAGTCTGGGAGGTAAAGCAAACCCAAGAGGCGACTTGCAGTAGCCCTCCCTTTGCCTCTAATAGAGCCCTCACGGCTGGAGCGCTTGGCAGTGTGCAACCCACCGGCAACTAAGCCTTTCACCAGAACGCCTGGGGACTAGGTGCAAAGGCAAGGCAGGAGTGGAGCTGAGGCCAGGAAGGCGCAAGCAGCATCTGCCTGTCTCGCGCAGCCTGCTCCTTCCTGGACTGGAAGCCTACCCGCGAGGCAAGTCTGGGCAAAGCTCGCCCTGGGCAGAGCAGCCTCAAGACAGCAACTCTGCCAGATCGGGCCTATGAGCAGAGCTGGAGCTCTGCCGTACTGGAGGGGCACTCGGCTCCGCCAAAGCAGTGATTGCAGCCGCACGCAGCCGGGCTGCCTCCCCTTCTCCCAAGGAGGCTCGCTTCCCGCATGCTGTAAACTGGGCTTCCAGGCGGGGGCCCCTGCGCCTCCCACAGGTCTTGGCTGAGGAGCTGCTTCCCTGAGCTGGGGCTGTGGACGGGAGCTCAGACACCAAGGGGCAGGCCCCAACCACCTGCATATGTCTATGCTGGGGAGGAGAGCACTGGGGAAATGACGTCTGTCAGGCACCTCCTAGGCGCTCACCGAGTCAGCCTCCGCGTGTGTGGGGCTGCAGACCCCAGCCAGGGGCCCTGTGAGCCTTGTGCTCTACGTGCTGTGCTGAGTCTGGGCAGTCAAGCAACCGCTGGAGGAGCCCTGCAGTTGCCCTCCCATTGCCTCTAATTGAGCCCTCACTGCTGGAGCGTTTGGCAGTATGCAACCCACCGGCAACTAAGCCCTCCACAAGAACGCCTGGGGACTAGGTGCAAAGGCAAGGCAGGAGTGGAGCTGAGGCCAGGAAGGCGCCAGTAGCATCTCCCAGTCTCTCGCAGCCCGCTCCTTCCTGGACAGGAAGCCTACGCGAGGCAAGTCTGGGCAAGGCTCGCCCAGGGCAGAGCAGCCTCACGCCAGCAACTCTGCCAGATTGGGCCTCTGAGCAGAGCTGGAGCTCTGCCGTACTGGAGGCGCACTCGGCTCCGCCAAAGCAGTGAATGCAGCCACACACAACAGGGCTGCCTTCTCTCCTCCCGAGGAGGCTCGCTTCCAGCATGCTGTAAACTACGCTTCCAGGCGAGGCCCCCTGTGCCTCCCACAGGTCTTGGCTGAGGACCTGCTTCCCTGTGGTGGGGCTTTAGACGGGAGCCCAGACACGCAGGGGCATTCCCCAACCACCTGCACAAGTCTCTGCTGGGGAGGAGAGAACTAGGGAAATGACGTCTGTCAGGCACCTTCTGGGCGCTCCCGGAGTTCACCTCCGGTGTGTGGGGCTGAAGACCCCAACCAGGGGCCCTGTGAGCCTTGTACTTTCCGTGCTGTGCTGAGTCTGGGAGGTAAAGCAAACCCAAGAGGCGACTTGCAGTAGCCCTCCCTTTGCCTCTAATAGAGCCCTCACGGCTGGAGCGCTTGGCAGTGTGCAACCCACCGGCAACTAAGCCTTTCACCAGAACGCCTGGGGACTAGGTGCAAATGCAAGGCAGGAGTGGAGCTGAGGCCAGGAAGGCGCCAGTAGCATCTCTCAGTCTCGCGAAGCCCGCTCCTTTCTGGACTGGAAGCCTAACGTGAGGCAAGTCTGGGCAAGGCTCGCCCAGGGCAGAGCAGCCTCATGCCAACAACTCTGCCAGATCGGGCCTCTGAGCAGAGCTGGAGCTCTGCCGTACTGGAGGCACCCTCGGCTCCGCCCAAGCAGTGAATGCAGCCGCACACAGCAGGGCTGCCTTCTCTTCTCCCGAGGAGGCTCGCTTCCCGCATGCTGTAAACTATCCTTCCAGGCGGCGCCCCCCTCGCCGCCCACATGTCTTGGCTCAGGAGCTGCTACAATGAGCTGGGGCTGTGGACGGGAGCCCAGACACGCAGGGGCAAGCCCCAACCACCTGCACACGTCTCTGCTGGGGCAGAGAGCACTAGGGAAATGACTTCTGTCAGGCACCTTCTGGGCGCTCACCGAGTCAGCCTCCGCGTGTGTGGGGCTGCAGACCCCAGCCAGGGGCCCTGTGAGCCTTGTGCTCTCCATGCTGTGCTGAGTCTGGGCGGTCAAGCAACCGCTGGAGGAGCCCTGCAGTTGCCCTCCCATTACCACTAATAGAGCCCTCACTGCTGGAGCGCTTGGCAGTGTGCAACCCACCGGCAACTAAGCCCTCCACAAGAACGCCTGGGGACTAGGTGCAAAGGCAAGGCAGGAGTGGAGCTTAGGCCAGGAAGGCGCCAGTAGCATCTCCCTGTCTCGCGCAGCCTGCTCCTTCCTGGACTGGAAGCCTAGCCGAGAGGCAAGTCTGGGCAAGGCTCGCCCAGGGCAGAGCAGCCTCACTCCAGCATCTCTGCCAGATCGGGCCTCTGAGCAGAGATGGAGCTCTGCCGTACTGGAGGCGCACTCGGCTCCGCCAAAGCAGTGATTGCAGCCGCACGCAGCTGGGCTGCCTCCCCTTCTCCCAAGGACGCTCGCTTCCCGCATGCTGTAAACTGGGCTTCTATGCGGGGCCCCCTGCGCCTCCCACAGGTCTTGGCTGAGGAGCTGCTTCCCTGAGGTGGGGCTGTGGACGGGAGCCCAGACACGCAGGGGCAGGCCCCAACCACCTGCACATGTCTCTGCTGGGGAGGAGAGCACTAGAGAAATGACGTCTGTCAGGCACCTTCTGGGCGCTGCCGGAGTTCGCCTCCGGTGTGTGGGGCTGCAGACCCCAGCCAAGAGCCCTGTGAGCCTTGTGCTCTCCGTGCTGTGCTGATTCTTGGCGGTCAAGCAACCGCAAGAGGAGACTTGCAATTGCTCTTCTTTGCCTCTAATACAGCCCTCACTGCTGGAGCGCGTGGAAGTGTGCAACCCACCGGCAACTAAGCCCTCCACAAGAACGCCTGGGGACTAGGTGCAAAGGCAAGGCAGGAGTGGAGCTTAGGCCAGGAAGGCGCCAGTAGCATCTCCCTGTCTCGCGCAGCCTGCTCCTTCCTGGACTGGAAGCCTAGCCGAGAGGCAAGTCTGGCCAAGGCTCGCCCAGGGCAGAGCAGCCTCACTCCAGCATCTCTGCCAGATCGGGCCTCTGAGCAGAGCTGGAGCTCTGCCGTACTGGAGGCGCACTCGGCTCCGCCAAAGCAGTGATTGCAGCCGCACGCAGCTGGGCTGCCTCCCCTTCTCCCAAGGACGCTCGCTTCCCGCATGCTGTAAACTGGGCTTCTAGGCGGGGCCCCCTGCGCCTCCCACAGGTCTTGGCTGAGGAGCTGCTTCCCTGAGGTGGGGCTGTGGACGGGAGCCCAGACACGCAGGGGCAGGCCCCAACCACCTGCACACGTCTCTGCTGGGAAGGAGAGCACTAGAGAAATGACGTCTGTCAGGCACCTTCTGGGCGCTGCCGGAGTTCGCCTCCGGTGTGTGGGGCTGCAGACCCCAGCCAAGAGCCCTGTGAGCCTTGTGCTCTCCGTGCTGTGCTGATTCTTGGCGGTCAAGCAACCGCAAGAGGAGACTTGCAATTGCTCTTCTTTGCCTCTAATACAGCCCTCACTGCTGGAGCGCGTGGAAGTGTGCAACCCACCGGCAACTAAGCCCTCCACAAGAACGCCTGGGGACTAGGTGCAAAGGCAAGGCAGGAGTGGAGCTTAGGCCAGGAAGGCGCCAGTAGCATCTCCCTGTCTCGCGCAGCCTGCTCCTTCCTGGACTGGAAGCCTAGCCGAGAGGCAAGTCTGGGCAAGGCTCGCCCAGGGCAGAGCAGCCTCACTCCAGCATCTCTGCCAGATCGGGCCTCTGAGCAGAGCTGGAGCTCTGCCGTACTGGAGGCGCACTCGGCTCCACCAAAGCAGTGAAGGCAGCCACACGCAGCAGGGCTGCCTTCTCTTCTCCCGAGGAGGCTCGCTTCCCGCATGCTGTAAACTAGGCTTCCAGGCAGGGCCCCCTGGGCCTCCCACAGGTCTTGGCTCAGGAGCTCCTTCCCTGAGCTGGGGCTGTGGACAGGAGCCCAGACACGCAGGGGCAGGCCCCAAGCACCTGCACACGTCTCTGCTGGGGAGGAGAGCACTAGGGAAATGACGTCTGTCAGGCACCTTCTGGGCACTCACAGAGTCAGTTTCCGCGTATGTGAGGCTGCAGACCCCTGCCAGGGGCCCTGTGAGCCTTGGGCTCTCCGTGCTGTGCTGAGGCCGGGCGGTCAAGCAACCGCAAGAGGAAACTTGCAGTTGATCTCCCTTTGCCTCTAATAGAGTCCTCACTGCTGGAGCGCTTGGCAGTGTGCAACTCACCGGCAACTAAGCCGTCCACAAGAACGCCTGGGGACTAGGTGCAAAGGCAAGGCAGGAGTGG
Organism: Capricornis sumatraensis; assembly: GCF_032405125.1. Taxonomy (NCBI): domain Eukaryota; kingdom Metazoa; phylum Chordata; class Mammalia; order Artiodactyla; family Bovidae; genus Capricornis; species Capricornis sumatraensis. Next base: position 841,955 of record NC_091090.1, on the reverse strand, counting down.
AGCTGAGGCCAGGAAAGCGCCAGTAGCATCTCCCAGTCTCGCGCAGCCCGCTCCTTTCTGGACAGGAAGCCTACGCGAGGCAAGTCTGGGCAAGACTCGCCCAGGGCAGAGCAGCCTCACGCCAGCAACTCTGCCAGATCGGGCCTCTTTGCAGTGCTGGAGCTCTGCCGTACTGGAAGCGCACTCGGCTCCGCCCAAGCAGTGAATGCAGCCGCACGGAGCCGGGCTGCCTTCTTTTCTCCCGAGGAGGCTCGCTTCCCGCATGCTGTAAACTAGGCTTCCAGGCGAGGCCCCCCGCGCCTCCCACAGGTCTTGACTCAGGAGCTGCTTCCCTGAGCTGGGGCTGTGGACGGGAGCCCAGACACGCAGGGGCAGGCCCCAACCACCTGCACACGTCTCTGCTGGGAAGGAGAGTACTAGGGAAATGACGTCTCTCAGGCACGTTCTGGGCTCTCCCGGAGTTCACCTCCGGATTGTAGGGCTGCAGACCCCAGCCAGGGGCCCTGTGAGCCTTGTGCTCTCCGTGCTGTGCTGAGTCTGGGCGGTCAAGCAACCGCTGGAGGAGCCCTGCAGTTGCCCTCCCATTGCCTCTAATAGAGCCCTCACTGCTGGAGCGCTTGGCAGTGTGCAACCCATCGGCAACTAAGCCCTCCACAAGAACGCCTGGGGACTAGCTGCAAAGGCAAGGCAGGAGTGGAGCTGAGGCCAGGAAGGCGCCAGTAGCATCTCCCAGTCTCACGCAGGCCGCTCCTTTCTGGACTGGAAGCCTAACGTGAGGCAAGTCTGGGCAAGGCTCGCCAAGGGCAGAGCAGCCTCACGCCAGCAACTCTGCCAGATCGGGCCTCTGAGCAGAGCTGGAGCTCTGCCGTACTGGAGGGGCACTCGGCTCCGCCAAAGCAGTGATTGCAGCCGCACGCAGCCGGGCTGCCTCCCCTTCTCCCAAGGAGGCTCGCTTCCCGCATGCTGTAAACTGGGCTTCCAGGCGGGGGCCCCTGCGCCTCCCACAGGTCTTGGCTGAGGAGCTGCTTCCCTGAGCTGGGGCTGTGGACGGGAGCCCAGACACCAAGGGGCAGGCCCCAACCACCTGCATATGTCTCTGCTGGGGAGGAGAGCACTAGGGAAATGACGTCTGTCAGGCACCTCCTGGGCGCTCACCGAGTCAGCCTCCGCGTGTGTGGGGCTGCAGACCCCAGCCAGGGGCCCTGTGAGCCTTGTGCTCTACGTGCTGTGCTGAGTCTGGGCAGTCAAGCAACCGCTGGAGGAGCCCTGCAGTTGCCCTCCCATTGCCTCTAATTGAGCCCTCACTGCTGGAGCTTTTGGCAGTGTGCAACCCACCGGCAACTAAGCCCTCCACAAGAACGCCTGGGGACTAGGTGCAAAGGCAAGGCAGGAGTGGAGCTGAGGCCAGGAAGGCGCCAGTAGCATCTCCCAGTCTCTCGCAGCCCGCTCCTTTCTGGACAGGAAGCCTAAGCGAGGCAAGTCTGGGCAAGGCTCGCCCAGGGCACAGCAGCCTCACGCAAGCAACTCTGCCAGATCGGGCCTTTGAGCAGAGCTGGAGCTCTGCCGTACTGGAAGGGCACTCGGCTCCGCCAAAGCAGTGATTGCAGCCACACGCAGCTGGGCTGCCTTCTCTTCTACCGAGGAGGCTCGCTTCCCGCATGCTGTGCACTAGGCTTCCAGGTGGGGGCGCCCCTCTCCTCCTACAGGTTTTAGCTGAGGAGCTGCTTCCCTGAGCTGGGGCTGTGGAAGGGAGTCCAGACACTAAAGAGCAGGCCCCAACCACCTGCACACGTCTCTGCTGGGGAGGAGAGCACTAGGGAAATGACGTCTGTCAGGCACCTTCTGGGTGCTCCCGGAGTTCGCCTCCGATGTATGGGGCTGCCGACCCCTTCCAGGGGCCCTGTGAGCCTTGTGCTTTCCGTGCTGTGCTGAGTCTGGGCGGTCAAGCAAACGCAAGATGCGACTTGCAGTAGCCCTCCCTTTGCCTCTAATAGAGCCCTCACTGCTGGAGCGCTTGGCAGTGTGCAACACACCGGCTACTAAGCCCTCCACAAGAACGCATGGGGACTAGGTGCAAAGGCAAGGCAGGAGTGGAGCTGAGGCCAGGAAGGCGCCAGTAGCATCTCCCAGGCTTACACAGCATGCTTCTTCCTGGACTGGAAGCCTAGCCGCGAGGCAAGTCTGGGCAAGGCTCGCCCAGGGCAGAGCAGCCTCACGCCAGCAACTCTGCCAGATTGGGCCTCTGAGGAGAGCTGGAGCTCTGCCGTACTGGAGGCGCACTCAGCTCCGCCAAAGCAGTGAATGCAGCCGCACACAACAGGGCTGCCTTCTCTCCTCCCGAGGAGGCTCGCTTCCAGCATGCTGTAAACTAGGCTTCCAGGCGAGGCCCCCTGTGCCTCCCACAGGTCTTGGCTGAGGAGCTGCTTCCCTGTGGTGGGGCTTTGGACGGGAGCTCAGACACGCAGGGGCAGGCCCCAACCACCTGCACATGTCTCTGCTGGGGAGGAGAGCACTAGGGAAATGACGTCTGTCAGGCACCTTCTGGGCCCTAACCGAGTCAGCCTTCGCGTGTGTGGGGCTGCAGACCCCAGCCAGGGGCCCTGTGAGCCTTGTGCTCTCCATGCTGTACAGAGTCTGGGCGGTCAAGCAACCGCTGGAGGAGCCCTGCAGTTGCCCTCCCATTGCATCTAATAAAGCCCTCACTGCTGGAGCGCTTGGCAGTGTGCAACCCATCGGCAACTAAGCCCTCCACAAGAACGCCTGGGGACTAGGTCCAAAGGCAAGGCAGGAGTGGAGCTGAGGCCAGGAAGGCACCAGTAGCATCTCCCAGTCTCGTGCAGCCCGCTCCTTCCTGGATTGGAAGCCTATGTGCGAGGCAAGCCTGGGCAAGTCTCGCCCAGGACAGAGCAGCCTAACGCCAGCAACTCTGCCAGATCGGGCCTCTGAGCAGAGCTGTAACTCTGCCGTACTGGAGGTGCACTCGGCTCCGTCAAAGCAGTGAATGCAGCCGCACACAGCAGGGCTGCCTTCTCTTCTCCGGTGGAGGCTTGCTTCCCGCATGCTGTAAACTAGGCTTCCAGGCGGGGCCCCCTTCGCCTCCCACAGGTCTTGGCTCAGGAGCTGCTTCCCTGAGCTGGGGCTGTGGACGGGAGCTCAGACACGCAGGGGCAGGCCCCAACCACCTGCACACGTCTCTGACTGGGAGGAGAACACTAGGGAAATGATGGCACTCAGGCACCTTCTGGGCGCTCCCGGAGTTCACCTCCGGTGTGTGGGGCTGCAGACCCCAGCCAGGGGCCCTGTGAGCCTTGAGCTCTCCGTGCTGTGCTGAGTCTGGGCGGTCAAGCAACCGCTGGAGGAGCCCTGCAGTTGCCCTCCCATGGCCTCTAATAGAGCCCTCACTGCTGGTGCTCTTGGCAGTGTGCAACCCACCGGCAACTAAGCCCTCCACAAGAACGCCTGGGGACTAGGTTCAAAGGCAAGGCAGGAGTGGAGCTGAGGCCAGGAAGGCGCCAGGATCATCTCCCAGTCTCACGCAGCCCGCTCCTTTCTGGACAGGAAGCCTAACGTGCGGCAAGTCTGGGCAAGCCTCGCCCAGGGCAGAGCAGCCTCACGCCAGCAGCTCTGCCAGATCGGGCCTCTGAGCAGAGCTGGAGCTCTGCCGTAATGGAGGGGCACTCGGCTCCGCCAAATCAGTGATTGCAGCCGCACGCAGCTGGTCTGCCTCCCCTTCTCCCAAGGAGGCTCTCTTACCGCATGCTGTAAACTAGGCTTCCAGGCGGGGCCCCCTGCGCCTCCCACAGGTCTTGGTTCAGGAGCTGCTTCCCTGAGCTCGGGCTGTGGACGGGAGCCCAGAAACGCAGGGGCACGCCCTAACCAGCTGCACACGTCTCTGCTGGGGAGGAGAGCACTAGGGAAATGACGTCTGTCAGGCACCTTCTGGGCGCTCACCGAGTCAGCCTCTGCGTGTGTGGGGATGCAGACCCCAGCCAGGGGCCCTGTGAGTCTTGTGCTCTCCGTGCTGTGCTGAGTCTGGGCGGTCAAGCAACCGCTGGAGGAGCCCTGCAGTTGCCCTCCCATTGCATCTAATAGAGCCCTCACTGCTGGAGCGCTTGGCAGTGTGCAACCCACCGGCAACTAAGCCCTCCACAAGAACGCCTGGGGACTAGGTGCAAAGGCAAGGCAGGAGTGGAGCTGAGGCCAGGAAGGCGCCAGTAGCATCTCCCAGTATCGCGCAGCCCGCTCCTTCCTGGATTGGAAGCCTATGTGCGAGGCAAGTCTGGGCAAGGCTGGCCAAGGGCAGAGCAGCCTCACACCAGCAACTCTGCCAGATTGGGCCTCTGAGTAGAGCTGGAGCTCTGCCATACTGGAGGGGCACTCTGCTCCGCGAAAGCAGTGATTGCAGCCGCACGCAGCTGGCTGCCTCCCCTTCTCCCAAGGAGGCTCGCTTCCCGCATGTTGTAAACTGGGCTTCCAGGCGAGGGCCCCTGCGCCTCCCACAGGTCTTGGCTGAGGAGCTGCTTCCCTGAGCTGGGGCTGTGGACGGGAGCCCAGACACCCAGGGGCAGGCCCCAACCACCTGCATATGTCTCTGCTGGGGAGGAGAGCACTAGGGAAATGACGTCTGTCAGGCACCTCCTGGGCGCTCACCGAGTCAGCCTCCGCGTGTGTGGGGCTGCAGACCCCAGCCTGGGGCCCTGTGAGCCTTGTGCTCTCCGTGCTGTGCTGAGTCTGGGCAGCCAAGCAACCGCTGGAGGAGCCCTGCAGTTGCCCTCCCATTGCGTCTAATAGAGCCCTCACTGATGGAGCGATTGGTAGTGTGCAACTGACCGGCAACTAAGCCCTCCACAAGAACGCCTGGGGACTAGGTGCAAAGGCAAGGCAGGAGTGGAGCTGAGGCCAGGAAGGCACCAGTAGCATCTCCCAGTCTCGCGCAGCCCGCTCCTTTCTGGACTGGAAGCCTAACGCGAGGCAAGTCTGGGCAAGGCTCGCCCAGGGCACAGCAGCCTCACGCCAGCCACTCTGCCAGATCGGCCCTCTGAGCAGAGCTGGAGCTCTTCCGTACTGGCGGCGCACTCGGCTCCGCCCAAGCAGTGAATGCAGCCGCACACAGCAGGGCTGCCTTCTCTTCTCCCGAGGAGGCTCGCTTCCCGCATGCTGTAAACTAGGCTTCCAGGCGGTGCCCCACGCGCCTCCCACAGGTCTTTGCTCAGGAGCTGCTTCCCTGAGCTGGGGCTGTTGACGGAAGCCCAGACACGCAGGGGCAGGCCCCAACCACCTGAACACGTATCTGCTGGGGAGGAGAGCACTAGGGAATTGACGTCTGTCAGGCACATTCTGGGAGCTCATGAAGTCAGCCTCCGCGTGTGTGCGGCTGCAGACCCGAGCCAGGGGCCCTGTGAGCCTTGTGCTTTCCGTGCTGTGCTGATTCTGGGCGGTCAAGCAAACGCTGGAAGAGCCCTGCAGTTCCCTCCCATTGCCTCTAATAGAGCCCTCACTGCTGGAGCGCTTGGCAGTGTGCAACCCACCGGCAACTAAGCCCTCCACAAGAACGCCTGGGGACTAGGTGCAAAGGCAAGGCAGGAGTGGAACTGAGGCCAGGAAGGCGCCAGTAGCATCTCCCAGTCTCGCGCAGCCCGCTCCTTCCTGGACTGGAAGCCTAGCCGCAAGGCAAGTCTGGGCAAGGCTGGCCAAGGGCAGAGCAGCCTCACACCAGCAACTCTGCCAGATCGGGCCTCTGAGCAGAGCTGGAGCTCTGCCGTACTGGAGGGGCACTCGGCTCCGCCAAAGCAGTGATTGCAGCCGCACGGAGCTGGGCTGCCTCCCCTTCTTCCAAGGACGTTCGCTTCCCGCATGCTGTAAACTGGGCTTCCAGGCGGGGGCGCCCGTCGCCTCCTACAGGTCTTGGCTGAGGAGGTGCTTCCCTGAGCTGGGGCTGTGGACGGGAGCCCAGACACGCAGGGGCAAGCCCCAACCACCTGCACACGTCTCTGCTCGGGAGGAGAGCACTAGGGAAATGACGTCTGTCAGGCACCTTCTGGGCGCTCCCGGAGTTCGCCTCTGGTGTGTGGGGCTGCAGACCCCAACCAGTGGCCCTGTGAGCCTTGTGCTCTCCGTGCTGTGCTGAGTCTGGGCGGTCAAGCAACCGCTGGAGGAGCCCTGCAGTTGCCCTCACTTTGCCTCTAATAGAGCCCTCACTTCTGGAGCGCTTGGCAGTGTGCAACCCACCGGCAACTAAGCCCTCCACAAGAACGCCGGTGGACTAGGTGCAAAGGCAAGGCAAGTGTGGAGCTGAGGCCAGGAAGGCGCCAGTAGCATTTCCCAGTCTCGCGCAGCCTGCTCCTTCCTGGACTGGAAGCCTAGCCGAGAGGCAAGTCTGGGCAAGGCTCGCCCAGGGCAGAGCAGCCTCACTCCAGCATCTCTGCCAGATCGGGCCTCTGAGCAGAGCTGGAGCTCTGCCGTACTGGAGGGGCACTCGGCTCCGCCAAAGCAGTGATTGCAGCCGCACGCAGCTCGGCTGGCTCCTCTTCTCCGGAGGAGGCACGATTCCGCATGCTGTAAACTAGGCTTCCAGGCGGCGCCCCCTGAGCCTACCACAGGTCTTGGCTCAGGAGCTGCTACACAGAGCTGGGGCTGTGGACGGGAGCCCAGACACCCAGGGGCAGACCCCTACCACCTGCACACGTCTCTGTTGGGGAGGAGAGCACTAGGGAAATGACGTCTGTCAGGCACTTTCTGGGGGCTCACCGAGTCAGCCTACGCGTTTGTGGGGCTGCAGACCCCAGCCAGGGGCCCTGTGAGCCTTGGGCTCTCCGTGCTGTGCTGTCCGGGTGGTCAAGCAACCGCTGGATGAGCCCTGCAGTTGCCCTCCCATTGCCTCTAATAGAGCCCTCACTGCTGGAGCGCTTGGCAGTGTGCAACACACCGGCAACTAAGCCCTCCACAGGAACGCCTGGGGACTAGGTGCAAAGGCAAGGCAGGAGTGGAGCTGAGGCCAGGAAGGCGCCAGTAGCATCTCCCAGTCTCGCGCAGCCCGTTCCTTCCTGGACTGGAAGCCTATGTGCGAGGCAAGTCTGGGCAAGGCTCACCCAGGACAGAGCAGCCTAACACCAGCAACTCTGCGAGATCCGGACTCTGAGCAGAGCTGGAGCTCTGCCGTACTGGAGGCGCACTCGGCTCCGCCAAAGCAGTGAATGCAGCCGCACACAGCATGGCTGCTTCTCTTCTCCCGAGGAGGCTCGCTTCCCGCATGCTGTAAACTAGGCTTCCAGGCGGGGCCCCCTGCGCCTCCCACAGGTCTTGGCTCAGGAGCTGCTTCCCTGTGGTGGGGCTTTGGAAGGGAACCCAGACACGCAGGGGCAGGCCCCAACCACCTACACACGTCTCTGCTGGGGAGGAGAGCACTAGGGAAATGACGTCTGTCAGGCATCTTCTGGGCGCTAACTGAGTTATCCTCCGCGTGTGTGGGGCTTCAGACCCCAGCCAGGGGCCCTGTGAGCCTTGTGCTCTCCGTGCTGTGCTGAGTCTGGGCGGTCAAGCAACCGCTGGAGGAGCAATGCAGTTGCACTCCCATTGCCTCTAATAGAGCCCTCACTGCTGGAGCGCTTGGCAGTGGGCAACCCACCGGCAACTAAGCCCTCCACAAGAACGCCTGGGGACTAGGTGCAAAGGCAAGGCAGGAGTGGAGCTGAGGCCAGGAAGGCGCCAGTAGCACCTCCCAGTCTCTCGCAGCCCGCTCCTTTCTGGACAGGAAGCCTACGTGAGGCAAGTCTGGGCAAGGCTCGCCCAGGGTACAGCAGCCTCACGCAAGCAACTCTGCCAGATTGGGCCTTTGAGCAGAGCTGGAGCTCTACCGTACTGGAAGGGCACTCGGCTCCGCCAAAGCAGTGATTGCAGCCACACGCAGCTGGGCTGCCTTCTCTTCTACCGAGGAGGCTCGGTTCCCGCATGCTGTGCACTAGGCTTCCAGGTGGGGGCGCCCCGCTCCTCCTACAGGTTTTAGCTGAGGAGCTGCTTCCCTGAGCTGGGGCTGTGGAAGGGAGTCCAGACACTCAAGGGCAGGCCCCAACCACCTGCACACGTCTCTGCTGGGGAGGAGAGCACTAGGGAAATGACGTCTGTCAGGCACCTTCTGGGTGCTCCCAGAGTTCGCCTCCGATGTATGGGGATGCAGACCCCAGCCAGGGGCCCTGTGAGCCTTGTGCTCTCCGTGCTGTGCTGAGTCTGGGCGATCAAGCAACCGCTGGAGGAGCCCTGCAGTTTCCCTCCCATTACCACTAATAGAGCCCTCACTGCTGGAGCGCTTGGTAGTGTGCAACCCACCGGCAACTAAGCCCTCCACAAGAACGCCTGGGGACTAGGTGCAAAGGCAAGGCAGGAGTGGAGCTTAAGCCAGGAAGGCGCCAGTAGCATCTGCCTGTCTCGCGCAGCCTGCTCCTTCCTGGACTGGAAGCCGAGCCGAGAGGCAAGTCTGGGCAAGGCTCGCCCAGGGCAGAGCAGCCTCACTCCAGCATCTCTGCCAGATCGGGCCTCTGAGCAGAGCTGGAGCTTTGCCGTACTGGAGGGGCACTCGGCTCCGCCAAAGCAGTGATTGCAGCCGCACGCAGCTGGGCTGCCTCCCCTTCTCCCAAGAAGGCTCGCTTCCCCCATGCTGTAAACTGGGCTTCCAGGCAGGGGCCCCTGCGCCTCCAACAGGTCTTGGCTCAAGAGCTGCTTCCCTGAGCTGGGGCTGTGGACGGGAGCCCAGACACCCAGGGGCAGGCCCCAACCACCTGCATATGTCTCTGCTGGGGAGGAGAGCACTAGGGTAATGCCATCTGTCAGGCACCTCCTGGGCGCTCACCGAGTCAGCCTCCGCGTGTGTGGGGCTGCAGACCCCAGCCTGGGGCCCTGTGAGCCTTGTGCTCTCCGTGCTGTGCTTAGTCTGGGCAGTCAATCAACCGCTGGAGGAACCCTGCAGTTGCCCTCCCATTGCGTCTAATAGAGCCCTCACTGCTGGAGCGCTTGGTAGTGTGCAACTCACCGGCAACTAAGCCCTCCACATGAACGCCTGGGGACTAGGTGCAAAGGCAAGGCAGGAGTGGAGCTGAGGCCAGGAAGGCGCCAGTAGCATCTCCCAGTCTCACGCAGCCCGCTCCTTTCTGGACTGGAAGCCTAACGCGAGGCAAGTCTGGGCAAGGCTCGCCCAGGGCACAGCAGCCTCACGCCAGCCACTCTGCCAGATCGGCCCTCTGAGCAGAGCTGGAGCTCTGCCGTACTGGAGGCGCACTCGGCTCCGCCCAAGCAGTGATTGCAGCCGCACGCAGCTCGGCTGGCTCCTCTTCTCCGGAGGAGGCACGGTTCCGCATGCTGTAAACTAGGCTTCCAGGCGGCGCCCCCTGCGCCTACCAAAGGTCTTGGCTCAGGAGCTGCTACACTGAGCTGGGGCTGTGGACGGGAGCCCAGACACCCAGGGGCAGACCCCAACCACCTGCACACGTCGCTGCTGGTGAGGAGAGCACTAGGGAAATGACGTCTGTCAGGCACTTTCTGGGCGCTCACCGAGTCAGCCTCCGCGTGTGTGGGGCTGCAGACCCCAGCCAGGGGCCCTGTGAGCCTTGGGCTCTCCGTGCTGTGCTGTCCGGGCGGTCAAGCAACCGCTGGAGGAGCCCTGCAGTTGCCCTCCCATTGTCTCTAATAGAGCCCTCACTGCTGGAGCGCTTGGCAGTGTGCAACCCACCGGCAACTAAGCCCTCCACAGGAACGCCTGGGGACTAGGTGCAAAGGCAAGGCAGGAGTGGAGCTGAGGCCAGGAAGGTGCCAGCAGCATCTCCCAGTCGCGCGCAGCCCGTTCCTTCCTGGACTGGAAGCCTATGTGCGAGGCAAGTCTGGGCAAGGCTCACCCAGGACAGAGCAGCCTAACACCAGCAACTCTGCGAGATCCGGACTCTGAGCAGAGCTGGAGCTCTGCCCTACTGGAGGTGCACTCGGCTCCGCCAAAGCAGTGAATGCAGCCGCACACAGCAGGGCTGCTTCTCTTCTCCCGAGGAGGCTCGCTTCCCGCATGCTGTAAACTAGGATTCCAGGCGGGGCCCCCTGCACCTCCCACAGGTCTTGGCTCAGGAGCTGCTTCCCTGAGCTGGGGCTGTGGACGGGAGCCCAGATACGCAGGGGCAGGCCCCAACCACCTACACACATCTCTGCTGGGGAGGAGAGCACTAGGGAAATGACGTCTGTCAGGCATCTTCTGGGCGCTAACTGAGTTAGCCTCCGCGTGTGTGGGGCTGCAGACCCCAGCCAGGGGCCCTGTGAGCCTTGTGCTCTCCGTGCTGTGCTGAGTCTGGGCGGTCAAGCAACCGCTGGAGGAGCCCTGCAGTCTCCCTCCCATTGCCTCTAATAGAGCCCTCACTGCTGGAGCGCTTGGCAGTGTGCAACCCACCGGCAACTAAGCCCTCCACAAGAACGCCTGGGGACTAGCTGCAAAGGCAAGGCAGGAGTGGAGCTGAGGCCAGGAAGGCGCCAGTAGCATCTCCCAGTCTCACGCAGGCCGCTCCTTTCTGGACTGGAAGCCTAACGTGAGGCAAGTCTGGGCAAGGCTCGCCAAGGGCAGAGCAGCCTCACGCCAGCAACTCTGCCAGATCGGGCCTCTGAGCAGAGCTGGAGCTCTGCCGTACTGGAGGGGCACTCGGCTCCGCCAAAGCAGTGATTGCAGCCGCACGCAGCCGGGCTGCCTCCCCTTCTCCCAAGGAGGCTCGCTTCCCGCATGCTGTAAACTGGGCTTCCAGGCGGGGGCCCCTGCGCCTCCCACAGGTCTTGGCTGAGGAGCTGCTTCCCTGAGCTGGGGCTGTGGACGGGAGCCCAGACACCAAGGGGCAGGCCCCAACCACCTGCATATGTCTCTGCTGGGGAGGAGAGCACTAGGGAAATGACGTCTGTCAGGCACCTCCTGGGCGCTCACCGAGTCAGCCTCCGCGTGTGTGGGGCTGCAGACCCCAGCCAGGGGCCCTGTGAGCCTTGTGCTCTACGTGCTGTGCTGAGTCTGGGCAGTCAAGCAACCGCTGGAGGAGCCCTGCAGTTGCCCTCCCATTGCCTCTAATTGAGCCCTCACTGCTGGAGCTTTTGGCAGTGTGCAACCCACCGGCAACTAAGCCCTCCACAAGAACGCCTGGGGACTAGGTGCAAAGGCAAGGCAGGAGTGGAGCTGAGGCCAGGAAGGCGCCAGTAGCATCTCCCAGTCTCTCGCAGCCCGCTCCTTTCTGGACAGGAAGCCTAAGCGAGGCAAGTCTGGGCAAGGCTCGCCCAGGACACACCAGCCTCACGCAAGCAACTCTGCCAGATCGGGCCTTTGAGCAGAGCTGGAGCTCTGCCGTACTGGAAGGGCACTCGGCTCCGCCAAAGCAGTGATTGCAGCCACACGCAGCTGGGCTGCCTTCTCTTCTACCGAGGAGGCTCGCTTCCCGCATGCTGTGCACTAGGCTTCCAGGTGGGGGCGCCCCTCTCCTCCTACAGGTTTTAGCTGAGGAGCTGCTTCCCTGAGCTGGGGCTGTGGAAGGGAGTCCAGACACTAAAGAGCAGGCCCCAACCACCTGCACACGTCTCTGCTGGGGAGGAGAGCACTAGGGAAATGACGTCTGTCAGGCACCTTCTGGGTGCTCCCGGAGTTCGCCTCCGATGTATGGGGCTGCCGACCCCTTCCAGGGGCCCTGTGAGCCTTGTGCTTTCCGTGCTGTGCTGAGTCTGGGCGGTCAAGCAAACGCAAGATGCGACTTGCAGTAGCCCTCCCTTTGCCTCTAATAGAGCCCTCACTGCTGGAGCGCTTGGCAGTGTGCAACACACCGGCTACTAAGCCCTCCACAAGAACGCATGGGGACTAGGTGCAAAGGCAAGGCAGGAGTGGAGCTGAGGCCAGGAAGGCGCCAGTAGCATCTCCCAGGCTTACACAGCATGCTTCTTCCTGGACTGGAAGCCTAGCCGCGAGGCAAGTCTGGGCAAGGCTCGCCCAGGGCAGAGCAGCCTCACGCCAGCAACTCTGCCAGATTGGGCCTCTGAGGAGAGCTGGAGCTCTGCCGTACTGGAGGCGCACTCAGCTCCGCCAAAGCAGTGAATGCAGCCGCACACAACAGGGCTGCCTTCTCTCCTCCCGAGGAGGCTCGCTTCCAGCATGCTGTAAACTAGGCTTCCAGGCGAGGCCCCCTGTGCCTCCCACAGGTCTTGGCTGAGGAGCTGCTTCCCTGTGGTGGGGCTTTGGACGGGAGCCCAGACACGCAGGGGCATTCCCCAACCACCTGCACACGTCTCTGCTGGGGAGGAGAGAACTAGGGAAATGACGTCTGTCAGGCACCTTCTGGGCGCTCCCGGAGTTCACCTCCGCTGTGTGGGGCTGCAGACCCCAGCCAGGGGCCCTGTGAGCCTTGTACTTTCCGTGCTGTGCTGAGTCTGGGAGGTAAAGCAAACCCAAGAGGCGACTTGCAGTAGCCCTCCCTTTGCCTCTAATAGAGCCCTCACGGCTGGAGCGCTTGGCAGTGTGCAACCCACCGGCAACTAAGCCTTTCACCAGAACGCCTGGGGACTAGGTGCAAAGGCAAGGCAGGAGTGGAGCTGAGGCCAGGAAGGCGCAAGCAGCATCTGCCTGTCTCGCGCAGCCTGCTCCTTCCTGGACTGGAAGCCTACCCGCGAGGCAAGTCTGGGCAAAGCTCGCCCTGGGCAGAGCAGCCTCAAGACAGCAACTCTGCCAGATCGGGCCTATGAGCAGAGCTGGAGCTCTGCCGTACTGGAGGGGCACTCGGCTCCGCCAAAGCAGTGATTGCAGCCGCACGCAGCCGGGCTGCCTCCCCTTCTCCCAAGGAGGCTCGCTTCCCGCATGCTGTAAACTGGGCTTCCAGGCGGGGGCCCCTGCGCCTCCCACAGGTCTTGGCTGAGGAGCTGCTTCCCTGAGCTGGGGCTGTGGACGGGAGCTCAGACACCAAGGGGCAGGCCCCAACCACCTGCATATGTCTATGCTGGGGAGGAGAGCACTGGGGAAATGACGTCTGTCAGGCACCTCCTAGGCGCTCACCGAGTCAGCCTCCGCGTGTGTGGGGCTGCAGACCCCAGCCAGGGGCCCTGTGAGCCTTGTGCTCTACGTGCTGTGCTGAGTCTGGGCAGTCAAGCAACCGCTGGAGGAGCCCTGCAGTTGCCCTCCCATTGCCTCTAATTGAGCCCTCACTGCTGGAGCGTTTGGCAGTATGCAACCCACCGGCAACTAAGCCCTCCACAAGAACGCCTGGGGACTAGGTGCAAAGGCAAGGCAGGAGTGGAGCTGAGGCCAGGAAGGCGCCAGTAGCATCTCCCAGTCTCTCGCAGCCCGCTCCTTCCTGGACAGGAAGCCTACGCGAGGCAAGTCTGGGCAAGGCTCGCCCAGGGCAGAGCAGCCTCACGCCAGCAACTCTGCCAGATTGGGCCTCTGAGCAGAGCTGGAGCTCTGCCGTACTGGAGGCGCACTCGGCTCCGCCAAAGCAGTGAATGCAGCCACACACAACAGGGCTGCCTTCTCTCCTCCCGAGGAGGCTCGCTTCCAGCATGCTGTAAACTACGCTTCCAGGCGAGGCCCCCTGTGCCTCCCACAGGTCTTGGCTGAGGACCTGCTTCCCTGTGGTGGGGCTTTAGACGGGAGCCCAGACACGCAGGGGCATTCCCCAACCACCTGCACAAGTCTCTGCTGGGGAGGAGAGAACTAGGGAAATGACGTCTGTCAGGCACCTTCTGGGCGCTCCCGGAGTTCACCTCCGGTGTGTGGGGCTGAAGACCCCAACCAGGGGCCCTGTGAGCCTTGTACTTTCCGTGCTGTGCTGAGTCTGGGAGGTAAAGCAAACCCAAGAGGCGACTTGCAGTAGCCCTCCCTTTGCCTCTAATAGAGCCCTCACGGCTGGAGCGCTTGGCAGTGTGCAACCCACCGGCAACTAAGCCTTTCACCAGAACGCCTGGGGACTAGGTGCAAAGGCAAGGCAGGAGTGGAGCTGAGGCCAGGAAGGCGCCAGTAGCATCTCCCCGTCTCGCGCAGCCTGCTCCTTCCTGGACTGGAAGCCTAGCCGCGAGGCAAGTCTGGGCAAAGCTCGCCCTGGGCAGAGCAGCCTCAAGACAGCAACTCTGCCAGAGCGGGCCTCTGAGCAGAGCTGGAGCTCTGCCGCACTGGAGGGGCACTCGGCTCCGCCAAAGCAGTGATTGCAGCCGCACGCAGCTGGACTGGCTCCTCTTCTCCCGAGGAGACTCGCTTCCCGCATGCTGTAAACTAGGCTTCCAGGCGGGGCCCCCTGCACCTCCCACAGGTCTTGGCTGAGGAGCTGCTTCCCTGAGCTGGGGCTGTGGACGGGAGCCCAGACACGCAGGGGCAGGCCCCAAACACCTGCACACGTCTCTGCTGGGGAGAAGAGCACTAGGGAAATGACGTGTGTCAGGCGCCTTCTGGGCACTCACGGAGTCAGCCTCCGCGTGTGTGGGGCTGCAGACCCCAGCCAGGGGCCCTGTGAGCCTTGTGCTCTACGTGCTGTGCTGAGTCTGGGCAGTCAAGCAACCGCTGGAGGAGCCCTGCAGTTGCCCTCCCATTGCCTCTCATTGAGCCCTCACTGCTGGAGCGTTTGGCAGTATGCAACCCACCGGCAACTAAGCCCTCCACAAGAACGCCTGGGGACTAGGTGCAAATGCAAGGCAGGAGTGGAGCTGAGGCCAGGAAGGCGCCAGTAGCATCTCTCAGTCTCGCGAAGCCCGCTCCTTTCTGGACTGGAAGCCTAACGTGAGGCAAGTCTGGGCAAGGCTCGCCCAGGGCAGAGCAGCCTCATGCCAACAACTCTGCCAGATCGGGCCTCTGAGCAGAGCTGGAGCTCTGCCGTACTGGAGGCACCCTCGGCTCCGCCCAAGCAGTGAATGCAGCCGCACACAGCAGGGCTGCCTTCTCTTCTCCCGAGGAGGCTCGCTTCCCGCATGCTGTAAACTATCCTTCCAGGCGGCGCCCCCCTCGCCGCCCACATGTCTTGGCTCAGGAGCTGCTACAATGAGCTGGGGCTGTGGACGGGAGCCCAGACACGCAGGGGCAAGCCCCAACCACCTGCACACGTCTCTGCTGGGGCAGAGAGCACTAGGGAAATGACTTCTGTCAGGCACCTTCTGGGCGCTCACCGAGTCAGCCTCCGCGTGTGTGGGGCTGCAGACCCCAGCCAGGGGCCCTGTGAGCCTTGTGCTCTCCATGCTGTGCTGAGTCTGGGCGGTCAAGCAACCGCTGGAGGAGCCCTGCAGTTGCCCTCCCATTACCACTAATAGAGCCCTCACTGCTGGAGCGCTTGGCAGTGTGCAACCCACCGGCAACTAAGCCCTCCACAAGAACGCCTGGGGACTAGGTGCAAAGGCAAGGCAGGAGTGGAGCTTAGGCCAGGAAGGCGCCAGTAGCATCTCCCTGTCTCGCGCAGCCTGCTCCTTCCTGGACTGGAAGCCTAGCCGAGAGGCAAGTCTGGGCAAGGCTCGCCCAGGGCAGAGCAGCCTCACTCCAGCATCTCTGCCAGATCGGGCCTCTGAGCAGAGATGGAGCTCTGCCGTACTGGAGGCGCACTCGGCTCCGCCAAAGCAGTGATTGCAGCCGCACGCAGCTGGGCTGCCTCCCCTTCTCCCAAGGACGCTCGCTTCCCGCATGCTGTAAACTGGGCTTCTATGCGGGGCCCCCTGCGCCTCCCACAGGTCTTGGCTGAGGAGCTGCTTCCCTGAGGTGGGGCTGTGGACGGGAGCCCAGACACGCAGGGGCAGGCCCCAACCACCTGCACATGTCTCTGCTGGGGAGGAGAGCACTAGAGAAATGACGTCTGTCAGGCACCTTCTGGGCGCTGCCGGAGTTCGCCTCCGGTGTGTGGGGCTGCAGACCCCAGCCAAGAGCCCTGTGAGCCTTGTGCTCTCCGTGCTGTGCTGATTCTTGGCGGTCAAGCAACCGCAAGAGGAGACTTGCAATTGCTCTTCTTTGCCTCTAATACAGCCCTCACTGCTGGAGCGCGTGGAAGTGTGCAACCCACCGGCAACTAAGCCCTCCACAAGAACGCCTGGGGACTAGGTGCAAAGGCAAGGCAGGAGTGGAGCTTAGGCCAGGAAGGCGCCAGTAGCATCTCCCTGTCTCGCGCAGCCTGCTCCTTCCTGGACTGGAAGCCTAGCCGAGAGGCAAGTCTGGCCAAGGCTCGCCCAGGGCAGAGCAGCCTCACTCCAGCATCTCTGCCAGATCGGGCCTCTGAGCAGAGCTGGAGCTCTGCCGTACTGGAGGCGCACTCGGCTCCGCCAAAGCAGTGATTGCAGCCGCACGCAGCTGGGCTGCCTCCCCTTCTCCCAAGGACGCTCGCTTCCCGCATGCTGTAAACTGGGCTTCTAGGCGGGGCCCCCTGCGCCTCCCACAGGTCTTGGCTGAGGAGCTGCTTCCCTGAGGTGGGGCTGTGGACGGGAGCCCAGACACGCAGGGGCAGGCCCCAACCACCTGCACACGTCTCTGCTGGGAAGGAGAGCACTAGAGAAATGACGTCTGTCAGGCACCTTCTGGGCGCTGCCGGAGTTCGCCTCCGGTGTGTGGGGCTGCAGACCCCAGCCAAGAGCCCTGTGAGCCTTGTGCTCTCCGTGCTGTGCTGATTCTTGGCGGTCAAGCAACCGCAAGAGGAGACTTGCAATTGCTCTTCTTTGCCTCTAATACAGCCCTCACTGCTGGAGCGCGTGGAAGTGTGCAACCCACCGGCAACTAAGCCCTCCACAAGAACGCCTGGGGACTAGGTGCAAAGGCAAGGCAGGAGTGGAGCTTAGGCCAGGAAGGCGCCAGTAGCATCTCCCTGTCTCGCGCAGCCTGCTCCTTCCTGGACTGGAAGCCTAGCCGAGAGGCAAGTCTGGGCAAGGCTCGCCCAGGGCAGAGCAGCCTCACTCCAGCATCTCTGCCAGATCGGGCCTCTGAGCAGAGCTGGAGCTCTGCCGTACTGGAGGCGCACTCGGCTCCGCCAAAGCAGTGAAGGCAGCCACACGCAGCAGGGCTGCCTTCTCTTCTCCCGAGGAGGCTCGCTTCCCGCATGCTGTAAACTAGGCTTCCAGGCAGGGCCCCCTGGGCCTCCCACAGGTCTTGGCTCAGGAGCTCCTTCCCTGAGCTGGGGCTGTGGACAGGAGCCCAGACACGCAGGGGCAGGCCCCAAGCACCTGCACACGTCTCTGCTGGGGAGGAGAGCACTAGGGAAATGACGTCTGTCAGGCACCTTCTGGGCACTCACAGAGTCAGTTTCCGCGTATGTGAGGCTGCAGACCCCTGCCAGGGGCCCTGTGAGCCTTGGGCTCTCCGTGCTGTGCTGAGGCCGGGCGGTCAAGCAACCGCAAGAGGAAACTTGCAGTTGATCTCCCTTTGCCTCTAATAGAGTCCTCACTGCTGGAGCGCTTGGCAGTGTGCAACTCACCGGCAACTAAGCCGTCCACAAGAACGCCTGGGGACTAGGTGCAAAGGCAAGGCAGGAGTGGAGCTGAGGCCAGGAAAGCGCCAGTAGCATCTCCCAGTCTCGCGCAGCCCGCTCCTTTCTGGACAGGAAGCCTACGCGAGGCAAGTCTGGGCAAGACTCGCCCAGGGCAGAGCAGCCTCACGCCAGCAACTCTGCCAGATCGGGCCTCTTTGCAGTGCTGGAGCTCTGCCGTACTGGAAGCGCACTCGGCTCCGCCCAAGCAGTGAATGCAGCCGCACGGAGCCGGGCTGCCTTCTTTTCTCCCGAGGAGGCTCGCTTCCCGCATGCTGTAAACTAGGCTTCCAGGCGAGGCCCCCCGCGCCTCCCACAGGTCTTGACTCAGGAGCTGCTTCCCTGAGCTGGGGCTGTGGACGGGAGCCCAGACACGCAGGGGCAGGCCCCAACCACCTGCACACGTCTCTGCTGGGAAGGAGAGTACTAGGGAAATGACGTCTCTCAGCTACGTTCTGGGCTCTCCCGGAGTTCACCTCCGGATTGTAGGGCTGCAGACCCCAGCCAGGGGCCCTGTGAGCCTTGTGCTCTCCGTGCTGTGCTGAGTCTGGGCGGTCAAGCAACCGCTGGAGGAGCCCTGCAGTTGCCCTCCCATTGCCTCTAATAGAGCCCTCACTGCTGGAGCGCTTGGCAGTGTGCAACCCATCGGCAACTAAGCCCTCCACAAGAACGCCTGGGGACTAGCTGCAAAGGCAAGGCAGGAGTGGAGCTGAGGCCAGGAAGGCGCCAGTAGCATCTCCCAGTCTCACGCAGGCCGCTCCTTTCTGGACTGGAAGCCTAACGTGAGGCAAGTCTGGGCAAGGCTCGCCAAGGGCAGAGCAGCCTCACCCCAGCAACTCTGCCAGATCGGGCCTCTGAGCAGAGCTGGAGCTCTGCCGTACTGGAGGGGCACTCGGCTCCGCCAAAGCAGTGATTGCAGCCGTACGCAGCCGGGCTGCCTCCCCTTCTCCCAAGGAGGCTCGCTTCCCGCATGCTGTAAACTGGGCTTCCAGGCGGGGGCCCCTGCGCCTCCCACAGGTCTTGGCTGAGGAGCTGCTTCCCTGAGCTGGGGCTGTGGACGGGAGCCCAGACACCAAGGGGCAGGCCCCAACCACCTGCATATGTCTCTGCTGGGGAGGAGAGCACTAGGGAAATGACGTCTGTCAGGCACCTCCTGGGCGCTCACCGAGTCAGCCTCCGCGTGTGTGGGGCTGCAGACCCCAGCCAGGGGCCCTGTGAGCCTTGTGCACTCCGTGCTGTGCTGAGTCTGGGCAGTCAAGCAACCGCTGGAGGAGCCCTGCAGTTGCCCTCCAATTGCCTCTAATTGAGCCCTCACTGCTGGAGCTTTTGGCAGTGTGCAACCCACTGGCAACTAAGCCCTCCACAAGAACGCCTGGGGACTAGGTGCAAAGGCAAGGCAGGAGTGGAGCTGAGGCCAGGAAGGCGCCAGTAGCATCTCCCAGTCTCTCGCAGCCCGCTCCTTTCTGGACAGGAAGCCTACGCGAGGCAAGTCTGGGCAAGGCTCGCCCAGGGCACAGCAGCCTCACGCAAGCAACTCTGCCAGATCGGGCCTTTGAGCAGAGCTGGAGCTCTGCCGTACTGGAAGGGCACTCGGCTCCGCCAAAGCAGTGATTGCAGCCACACGCAGCTGGGCTGCCTTCTCTTCTACCGAGGAGGCTCGCTTCCCGCATGCTGTGCACTAGGCTTCCAGGTGGGGGCGCCCCGCTCCTCCTACAGGTTTTAGCTGAGGAGCTGCTTCCCTGAGCTGGGGCTGTGGAAGGGAGTCCAGACAGTCAAGGGCAGGCCCCAACCACCTGCACACGTCTCTGCTGGGGAGGAGAGCACTAGGGAAATGACGTCTGTCAGGCACCTTCTGGGTGCTCCCGGAGTTCGCCTCCGATGTATGGGGCTGCAGACCCCAGCCAGGGGCCCTGTGAGCCTTGTGCTTTCCGTGCTGTGCTGAGTCTGGGCGGTCAAGCAAACGCAAGATGCGACTTGCAGTAGCCCTCCCTTTGCCTCTAATAGAGCCCTCACTGCTGGAGCGCTTGGCAGTGTGCAACACACCGGCTACTAAGCCCTCCACAAGAACGCAAGGGGACTAGGTGCAAAGGCAAGGCAGGAGTGGAGCTGAGGCCAGGAAGGCGCCAGTAGCATCTCCCAGGCTTGCACAGCATGCTTCTTCCTGGACTGGAAGCCTAGCCGCGAGGCAAGTCTGGGCAAGGCTCGCCCAGGGCAGAGCAGCCTCACGCCAGCAACTCTGCCAGATTGGGCCTCTGAGGAGAGCTGGAGCTCTGCCGTACTGGAGGCGCACTCAGCTCCGCCAAAGCAGTGAATGCAGCCGCACACAACAGGGCTGCCTTCTCTCCTCCCGAGGAGGCTCGCTTCCAGCATGCTGTAAACTAGGCTTCCAGGCGAGGCCCCCTGTGCCTCCCACAGGTCTTGGCTGAGGAGCTGCTTCCCTGTGGTGGGGCTTTGGACGGGAGCCCAGACACGCAGGGGCATTCCCCAACCACCTGCACAAGTCTCTGCTGGGGAGGAGAGAACTAGGGAAATGACGTCTGTCAGGCACCTTCTGGGCGCTCCCGGAGTTCACCTCCGGTGTGTGGGGCTGCAGACCCCAGCCAGGGGCCCTGTGAGCCTTGTACTTTCCGTGCTGTGCTGAGTCTGGGAGGTAAAGCAAACCCAAGAGGCGACTTGCAGTAGCCCTCCCTTTGCCTCTAATAGAGCCCTCACGGCTGGAGCGCTTGGCAGTGTGCAACCCACCGGCAACTAAGCCTTTCACCAGAACGCCTGGGGACTAGGTGCAAAGGCAAGGCAGGAGTGGAGCTGAGGCCAGGAAGGCGCCAGTAGCATCTCCCTGTCTCGCGCAGCCTGCTCCTTCCTGGACTGGAAGCCTACCCGCGAGGCAAGTCTGGGCAAAGCTCGCCCTGGGCAGAGCAGCCTCAAGACAGCAACTCTGCCAGATCGGGCCTCTGAGCAGAGCTGGAGCTCTGCCGTACTGGAGGGGCACTCGGCTCCGCCAAAGCAGTGATTGCAGCCACACGCAGCCGGGCTGCCTCCCCTTCTCCCAAGGAGGCTCGCTTCCCGCATGCTGTAAACTGGGCTTCCAGGCGGGGGCCCCTGCGCCTCCCACAGGTCTTGGCTGAGGAGCTGCTTCCCTGAGCTGGGGCTGTGGACGGGAGCCCAGACACGCAGGGGCAGGCCCCAACCACCTGCACACGTCTCTGCTGGGGAGGAGAGCGCTAGAGAAATGACGTCTGTCAGGCACCTTCTGGGCGCTGCCGGAGTTCGCCTCCGGTGTGTGGGGCTGCAGACCCCAGCCAAGAGCCCTGTGAGCCTTGTGCTCTCCGTGCTGTGCTGATTCTTGGCGGTCAAGCAACCGCAAGAGGAGACTTGCAATTGCTCTTCTTTGCCTCTAATACAGCCCTCACTGCTGGAGCGCGTGGAAGTGTGCAACCCACCGGCAACTAAGCCCTCCACAAGAACGCCTGGGGACTAGGTGCAAAGGCAAGGCAGGAGTGGAGCTTAGGCCAGGAAGGCGCCAGTAGCATCTCCCTGTCTCGCGCAGCCTGCTCCTTCCTGGACTGGAAGCCTAGCCGAGAGGCAAGTCTGGGCAAGGCTCGCCCAGGGCAGAGCAGCCTCACTCCAGCATCTCTGCCAGATCGGGCCTCTGAGCAGAGCTGGAGCTCTGCCGTACTGGAGGCGCACTCGGCTCCGCCAAAGCAGTGAAGGCAGCCACACGCAGCAGGGCTGCCTTCTCTTCTCCCGAGGAGGCTCGCTTCCCGCATGCTGTAAACTAGGCTTCCAGGCAGGGCCCCCTGGGCCTCCCACAGGTCTTGGCTCAGGAGCTCCTTCCCTGAGCTGGGGCTGTGGACAGGAGCCCAGACACGCAGGGGCAGGCCCCAAGCACCTGCACACGTCTCTGCTGGGGAGGAGAGCACTAGGGAAATGACGTCTGTCAGGCACCTTCTGGGCACTCACAGAGTCAGTTTCCGCGTATGTGAGGCTGCAGACCCCTGCCAGGGGCCCTGTGAGCCTTGGGCTCTCCGTGCTGTGCTGAGGCCGGGCGGTCAAGCAACCGCAAGAGGAAACTTGCAGTTGATCTCCCTTTGCCTCTAATAGAGTCCTCACTGCTGGAGCGCTTGGCAGTGTGCAACTCACCGGCAACTAAGCCGTCCACAAGAACGCCTGGGGACTAGGTGCAAAGGCAAGGCAGGAGTGGAGCTGAGGCCAGGAAAGCGCCAGAAGCATCTCCCAGTCTCGCGCAGCCCGCTCCTTTCTGGACAGGAAGCCTACGCGAGGCAAGTCTGGGCAAGACTCGCCCAGGGCAGAGCAGCCTCACGCCAGCAACTCTGCCAGATCGGGCCTCTTTGCAGTGCTGGAGCTCTGCCGTACTGGAAGCGCACTCGGCTCCGCCCAAGCAGTGAATGCAGCCGCACGGAGCCGGGCTGCCTTCTTTTCTCCCGAGGAGGCTCGCTTCCGGCATGCTGTAAACTAGGCTTCCAGGCGAGGCCCCCCGCGCCTCCCACAGGTCTTGACTCAGGAGCTGCTTCCCTGAGCTGGGGCTGTGGACGGGAGCCCAGACACGCAGGGGCAGGCCCCAACCACCTGCACACGTCTCTGCTGGGAAGGAGAGTACTAGGGAAATGACGTCTCTCAGGCACGTTCTGGGCTCTCCCGGAGTTCACCTCCGGATTGTAGGGCTGCAGACCCCAGCCAGGGGCCCTGTGAGCCTTGTGCTCTCCGTGCTGTGCTGAGTCTGGGCGGTCAAGCAACCGCTGGAGGAGCCCTGCAGTTGCCCTCCCATTGCCTCTAATAGAGCCCTCACTGCTGGAGCGCTTGGCAGTGTGCAACCCATCGGCAACTAAGCCCTCCACAAGAACGCCTGGGGACTAGCTGCAAAGGCAAGGCAGGAGTGGAGCTGAGGCCAGGAAGGCGCCAGTAGCATCTCCCAGTCTCACGCAGGCCGCTCCTTTCTGGACTGGAAGCCTAACGTGAGGCAAGTCTGGGCAAGGCTCGCCAAGGGCAGAGCAGCCTCACCCCAGCAACTCTGCCAGATCGGGCCTCTGAGCAGAGCTGGAGCTCTGCCGTACTGGAGGGGCACTCGGCTCCGCCAAAGCAGTGATTGCAGCCGCACGCAGCCGGGCTGCCTCCCCTTCTCCCAAGGAGGCTCGCTTCCCGCATGCTGTAAACTGGGCTTCCAGGCGGGGGCCCCTGCGCCTCCCACAGGTCTTGGCTGAGGAGCCGCTTCCCTGAGCTGGGGCTGTGGACGGGAGCCCAGACACGCAGGGGCAGGCCCCAACCACCTGCATATGTCTCTGCTGGGGAGGAGAGCACTAGGGAAATGACGTCTGTCAGGCACCTCCTGGGCGCTCACCGAGTCAGCCTCCGCGTGTGTGGGGCTGCAGACCCCAGCCAGGGGCCCTGTGAGCCTTGTGCACTCCGTGCTGTGCTGAGTCTGGGCAGTCAAGCAACCGCTGGAGGAGCCCTGCAGTTGCCCTCCAATTGCCTCTAATTGAGCCCTCACTGCTGGAGCTTTTGGCAGTGTGCAACCCACCGGCAACTAAGCCCTCCACAAGAACGTCTGGGGACTAGGTGCAAAGGCAAGGCAGGAGTGGAGCTGAGGCCAGGAAGGCGCCAGTAGCATCTCCCAGTCTCTCGCAGCCCGCTCCTTTCTGGACAGGAAGCCTACGCGAGGCAAGTCTGGGCAAGGCTCGCCCAGGGCACAGCAGCCTCACGCAAGCAACTCTGCCAGATCGGGCCTTTGAGCAGAGCTGGAGCTCTGCCGTACTGGAAGGGCACTCGGCTCCGCCAAAGCAGTGATTGCAGCCACACGCAGCTGGGCTGCCTTCTCTTCTACCGAGGAGGCTCGCTTCCCGCATGCTGTGCACTAGGCTTCCAGGTGGGGGCGCCCCGCTCCTCCTACAGGTTTTAGCTGAGGAGCTGCTTCCCTGAGCTGGGGCTGTGGAAGGGAGTCCAGACAGTCAAGGGCAGGCCCCAACCACCTGCACACGTCTCTGCTGGGGAGGAGAGCACTAGGGAAATGACGTCTGTCAGGCACCTTCTGGGTGCTCCCGGAGTTCGCCTCCGATGTATGGGGCTGCAGACCCCAGCCAGGGGCCCTGTGAGCCTTGTGCTTTCCGTGCTGTGCTGAGTCTGGGCGGTCAAGCAAACGCAAGATGCGACTTGCAGTAGCCCTCCCTTTGCCTCTAATAGAGCCCTCACTGCTGGAGCGCTTGGCAGTGTGCAACACACCGGCTACTAAGCCCTCCACAAGAACGCATGGGGACTAGGTGCAAAGGCAAGGCAGGAGTGGAGCTGAGGCCAGGAAGGCGCCAGTAGCATCTCCCAGGCTTGCACAGCATGCTTCTTCCTGGACTGGAAGCCTAGCGGCGAGGCAAGTCTGGGCAAGGCTCGCCCAGGGCAGAGCAGCCTCACGCCAGCAACTCTGCCAGATTGGGCCTCTGAGGAGAGCTGGAGCTCTGCCGTACTGGAGGCGCACTCAGCTCCGCCAAAGCAGTGAATGCAGCCGCACACAACATGGCTGCCTTCTCTCCTCCCGAGGAGGCTCGCTTCCAGCATGCTGTAAACTAGGCTTCCAGGCGAGGCCTCCTGTGCCTCCCACAGGTCTTGGCTGAGGAGCTGCTTCCCTGTGGTGGGGCTTTGGACGGGAGCCCAGACACGCAGGGGCATTCCCCAACCACCTGCACAAGTCTCTGCTGGGGAGGAGAGAACTAGGGAAATGACGTCTGTCAGGCACCTTCTGGGCGCTCCCGGAGTTCACCTCCGGTGTGTGGGGCTGCAGACCCCAGCCAGGGGCCCTGTGAGCCTTGTACTTTCCGTGCTGTGCTGAGTCTGGGAGGTAAAGCAAACCCAAGAGGCGACTTGCAGTAGCCCTCCCTTTGCCTCTAATAGAGCCCTCACGGCTGGAGCGCTTGGCAGTGTGCAACCCACCGGCAACTAAGCCTTTCACCAGAACGCCTGGGGACTAGGTGCAAAGGCAAGGCAGGAGTGGAGCTGAGGCCAGGAAGGCGCCAGTAGCATCTCCCTGTCTCGCGCAGCCTGCTCCTTCCTGGACTGGAAGCCTACCCGCGAGGCAAGTCTGGGCAAAGCTCGCCCTGGGCAGAGCAGCCTCAAGACAGCAACTCTGCCAGATCGGGCCTCTGAGCAGAGCTGGAGCTCTGCCGTACTGGAGGGGCACTCGGCTCCGCCAAAGCAGTGATTGCAGCCACACGCAGCCGGGCTGCCTCCCCTTCTCCCAAGGAGGCTCGCTTCCCGCATGCTGTAAACTGGGCTTCCAGGCGGGGGCCCCTGCGCCTCCCACAGGTCTTGGCTGAGGAGCTGCTTCCCTGAGCTGGGGCTGTGGACGGGAGCTCAGACACCAAGGGGCAGGCCCCAACCACCTGCATATGTCTCTGCTGGGGAGGAGAGCACTAGGGAAATGACGTCTGTCAGGCACCTTCTGGGCGCTCACCGAGTCAGCCTCCGCGTTTGTGGGGCTGCAGACCCCAGCCAGGGGCCCTATGAGCCTTGTGCTCTCCATGCTGTGCTGAGTCTGGGCGGTCAAGCAACAGCTGGAGGAGCCCTGCAGTTGCCCTCCAATTGCCTCTAATAGAGCCCTCACTGCTGGAGCGCTTGGCAGTGTGCAACCCTCTGTCAACTAAGCCCTCCAGAAGAACGCCTGGGGACTAGGTGCAAAGGCAAGGCAGGAGTGGAGCTGAGGCCAGGAAGGCGCCAGTAGCATCTCCCAGTCTCGCGCAGCCTGCTCCTTCCTGGACTGGAAACCTAGCCGCGAGGCAAGTCTGGGCATGGCTCGCCCAGGGCAGAGCAGCCTCACGCCAGCAACTCTGCCAGATTGGGACTCAGAGCAGAGCTGGAGCTCTGCCGTACTGGAGGCCCACTCGGTTCCGCCAAAGCAGTGAATGCAGCTGCACACAGTAGGGCTGCCTTCTCTTCTCCCAAGGATGCTCGCTTCCCGCAAGCTGTAAACTAGGCTTCCAGGTGGGGCCCCCCGCGCCTCCCACATGTCTTGACTCAGGAGCTGCTTCCCTGAGCTGAGGCTGTGGACGGTAGCCCAGACACGCAGGGGCAGGCCCCAAGCACCTGCACATGTCTCTGCTGGGGAGGAGAGCACTAGGGAAATGACGTCTGTCAGGCACCTTCTGGGCCCTCACCGAGTCAGCCTCCGCGTGTGTTGGACTGCAGACCCCAGCCAGGGGCCCTGTGAGCCTTGTGCTCTCCGTGCTGTGCTGAGTCTGGGCGGTAAAGCAACCGCTGGAGGAGCCCTGCAGTTGCCCTCCCATTGCCTCTAATAGAGCCCTCACTGCTGGAGCGCTTGGCAGTGTGCAACCCACCGGCAACTAAGCCCTCCACAAGAACGCCTGGGGACTAGGTGCAAAGGCAAGGCAGGAGTGGAGCTGAGGCCAGGAAGGCGTCAGTAGCATCTCCCAGTCTCGCGTAGCCTGCTCCTTCCTGGACTGGAAGCCTAGCCGCGAGGCAAGTCTGGGCAAGGTTCGCCCAGGGCAGAGTAGCCTCACGCCAGCAGCTCTGCCAGATCTGGCCTTGAGCAGAGCTGGAGCTCTGCCGTACTGGAGGCGCACTCGTCTCCGCCAAAGCAGTGATTGCAGCCACACGCAGCTGGGCTGCCTCCCCTTCTCCCAAGGAGGCTCCCTTCCCGCATGCTGTAAACTAGGCTTCGAGGCGGGGCCCCCTGCGTCTCCCACAGGTCTTGGCTCAGGAGCTGCTTCCCTGAGCTGGGGCTGTGGACGGGAGCCCAGAATAGCAGGGGCAGGCCCTAACCACCTGCACACGTCTCTGCTGGGGAGGAGAGCACTAGGGAAATGACGTCTGTCAGGCACCTTCTGGGCGCTCACCAAGTCAGCCTCCGCGTGTGTGGGGCTGCAGACCCCAGCAAGGGGCCCTGTGAGCCTTGTGCTCTCCGTGCTGTGCTGAGTCTGGGCGGTAAAGCAACCGCTGGAGGAGCCCTGCAGTTGCCCTTCCATTGCCTCTAATAGAGCCCTCACTGCTGGACCGCTTGGCAGTGTGCAACCCACCGGCAACTAAGCCCTCCACAAGAACGCCTGGGGACTAGGTGCAAAGGCAAGGCAGGAGCAGAGCTGAGGCCAGGAAGGCATCAGTAGCATCTCCCAGTCTTGCGCAGCCTGCTCCTTCCTGGACTGGAAGCCTAGCCGCGAGGCAAGTCGGGGCAAGGTTCGCCAAGGGCAGAGCAGCCTCACGCCAACAACTCTGCCAGATCGGGCCTCTGAGCAGAGCTGGAGCTCTGCCGTAATGGAGGGGCACTCGGCTAAGCCAAAGCAGTGATTGCATCCGCACGCAGCTGGGCTGCCTCCCCTTCTTCCAAGGATGCTCGCTTCCCGCATGCTGTAAACTAAACTTCCAGGCGGGGCCCCCTGCGCCTCCCACAGGTCTTGGCTCAGGAGCTGCTTCACTGAGCTGGGGCTGTGGACGGGAGCCCAGAAACTCAAGGGTAGGCCCTAACACCCTGCACACGTCTCTGCTGGGGAGGAGAGCTCTAGGGAAATGACGTCTGTCAGGCACCTTCTGGGCGCTCACCGAGTCAGCCTCCGCGTGTGTGGGGCTGCAGACCCCAGCCATGCGCCCTGTGAGCCTTGTGCACTCCGTGCTGTGCTGAGTCTGGGCGGTCAAGCAACCGCTGGAGGAGCCCTGCAGTTGCCCTCCCATTACCACTAATAGAGCCCTCACTCCTGGAGCGCTTGGCATTGTGCAACCCACAGGCAACTAAGCCCTCCACAAGAACGCCTGGGGACTAGGTGCAAAGGCAAGGCAGGAGTGGAGCTGAGGCCAGGAAGGCGCCAGTAGCATCTCCCAGTCTCACGCAGCCCCCTCCTCTCTGGACTGGAAGCCTAACGCGAGGCAAGTCTGGGCAAGGCTCGCAGAGGGCAGAGCAGCCTCACGCCAGCAACTCTGAGAGATCGGGCCTTTGAGCAGTGAAGGAGCTCTGCCGTACTGGAGGAGCACTCGGCTCCGCCAAAGTACTGATTGCAGCCGCACGCAGCTGGGCTGCCTTCTCTTGTACTGAGTAGGGTCGCTTCCGGCATGCTGTAAACTAGGCTTCCCGGCGGGGGCGCCCCGCGCCTCCTACAGGTCTTAGCTGAGGAGCTGCTTCCCTGAGCTGGGGCTGTGGAAGGGAGTCCAGACACTCAAGGGCAGGCCCCAACCACCTGCACACGTCTCTACTGGGGAGGAGAGCACTAGGGAAATGACATCTGTCACGCACCTTCTGGGCGCTCCCGGAGTTCCCCTCCGGTGTGTGGGGCTGCAGACCCCAGCCAGGGGCCCTGTGAGCCTTGTACTTTCCGTGCTGTGCTGAGTCAGGGCGGTCAAGCAAACGCAAGAGGCGACTTGCAGTAGCCCTCCCTTTGCCTCTAATAGAGCCCTCACGGAGGGAGCGCTTGGCAGTGTGCAACCCACCGGCAACTAAGCCCTCCACAAGAAAGCCTGGGGACTAGATGCAAAGGCAAGGCAGGAGTGGAGCTGAGGCCAGGAAGGCGCCAGTAGCATCTCCCAGTCTCACGCAGTGTGCTCCTTCCTGGACTGGAAGCCTAGCCGCGAGGCAAGTCTGGGCAAAGCTAGCCCTGGGCAGAGCAGCCTCACGCCAGCAACTCTGCCAGATCGGGCCTCTGAGCAGAGTTGGAGCTCTGCCGTACTGGAGGGGCACTCGGATCCGACAAAGCAGTGATTGCAGCCGCACGCAGCTGGGCTGGCTCCTCTTCTCCCGAGGAGACTCGCTTCCTGCATGCTGTAAACTAGGCTTCCAGGCGGGGCCCAGTGCACCTCCCACAGGTCTTGGCTGAGGAGCTGCTTCCCTGAGGTGGGGCTGTGGACGGGAGCCCAGACACGCAGGGGCAGGCCCCAACCACCTGCCCATGTCTCTGCTGGGGAGAAGAGCACTAGGGAAATGACGTGTGTCAGGCACCTTCTGGGCGCTCCCCAAGTCACCCTCCGCGTGTGTGGGGCTGCAGACCCCAGCCAGGGGCCCTGTGAGCCTTGTACTCTCCGTGCTGTGCTGAATCTGATCGGTCAAGCAACCGCTGGAGGAGCCCTGCAGTTGCCCTCCCATTGCTTCTAATAGAGCCCTCACTGCTGGAGCGCTTGGCAGTGTGCAACCCACCGGCATCTAAGCCCTCCACAAGAAGGCCTGGGGACTAGGTGCAAAGGCAAGGCAGGAGTGGAGCTGAGGCCAGGAAGGCGCCAGTAGCATCTCCCAGTCTCGCGCAGCCCGCTCCTTCCTGGACTGGAAGCCTAACCACGAGGCAAGTCTGGGCCAGGCTCGCCCAGGGCAGAGCAGCCTCACGCCAGCAACTCTGCCAGATCGGGCCTCTGAGCAGAGCTGGAGCTCTGTCGTACTGGAGGCGCACTCGGCTCCTCCAAAACAGTGAATGCAGCCGCACACAGCAGGGCTGCCTTCTCTTCTCTCGAGCAGGCTCCCTTCCCGCATGCTGTAAACTAGGCTTCCAGGTGGGGCCCCCTGCGCCTACCACAGGTCTTGGCTCAGAAGCTGCTTCCCTGAGCTGGGTCTGTGGACGGGGGCCCAGACACGCATGGGCAGGCCCCAACCACCTGCACACGTCTCTGCTGGGGAGGAGAGCACTAGCGAAATGACGTCTCTCAGGCACCTTCTGGGCGCTCACCGAGTCAGCCTCCGCGTGTGTGGGGATGCAGACCCCAGCCAGGGACCATGTGAGCCTTGTGCTCTCCGTGATGTGCTGAGTCTGGGCGGTCAAGCAACCGTAAGAATAGACTTCCAGTTGCCCTCACTTTGCCTCTAATAGAGCCCTCAAGCTGGAGCGCTTGGAAGTGTGCAACCCACCGGCAACTAAACCCTCCACAAGAACACCTGGGGACTAGGTGCAAAGGCAAGGCAGGAGTGGAGCTGAGGCCAGGAAGGCGCCAGTAGCATCTCCCAGTCTCTCGCAGCCCGCTCCTTTCTGGACTGGAAGTCGAGCCTCGAGGCAAGTCTGGGCAAGGCTCGCCCAAGGCAGAGCAGCCTTACGCCAGCACTCTGCCAGATGGGGCCTCTGAGCAGAGCTGGAGCTCTGCCGTACTGGAGGCACACTCGGCTCCGCCAAAGCAGTGAATGCAGCCGCACACAGCAGTGCTGCCTTCTCTTCTCCCGAGGAGGCTCGCTTCCCGCATGCTGTAAACTAGGCTTCCAGGCGGGGCCCCCTGCGCCTCCCACAGGTCTTGGCTTAGGAGTTGGTTCCCTGAGCTGGGGCTGTGGACGGGAGCCCAGACACGCAGGGGCAGGCCCAAACCAACTGCACACGTCTCTGCTGGGGAGGAGAGCACTTGGGAAATGACGTCTGTCAGGCACCTTCTGGGCCCTCACAGAGTCAGCCTCCGCGTGTGTGGGGCTGCAGACCCCAGCCAGAGGCCTTGTGAGCCTTGTGCTCTCCGTGCTGTGCTGAGTCTGGGCGGTCAAGCAACCGTAAGAATAGACTTCTAGTTGCCCTCACTTTGCCTCTAATAGAGCCCTCACTGCTGGAGCGCTTGGCAGTGTGCAACCCACCGGCAACTAAGCCCTCCACAAGAACGCCTGGGGACTAGGTGCAAAGGCAAGGCAGGAGTGGAGCTGAGGCCAGGAAGGCGTCAGTAGCATCTCCCAGTCTCGCGCAGCCTGCTCCTTCCTGGACTGGAAGCCTAGCCGCGAGGCAAGTCTGGGCAAGGTTCGCCCAGGGCAGAGTAGCCTCACGCCAGCAGCTCTGCCAGATCTGGCCTTGAGCAGAGCTGGAGCTCTGCCGTACTGGAGGCGCACTCGTCTCCGCCAAAGCAGTGATTGCAGCCACACGCAGCTGGGCTGCCTCCCCTTCTCCCAAGGAGGCTCCCTTCCCGCATGCTGTAAACTAGGCTTCCAGGCGGGGCCCCCTGCGTCTCCCACAGGTCTTGGCTCAGGAGCTGCTTCCCTGAGCTGGGGCTGTGGACGGGAGCCCAGAATAGCAGGGGCAGGCCCTAACCACCTGCACACGTCTCTGCTGGGGAGGAGAGCACTAGGGAAATGACGTCTGTCAGGCACCTTCTGGGCGCTCACCAAGTCAGCCTCCGCGTGTGTGGGGCTGCAGACCCCAGCAAGGGGCCCTGTGAGCCTTGTGCTCTCCGTGCTGTGCTGAGTCTGGGCGGTAAAGCAACCGCTGGAGGAGCCCTGCAGTTGCCCTTCCATTGCCTCTAATAGAGCCCTCACTGCTGGAGCGCTTGGCAGTGTGCAACCCACCGGCAACTAAGCCCTCCACAAGAACGCCTGGGGACTAGGTGCAAAGGCAAGGCAGGAGCAGAGCTGAGGCCAGGAAGGCATCAGTAGCATCTCCCAGTCTTGCGCAGCCTGCTCCTTCCTGGACTGGAAGCCTAGCCGCGAGGCAAGTCGGGGCAAGGTTCGCCAAGGGCAGAGCAGCCTCACGCCAACAACTCTGCCAGATCGGGCCTCTGAGCAGAGCTGGAGCTCTGCCGTAATGGAGGGGCACTCGGCTAAGCCAAAGCAGTGATTGCATCCGCACGCAGCTGGGCTGCCTCCCCTTCTTCCAAGGATGCTCGCTTCCCGCATGCTGTAAACTAAACTTCCAGGCGGGGCCCCCTGCGCCTCCCACAGGTCTTGGCTCAGGAGCTGCTTCACTGAGCTGGGGCTGTGGACGGGAGCCCAGAAACTCAAGGGTAGGCCCTAACACCCTGCACACGTCTCTGCTGGGGAGGAGAGCTCTAGGGAAATGACGTCTGTCAGGCAACTTCTGGGCGCTCACCGAGTCAGCCTCCGCGTGTGTGGGGCTGCAGACCCCAGCCATGCGCCCTGTGAGCCTTGTGCACTCCGTGCTGTGCTGAGTCTGGGCGGTCAAGCAACCGCTGGAGGAGCCCTGCAGTTGCCCTCCCATTACCACTAATAGAGCCCTCACTCCTGGAGCGCTTGGCATTGTGCAACCCACAGGCAACTAAGCCCTCCACAAGAACGCCTGGGGACTAGGTGCAAAGGCAAGGCAGGAGTGGAGCTGAGGCCAGGAAGGCGCCAGTAGCATCTCCCAGTCTCACGCAGCCCCCTACTCTCTGGACTGGAAGCCTAACGCGAGGCAAGTCTGGGCAAGGCTCGCACAGGGCAGAGCAGCCTCACGCCAGCAACTCTGAGAGATCGGGCCTTTGAGCAGTGAAGGAGCTCTGCCGTACTGGAGGAGCACTCGGCTCCGCCAAAGTACTGATTGCAGCCGCACGCAGCTGGGCTGCCTTCTCTTGTACTGAGTAGGGTCGCTTCCGGCATGCTGTAAACTAGGCTTCCCGGCGGGGGCGCCCCGCGCCTCCTACAGGTCTTAGCTGAGGAGCTGCTTCCCTGAGCTGGGGCTGTGGAAGGGAGTCCAGACACTCAAGGGCAGGCCCCAACCACCTGCACACGTCTCTACTGGGGAGGAGAGCACTAGGGAAATGACATCTGTCACGCACCTTCTGGGCGCTCCCGGAGTTCCCCTCCGGTGTGTGGGGCTGCAGACCCCAGCCAGGGGCCCTGTGAGCCTTGTACTTTCCGTGCTGTGCTGAGTCAGGGCGGTCAAGCAAACGCAAGAGGCGACTTGCAGTAGCCCTCCCTTTGCCTCTAATAGAGCCCTCACGGAGGGAGCGCTTGGCAGTGTGCAACCCACCGGCAACTAAGCCCTCCACAAGAAAGCCTGGGGACTAGATGCAAAGGCAAGGCAGGAGTGGAGCTGAGGCCAGGAAGGCGCCAGTAGCATCTCCCAGTCTCGCGCAGTGTGCTCCTTCCTGGACTGGAAGCCTAGCCGCGAGGCAAGTCTGGGCAAAGCCAGCCCTGGGCAGAGCAGCCTCACGCCAGCAACTCTGCCAGATCGGGCCTCTGAGCAGAGTTGGAGCTCTGCCGTAATGGAGGGGCACTCGGATCCGACAAAGCAGTGATTGCAGCCGCACGCAGCTGGGCTGGCTCCTCTTCTCCCGAGGAGACTCGCTTCCTGCATGCTGTAAACTAGGCTTCCAGGCGGGGCCCAGTGCACCTCCCACAGGTCTTGGCTGAAGAGCTGCTTCCCTGAGGTGGGGCTGTGGACGGGAGCCCAGACACGCAGGGGCAGGCCCCAACCACCTGCCCATGTCTCTGCTGGGGAGAAGAGCACTAGGGAAATGACGTGTGTCAGGCACCTTCTGGGCGCTCCCCAAGTCACCCTCCGAGTGTGTGGGGCTGCAGACCCCAGCCAGGGGCCCTGTGAGCCTTGTACTCTCCGTGCTGTGCTGAATCTGATCGGTCAAGCAACCGCTGGAGGAGCCCTGCAGTTGCCCTCCCATTGCTTCTAATAGAGCCCTCACTGCTGGAGCGCTTGGCAGTGTGCAACCCACCGGCATCTAAGCCCTCCACAAGAAGGCCTGGGGACTAGGTGCAAAGGCAAGGCAGGAGTGGAGCTGAGGCCAGGAAGGCGCCAGTAGCATCTCCCAGTCTCGCGCAGCCCGCTCCTTCCTGGACTGGAAGCCTAACCACGAGGCAAGTCTGGGCCAGGCTCGCCCAGGGCAGAGCAGCCTCACGCCAGCAACTCTGCCAGATCGGGCCTCTGAGCAGAGCTGGAGCTCTGTCGTACTGGAGGCGCACTCGGCTCCTCCAAAACAGTGAATGCAGCCGCACACAGCAGGGCTGCCTTCTCTTCTCTCGAGCAGGCTCCCTTCCCGCATGCTGTAAACTAGGCTTCCAGGTGGGGCCCCCTGCGCCTACCACAGGTCTTGGCTCAGGAGCTGCTTCCCTGAGCTGGGTCTGTGGACGGGGGCCCAGACACGCATGGGCAGGCCCCAACCACCTGCACACGTCTCTGCTGGGGAGGAGAGCACTAGCGAAATGACGTCTCTCAGGCACCTTCTGGGCGCTCACCGAGTCAGCCTCCGCGTGTGTGGGGATGCAGACCCCAGCCAGGGACCATGTGAGCCTTGTGCTCTCCGTGATGTGCTGAGTCTGGGCGGTCAAGCAACCGTAAGAATAGACTTCCAGTTGCCCTCACTTTGCCTCTAATAGAGCCCTCAAGCTGGAGCGCTTGGAAGTGTGCAACCCACCGGCAACTAAACCCTCCACAAGAACACCTGGGGACTAGGTGCAAAGGCAAGGCAGGAGTGGAGCTGAGGCCAGGAAGGCGCCAGTAGCATCTCCCAGTCTCTCGCAGCCCGCTCCTTTCTGGACTGGAAGTCGAGCCTCGAGGCAAGTCTGGGCAAGGCTCGCCCAAGGCAGAGCAGCCTTACGCCAGCACTCTGCCAGATGGGGCCTCTGAGCAGAGCTGGAGCTCTGCCGTACTGGAGGCACACTCGGCTCCGCCAAAGCAGTGAATGCAGCCGCACACAGCAGTGCTGCCTTCTCTTCTCCCGAGGAGGCTCGCTTCCCGCATGCTGTAAACTAGGCTTCCAGGCGGGGCCCCCTGCGCCTCCCACAGGTCTTGGCTTAGGAGTTGGTTCCCTGAGCTGGGGCTGTGGACGGGAGCCCAGACACGCAGGGGCAGGCCCAAACCAACTGCACACGTCTCTGCTGGGGAGGAGAGCACTTGGGAAATGACGTCTGTCAGGCACCTTCTGGGCCCTCACAGAGTCAGCCTCCGCGTGTGTGGGGCTGCAGACCCCAGCCAGAGGCCTTGTGAGCCTTGTGCTCTCCGTGCTGTGCTGAGTCTGGGCGGTCAAGCAACCGTAAGAATAGACTTCTAGTTGCCCTCACTTTGCCTCTAATAGAGCCCTCACTGCTGGAGCGCTTGGCAGTGTGCAACCCACCGGCAACTAAGCCCTCCACAAGAATGCCTGGGGACTAGGTGCAAAGGCAAGGCAGGAGTGGAGCTGAGGCCAGGAAGGCGCCAGTAGTATCTCCCCGTCTCGCGCAGCCTGCTCCTTCCTGGACTGGAAGCCTAGCCGCAAGGCAAGTCTGGGCAAAATTGCCCTGGGCAGAGCAGCCTCACGCCAGCAACACTGCCAGATCGGGCCTCTGAGCAGAGCTGGATCTCTGCCGTACTGGAGGCGCACTCGGCTCCGCCAAAGGAGTGAATGCAGCCGCACACAACAGGGCTGCCTTTTCTTCTCCGGAGGAGGCTCGCTTCCCGCATGCTGTAAACTAGACTTCCAGGCGGGGCCCCCTGCGCCTCCCACAGGTCTTGACTCAGGAGCTGCTTCCCTGAGCTGGGGCTGTGGACGGGAGCTCAGACACGCAGGGGCAGGTCCCAACCACCTGCACACGTCTCTGCCTGGAAGGAGAGCACTAGGGAAATGATGGCATTCAGGCACCTTCTGGGCTCTCCCGGAGTTCACCTCCGATGTGTTGGGCTGCAGACCCCAGCCAGGGGCCCTGTGAGCCTTGTGCTCTCCGTGCTGTGCTGAGTCTGGGCGGTCAAAGAACCGCTGGAGGAGCCCTGCAGTTGCCCTCCCATTGCCTCTAATAGAGCCCTCACTGCTGGAGCGCTTGGCAGTGTGCAACTCACCGGCAACTAAGCCCTCCACAAGAACGCCTGGGGACTAGGTGCAAAGGCAATGCAGGAGTGGAGCTGAGGCCAGGAAGGCGCCAGTAGCATCTCCCAGTCTCGCACAGCCTGCTCCTTCCTGGACTGGAAGCCTAGCCGCGAGGCAAGTCTGGGCAATGTTCGCCCTGGGCAGAGCAGCCTCACGCCAGCAACTCTGCCAGATCGGGCCTCTGAGCAGAGCTGGAGCTGTGCCGTAATGGAGGGGCACTCGGCTCCGCCAAAGCAGTGATTGCAGCCGCACGCAGCTGGGCTGCCTCCCCTTCTTCCAAGGAGGCTCGATTCCCGCATGCTGTAAACTAGGCTTCCAGGTGGGGCCCCCTGCGCCTCCCACATGTCTAGGCTCATGAGCTGCTTCCCTGAGCTGGGGCTGTGGACGGGAGCCCAAAAACGCAGGGGTAGGCCCTAACCACCTGCACACGTCTCTGCTGGGGAGGAGAGCACTAGGGAAATGACGTCTGTCTGGAACCTTCTGGGCGCTCACCGAGTCAGCCTCCTCGTGTGTGGGGCTGCAGACCCCAGCCAGTGGCCATGTGAGCCTTGTGCTCTCCGTGCTGTGCTGAGTCTGGGCGGTCAATCAACCGCTGGAGGAGCCCTGCAGTTGCCCTCCCATTACCACTAATAGAACCCTCACTGCTGGAGCGCTTGGCAGTGTGCAACCCACCGGTAACTAAGCCCTCCACAAGAACGCCTGGGGACTAGGTGCAACAGAAATGCAGGAGTGGAGCTGAGGCCAGGAAGGTGCCAGTAGCATCTCCCAGTCTCGCGCAGCCCCCTCCATACTGGACTGGAAGCCTAACGCGAGGCAAGTCTGGGCAAGGCTCGCCCAGGGCACAGCAGCCTCACGCCAGCAACTCTGAGAAATCGGGCCTTTGAGCAGAGCTGGAGCTCTGCCGTACTGGAGGGGCACTCGTCTCCGCCAAAGTACTGATTGCAGCCGCACGCAGCTGGGCTGCCTTCTCTTCTCCCGAGGAGGCTCCCTTCCCGCATGCTGTAAACTAGGCTTCCAGGCGGGGCCCCCTGCGCCTCCCACAGGTCTTGGCTCAGGAGCTGCTTCCCTGAGCTGGAGCTGTGGACAGGAGCCCAGACACGCAGGGGCAGGCCCTAACCACCTGCACACGTCTCTGCTGGGGAGGAGAGCACTAGGGAAATGACGTCTGTCAGGCACCTTCTCGGTGCTCCCGGAGTTCACCTCCGGTGTGTGGGGCTGCAGACCCCAGCCAGGGACCCTGTGAGCCTTGTGCTCTCCGTGCTGTGCTGAGTCTGGGCGGTCAAGCAACCGCAAGAGGAAACTTGCAGTTGCCCTCCCATTGCCTCTAATAGAGCCCTCACTGCTGGAGCGCTTGTCAGTGTGCAACACACCGGCAACTAAGCCGTCCACAAGAACGCCTGGGGACTAGGTGCAAAGGCAAGGCAGGAGTGGAGCTGAGGCCAGGAAGGCGCCAGTAGCATCTCCCAGTCTCGCGCAGCCCGCTCCTTTCTGGACAGGAAGCCTACGCGAGGCAAGGCTCGCCCAGGGCAGTGCAGCCTCACGCCAGCAACTCTGCCAGATCGGGCCTCTGAGCAGTGCGGGAGCTCTGCCGTAGTGGAAGCGCACTCGGCTCCGCCCAAGCAGTGAATGCAGCCGCACGCAGCAGGGCAGCATTCTCTTCTCCCGAGCAGGCTCGCTTCCCGCATGCTGTAAACTAGGCTTCCAGGCGAGGCCCCCCGCGCCTCCCACAGGTCTTGACTCAGGAGCTGCTTCCCTGAGCTGGGGCTGTGGACGGGAGCCCAGACACGCAGGGCAGGCCCCAATCACCTGCACACGTCTCTGCTGTGAAGGAGAGTACTAGGGAAATGACGTCTCTCAGGCACCTTCTGGGCGCTCCCGGAGTTCACCTCCGGTGTGTGGGGCTGCAGACCCCAGCCAGGGGCCCTGTGAGCCTTGTGCTCTCCGTGCTGTGCTGAGTCTGGGCGGTCAAAGAACCGCTGGAAGAGCCCTGCAGTTGCCCTCCCATTGCCTCTAATAGAGCCCTCACTGCTGGAGCGCTTGGCAGTGTGCAACTCACCGGCAACTAAGCCCTCCACAAGAACGCCTGGGGACTAGCTGCAAAGGCAAGGCAGAAGTGGAGCTGAGGCCAGGAAGGCGCCAGTAGCATCTCCCAGTCTCGCGCAGGCTGCTCCTTCCTGGACTGGAAGCCCAGCCGCGAGGCAAGCCTGGGCAATGTTCGCCCTGGGCAGAGCAGCCTCACGCCAGCAACTCTGCCAGATCGGGCATCTGAGCAGAGCTGGAGCTGTGCCGTAATGGAGGGGCACTCGGCTCCGCCAAAGCAGTGATTGCAGCCGCACGCAGCTGGGCTGCCTCCCCTTTTTCCAAGGAGGCTCGATTCCCGTATGCTGTAAACGAAGCTTCCAGGCGGGGCCCCCTGCGCCTCCCAAAGGTCTTGGCTCATGAGCTGCTTCCCTGAGCTGGGGCTGTGGACGGGAACCCAGAAACGCAGGGGTAGGCCCTAACCACCTGCACACGTCTCTGTTGGGGAGGAGAGCACTAGGGAAATGACGTCTGTCTGGAACCTTCTGGGCGCTCACCGAGTCAGCCTCCGCGTGTGTGGGGCTGCAGACCCCAGCCAGTGGCCCTGTGAGCCTTGTGCTCTCCGTGCTGTGCTGAGTCTGGGCGGTCAAGCAACCGCTGGAGGAGCCCTGCAGTTGCCCTCCCATTACCACTAATAGAGCCCTCACTGCTGGAGCGCTTGGCATTGTGCAACCCACCGGCAACTAAGCCCTCCACAAGAACGCCTGGGGAATAGGTGCAACGGCAAGGCAGGAGTGGAGCTGAGGCCAGGAAGGCGCCAGTAGCATCTCCCAGTCTCACGCAGCCCGCTCCTATCTGGACAGGAAGCCTAACGTGCGGCAAGTCTGGGCAAGGCTTGCCCAGGGCAGAGCAGCCTCTCGCCAGCAACTCTGCCAGATCGGGCCTCTGAGCAGAGCTGGAGCTCTGCCGTAATGGAGGGGCACTCGGATCCGCCAAAGCAGTGATTGCAGCCACACGCAGCTGGGCTGCCTCTTCTTCTCCCAAGGAGGCTCGCTTCCCGCATGCTGTAAACTAGGCTTCCAGGCGTGGCCCCCTGCGCCCCCCACAGGTCTTGGCTCAGGAGCTGCTTCCCTGAGCTGGGGCTGTGGACGGTAGCCCAGACACGCAGGGGCAGGCCCCAACCACCTGCACACGTCTCTGCTGGCGAGGAGAGCACTAGGAAAATGACGTCTGTCAGGCACCTTCTGGGCGCTCACCGAGTCAGCCTCCGCGTGTGTGGGGCTGCAGACCCCAGCCAGGCGCCCTGTGAGCCCTGTGCTTTCCGTGCTGTGCAGAGTCTGGGCGGTCAAGCAAACGCAAGAGGCGACTTGCAGTAGCCCTCCCTTTGCCTCTAATAGAGCCCTCACGGCTGGAGCACTTGGCAGTGTGCAACCCACCGGCAACTAAGCCGTCCACAAGAACGCCTGGGGACTAAGTGCAAAGGCAAGGCAGGAGTGGAGCTGAGGCCAGGAAGGCACCAGTAGCATCTCCCAGTCTCACGCAGCCCGCTCCTATCTGGACTGGAAGCCTAACGTGCGGCAATTCTGGGCAAGGCTTGCCAAGGGCAGAGCAGCCTCTCGCCAGCAACTCTGCCAGATCGGGCCTCTGAGCAGAGCTGGAGCTCTGCCGTAATGGAGGGGCACTCGGATCCGCCAAAGCAGTGATTGCAGCCGCACGCAGCAGGGCTGCCTCATCTTCTCCCAAGGAGGCTCGCTTCCCGCATGCTGTAAACTAGGCTTCCATGTGGGGCCCCCCGCGCCTCCCACAGGTCTTCGCTGAGGAGCTGCTTCCCTGAGCTGGGACTGTGGAAGGGAGTCCAGACACTCAAGGGCAGGCCTCAACCACCTGCACACGTCTCTGCTGGGGAGGAGAGCACTAGGGAAATGACGTCTGTCAG
This sequence comes from Capricornis sumatraensis, assembly GCF_032405125.1. Taxonomy (NCBI): domain Eukaryota; kingdom Metazoa; phylum Chordata; class Mammalia; order Artiodactyla; family Bovidae; genus Capricornis; species Capricornis sumatraensis. The sequence goes on along the minus strand of NC_091090.1, from coordinate 803,093 downwards.
GCACCTTCTGGGCGCTCCCGGAGTTGCCCTCCGGCGTGTGGGGCTGCAGACCCCAGCCAGGGGCCCTGTGAGCCTTGTAGTTTCCGTGCTGTGCTGAGTCTGGGCGGTCAAGCAAACTCAAGAGGCGACTTGCAGTAGCCCTCCCTTTGCCTCAAATAGAGCCCTCACGGCTGGAGCGCTTGGCAGTGTGCAACCCACCGGCAACTAAGCCTTTCACAAGAACGCCTGGGGACTAGGTGCAAAGGCAAGGCAGGAGTGGAGCTGAGGCCAGGAAGGCGCCAGTAGCATCTCCCACTCTCGCGCAGCCTGCTCCTTCCTGGACTGGAAGCCTAGCCAGAGTCAAGTCTGGGCAAAGCTCGCCCTGGGCAGAGCAGCCTTACGCCAGCAACTCTGCCAGATCGGGACTCTGAGCAGAGCTGGAGCTCTGCCGTACTGGAGGGGCACTCGGCTCCGCCAAAGCAGTGATTGCAGCCGCACGCATCTGGGCTGGCTCCTCTTCTCCCGAGGAGACTCGCTTCCTGCATGCTGTAAACTAGGCTTCTTGGCGGGGCCTCCTGCACCTCCCACAGGTCTTGGCTCAGGAGCTGCATCCCTGAGCTGGGGCTGTGGACGGGAGCCCAGACACACAGGGGCAGGCCCCAACCACCTGCACACGTCTCTGTTGGGGAGGAGAGCACTAGGGAAATGACGTCTGTCAGGCACTTTCTGGGCACTCACCGAGGCAGCCTCCGCGTGTGTGGGGCTGTAGACCCCAGCCAGGGGCCCTGAGAGCCTTGTGCTCTCCGTGCTGTGCTGAGTCTTGGCGGTCAAGCAACCGTAAGAATAGACTTCCAGTTGCCCTCACTTTGGCTCTAATAGAGTCTTCAAGCTGGAGCCCTTGGCAGTGTGCAGCCCACCAGCAACTAAGCCCTCCACAAGAACGCCTGGGGACTAGGTGCAAAGGCAAGGCAGGAGTGCAGCTGAGGCCAGGAAGGCGCCAGTAGCATCTCCCAGTCTCGCGCAGCCCGCTCCTTTCTGGAATGGAAGCCTAACGCGAGGCAAGTCTGGGCAAGGCTCGCCCAGGGCACAGCAGCCTCACGCCAGCAACTCTGAGAGATCGGGCCTTTGAGCAGAGCTAGAGCTCTGCCGTACTGGAGGCGCACTCGTCTCCGCCAAAGCAGTGAATGCCGCCGCACGCAGCCAGGCTGCCTTCTCTTCTCCCGAGGAGGCTCGCTTCCCACATGCTGTAAACTAGGCTTCAAGGTGGGGCCCCCCGCGCCTCCCACAGGTCTTGACTCAGGAGCTGCTTCCCTGAGCTGAGGCTGTCGACGGGAGCCCAGACACGCAGAGGCAGGCCCCAACCACCTGCCCACGTCTCTGCAGGGAAGGAGAGCACTAGGGAAATGACGTCTGTCAGGCACCTTCTGGGCGCTCCCGGAGTTCGCCTCCGGTGTGTGTGGCTGCAGACCCCAGCCAGGGGCCCTGTGAGCCTTGTGCTCTCCGTGCTGTGCTGAGTCTGGGCGGTCAAGCAACCGCACAAGGAAACTTGAAGTTGCCCTCCCTTTGCCTCTAATAGAGCCTTCACTGCTGGAGCGCTTGGCAGTGTGCAACCCACCGGCAACTAAGCCTTTCACAAGAACGCCTGGGGACTAGGTGCAAAGGCAACCAGGAGTGGAGCTGAGGCCAGGAAGGCGCCAGTAGCATCTCCCCGTCTCGCGCAGCCTGCTCCTTCCTGGACTGGAAGCCTAGCCGCAAGGCAAGTCTGGGCAAACTTGCCCTGGGCAGAGCAGCCTCATGCCAGCAACACTGCCAGATCGGGCCTCTGCGCAGAGCTGGAGCTCTGCCGTACTGGAGGCGCACTCGGCTCCGCCAAAGCAGTGAATGCAGCCGCACACAGCAGGGCTGCCTTCTTTTCTCCCGAGGAGGCTCGCTTCCCGCATGCTGTAAACTAAGCTTCCAGGCGGGGCCCCCTGCGCCTACCACAGGTCTTGGCTCAGGAGCAGCTTCCCTGAGCTGGGGCTGTGAACGGGAGCCCAGACACGCAGGGGCAGGCCCAAACCACCTGCACACGTCTCTGCTGGGGAGGAGAGCACTAGGGAAATGACGTCTGTCAGGCACCTTCTGGGCGCTCACCGAGTCAGCCTCCGCGTGTATGGGGCTGCAGACCCCAGCCAGGGGCCCTGTGAGCCTTGTGCTCTCCGTGCTGTGCTGAGTCTGGGCTGTCAAGCAACCGTAAGAATAGACTTCCAGTTGCCCTCACTTTGCCTCTAATAGAGCCCTCAAGCTGGAGCGCTTGGAAGTGTGCAACCCACCGGCAACTAAGCGCTCCACAAGAACGCCTGGGGACTGGGTGCAAAGGCAAGGCAGGAGTGGAGCTGAGGCCAGGAAGACGCCAGTAGCATCTCCCAGTCTCACGCAGCCCGCTCCTTTCTGGCCTGGAAGCCTAGCCGCGAGGCAAGTCTGGGCAAGGCTCGCCCAGGGCAGAGCAGCCTCACGCCAGCAACTCTGCCAGATCGGGCCTCTGAGCAGAGCTGGAGCTCTGCCGTACTGGAGGCGCACTCGGCTCCTCCAAAGCAGTGAATGCAGCCACACACAGCAGGGCTGCCTTCTCTTCTCCCGAGGAGGCTCCCTTCCCGCATGCTGTAAACTAGTCTTCCAGGCGGGGCCCACTGCGCCTCCCACAGATCTTGGCTCAGGAGCTGCTTCCCTGAGCTGGGGCTGTGGACGGGAGCCCAGACACGCAGGGGCAGGCCCAAACCACCTGCACACGTCTCTGCTGGGGAGGAGAGAACTAGGAAAATGACGTCTGTCAGGCACCTTCTGGGCGCTCACCGAGTCAGCCTCCGCGTGTGTGGGGCTGCAGACCCCAGCCAGGGGCCTTGTGAGCCTTGTGCTCTCCGTGCTGTGCTGAGTCTGGGCGGTCAAGCAACCGCTGGAGGAGCCCTGCAGTTGACCTCCCATTACCACTAATAGAACCCTCACTGCTGGAGCGCTTGGCATTGTGCAACCCACCGGCAACTAATCCCTCCACAAGAACGCCTGGGGACTAGGTGCAACGGCAAGGCAGGAGTGGAGCTGAGGCCAGGAAGGCGCCAGTAGCATCTCCCAGTCTCGCGCAGCCCGCTCCTTTCTGGACTGGAAGCCTAACGCGAGGCAAGTCTGGGCAAGGCTCGCTCACGGCACAGCAGCCTCACGCCAGCAACTCTGAGAGATCGGGCCTTTGAGCAGAGCTGGAGCTCTGCCGTACTGGAGAGGCACTCGGCTCCGCCAAAGTACTGATTGCAGCCGCACGCAGCTGTGCTGCCTTCTCTTGTACTGAGGAGGCTCGCTTCCGGCATGCTGTAAACTAGGCTTCCCGGCGGGGGCGCCCCGCGCCTCCTACAGGTCTTAGCTGAGGAGCTGCGTCCCTGAGCTGGGGCTGTGGAAGGGAGTCCAGACACTCAAGGGCAGGCCCCAACCACCTGCACACGTCTCTGCTGGGGAGGAGAGCACTAGGGAAATGACGTCTGTCAGGCACCTTCTGGGCGCTCACCGAGTCAGCCTCCGCGTGTGTGGGGCTGCAGACCCCAGCCAGGGACCCTGTGAGCCTTGTGCTCTCCGTGCCGTGCTGAGTCTGGGCGGTCAAGCATCCGTAAGAATAGACTTCCAGTTGCCCTCCCAATGCCTCTAATAGAGCCCTCAATCTGGAGCACTTGGCAGTGTGAAACCCACCGGCAACTAAGCCCTCCACAAGAACGCCTGGGGACTAGGTGCAAAGGCAAGGCAGGAGTGGAGCTGAGGCCAGGAAGGCGCCAGTAGCCTCTCCCAGGATCGCGCAGCCTGCTCCTTCTTGGGCTGGAAGCCTAGCCGCGAGGCAACTCTGGGCAAGTCTCCCAGGGCAGAGCAGCCTCACGCCAGCAACTCTGCCAGATCGGGCCTCTGAGCAGAGCTGGAGCTCTGCCGTACTGGAGGCGCACTCGGCTCCGCCAAAGCAGTGAATGCAGCCGCACGCATCTGGGCTGCCTCCTCTTCTCCAAAGGAGGCTCGCTTCCCGCATGCTGTGCACTAGGCTTCCAGGCGGGGGCGCCCCGCGCCTCCTACAGGTCTTGGCTGAGGAGCTGCTTCCCTGAGCTGGGGCTGTGGTCGGAAGCCCAGACACGCAGGGGCAGGCCCCAACCACCTGCACACGTCTCTGCTGGGGAGGAGAGCACTAGGGAAATGACGTCTGTCAGGCACCTTCTGGGCGCTCACCGAGTCAGCCTCCGCGTGTGTGGGGCTGCAGACCCCAGCCAGGGGCCCTGTGAGCCTTGTACTCTCCGTGCTGTGCTGAGTCTGGGCGGTCAAGCAACCGCTGGAGGAGCCCTGCAGTTGCCCTCCCATTGCCTCTAATAGAGCCCTCACTGCTGGAGCGCTTGGCAGTGTGCAACCCACCGGCAACTAAGCCCTCCACAAGAACGCCTGGGACTAGGTGCAAAGGCAAGGCAGGAGTGGAGCTGAGGCCAGGAAGTCGCCAGTAGCATCTCCCAGTCTCACGCATCCCGCTCCGTTCTGGACTGGAAGCCTAGCCGCGAGGCAAGTGTGGGCAAGGCTCACCAAGGGCAGACAGCCTCACGCCAGCACTCTGCCAGATCGGGCCTCTGAGCAGAGCTGGAACTCTGCCGTAGTGGAGGCGCACTCGGCTCCACCCAAGCAGTGATTGCATCCGCACGCGTCTGGGCTGCCTCCTCTTCTCCCAAGGAGGCTCGCTTCCCGCATGATGTGCCCTAGGTTTGCAGGCGGGGGCGCCCCGCGCCTCCTACACGTCTAGATTGAGGAGCTGCTTCCCTGAGCTGGGGCTGTAGACGGGAGCCCAGACACGCAGGGGCAGGCCTCAACCACCTGCACACGTCTCTGCTGGGGAGGAGAAGACTAGGGAAATGACGTCTGTCAGGCACCTTCTGGGTGCTCACCGAGTCAGCCTCCGCGTGTGTGGGGCTGCAGACCCCAGCCAGGGGTCCTGTGAGCCTTGTGCTCTCCGTGCTGTACTGATCTGGGCGGTCAAGCAACCGTAAGAATAGACTTTCAGTTGCCGTCCAACTGCCTCTAATAGAGCCCTCACTGCTGGAGCGCTTGGCAGTGTGCAACCCACGGGCAACTAAGCCCTCCACAAGAACGCCTGGGACTAGGTGCAAAGGCAAGGCAGGAGTGGAGCTGAGGCCAGGAAGTCGCCAGTAGCATCTCCCAGTCTCACGCATCCCGCTCCGTTCTGGACTGGAAGCCTAGCCGCGAGGCAAGTGTGGGCAAGGCTCACCAAGGGCAGACAGCCTCACGCCAGCACTCTGCCAGATCGGGCCTCTGAGCAGAGCTGGAACTCTGCCGTAGTGGAGGCGCACTCGGCTCCACCCAAGCAGTGATTGCATCCGCACGCGTCTGGGCTGCCTCCTCTTCTCCCAAGGAGGCTCGCTTACCGCATGCTGTGCACTAGGCTTCCTGGCGGGGCGCCCTTCGCCTCCTACAGGTCTTGCCTGAGGAGCTGCTTCCCTGAGCTGGGGCTGTGTTCGGGAGCCCAGACACGCAGGGGCAGGCTCCAACCACCTGAACACGTCTCTGCTGGGGAGGAGAGCACTAGGGAAATGACGTCTGTCAGGCACCTTCTGGGCGCTCACCGAGTCAGCCTCCGCGTGTGTGGGGCTGCAGACCCCAGCCAGGGGCCCTGTGAGCCTTGTGCTCTCCCTGCTGTGCTGAGGATGGGCGGTCAAGCAACCGCTGGAGGAGCCCTGCAGTTGCCCTCCCATTGCCTCTAATAGAGCCCTCACTGTTGGAGCGCTTGGCAGTGTGCAACCCACCGGCAACTAAGCCCTCTACAGGAACGCCTGGGGACTAGGTGCAAAGGCAAGGCAGGAGTTGAGCTGAGGCAAGGAAGGCGCCAGTAGCATCTCCCAGTCTCGCGCAGCCTGCTCCTTCCTGGACTGGAAGCCTAGCCGCGAGGCAAGTCTTGGCAAGGCTCGCCCAGGGCAGAGCAGCCTCACGCCAGCAACTCTGCCAGATCGGGCCTCTGAGCAGAGCTGGAGCTCTGCCGTCCTGGAGGCGCACTCGGCTCCGCCAAAGCAGTGAATGCAGCCGCACACAGCAGGGCTGCCTCCTCTTCTCCCGAGGAGGCTCGCTTCCCGCATGCTGTAAACTAGGCTTCCAGGCGGCGCTCACTGCGCCTCCCACAGGTCTTGGCTCAGGAGCTGCTTCCCTGAGCTGGGGCTGTGGACGGGACCCCAGATACGCAGGGGCAGGCCCCAAACACCTGCACACGTCTCTGCTGGGGAGGAGAGCACTAGGGAAATGACGTCTGTCAGGCACCTTCTGGGCGCTCACTGAGTCAGCCTCCGCGTGTGTGGGGCTGCAGACCCCAGCCATGGGACCTGTGAGCCTTGTGCTCTCCGTGCTGTGCTGAGTCTGGGCGGTCAAGCAACCGCTGGAGGAGCCCTGCGGTTGCCCTCCCATTGTCTCTAATAGAGCCCTCAAGCTGGAGCGCTTGGCAGTGTGCAACCCACCGGCAAGTAAGCCCTCCAAAAGAACGCCTGGGGACTAGGTGCAAAGGCAAGGCAGGAGTGGAGCTGAGGCCAGGAAGGCGCCAGTAGCATCTCCCAGTCTCACGCAGCCTGCTCCGTTCTGGACTGGAAGCCTAGCTGCGAGGCAAGTCTGGGCAAGGCTCGCCCAGGGCAGAGCAGCCTCACGCCAGCACTCTGCCAGATCGGGCCTCTGAGCAGAGCTGGAGCTCTGCCCTACTGGAGGCGCACTCGGCTGCGCCAAAGCAGTGAATGCAGCCGCACGCATCTGGGCTGCCTCCTCTTCTCCCAAGGAGGTTGGCTTCCCGCATACTGTGCACTAGGCTTCCAGGCGGGGGCGCCCCACCCTTCCTACAGGTCTTGGCTGAGGAGCTGCTTCCCTGAGCTGGGGCTGTGGTCAGGAGCCCAGACACGCAGGGGCAGGCCCAAACCACCTGCACACGTCTCTGCTGGGGAGGAGAGCACTAGGGAAATGACGTCTGTCAGGCACCTTCTGGGCGCTCACCGAGTCAGCCTCCGCGTGTGTGCGGCTGCAGACCCCAGCCAGGGACCCTGTGAGCCTTGTGCTCTCCGTGCTGTGCTGAGTCTGGGCGGTCAAGCAACCGCTGGAGGAGCCCTGCAGTTGCCCTCCCATTGCCTCTAATAGAGCCCTCACTGCTGGAGCGCTTGGCAGTGTGCAACCCACCGGCAACTAAGCCCTCCACAGGAACGCCTGGGGACTAGGTGCAAAGGCAAGGCAGGAGTGGAGCTGAGGCCAGGAAGGCGCCAGTAGCATCTCCCAGTCTCGCGCAGCCTGCTCCTTCCTGGACTGGAAGCCTACCGCGAGGCAAGTCTGGGCAAGGCTCGCCCAGGGCAGAGCAGCCTCAGGCCAGCAACTCTGCCAGATCGGGTCTCTGAGCAGAGCTGGAGCTCGGCCGTCCTGGAGGCGCACTCGGCTCCGCCAAAGCAGTGAATGCAGCCGCACACAGCAGGGCTGCCTCCTCTTCTCCCGAGGAGGATCGCTTCCCGCATGCTGTGCACTAGGCTTCCAGGCGGGGGCGCCCCGCGCCTCCTACAGGTCTTGGTTGAGGAGCTGCTTCCCTGAGCTGGGGCTGTGGTCGGGAGCCCGACACGCAGGGGCAGGCCCAAACCACCTGCACACGTCTCTGCTGGGGAGGAGAGCACTAGGGAAATGACGTCTGTCAGGCACCTTCTGGGCGCTCACCGAGTCAGCCTCCGCGTGTGTGCGGCTGCAGACCCCAGCCAGAGGCCCTGTGAGCCTTGTGCTCTCCGTGCTGTGCTGAGTCTGGGCGGTCAAGCAACCGCTGGAGGAGCCCTGCAGTTGCCCTCCCATTGCCTCTAATAGAGCCCTCACTGCTGGAGCGATTGGCAGTGTGCAACCCACCGGCAACTAAGCCCTCCACAGGAACGCCTGGGGACTAGGTGCAAAGGCAAGGCAGGAGTGGAGCTGAGGCCAGGAAGGCGCCAGTAGCATCTCCCAGTCTCACGCAGCCTGCTCCTTCCTGGACTGGAAGCCTACCGCGAGGCAAGTCTGGGCAAGGCTCGCCCAGGGCAAAGCAGCCTCAGGCCAGCAACTCTGCCAGATCGGGTCTCTTAGCAGAGCTGGAGCTCGGCCGTCCTGGAGGCGCACTCGGCTCCGCCAAAGCAGTGAATGCAGCCGCACACAGCAGGGCTGCCTCCTCTTCTCCCGAGGAGGCTCGCTTCCCGCATGCTGTGCACTAGGCTTCCAGGCAGTGGCGCCCCGCGCCTCCTACAGGTCTTGGTTGAGGAGCTGCTTCCCTGAGCTGGGGCTGTGGTCGGGAGCCCAGACACGCAGGGGCAGGCCCAAACCACCTGCACACGTCTCTGCTGGGGAGGAGAGCACTAGGGAAATGACGTCTGTCAGGCACCTTCTGGGCGCTCACTGAGTCAGCCTCCGCGTGTGTGCGGCTGCAGACCCCAGCCAGGGGCCCTGTGAGCCTTGTGCTCTCCGTGCTGTGCTGAGTCTGGGCGGTCAAGCAACCGCTGGAGGAGCCCTTCAGTTGCCCTCCCATTGCCTCTAATTGAGCCCTCACTGCTGGAGCGCTTGGCAGTGTGCAACCCACCGGCAACTAAGCCCTCCAGAAGGACACCGGGGGACTAGGTGCAAAGGCAAGGCAGGAGTGGAGCTGAGGCCAGGAAGGCGCCAGTAGCATCTCCCAGTCTCGCGCAGCCTGCTCCTTCCTGGACTGGAAGCCTAGCCGCGAGGCAAGACTGGGCAAGGCTCGCCCAGGGCAGAGCAGCCTCACACCAGCAACTCTGCCAGATCGGGCCTCTGAGCAGAGCTGGAGCACGACCGCACTGGAGGGGCACTTGGCTCCGCCAAAGTATTGATTGCAGGCGCACGCAGCTGGGCTGGCTCCTCTTTTCCGGAGGAGTCTCGCTTCCCGCATGCTGTAAACTAGGCTTCCCGGCGGGGCACCCTGCGCCTCCCACAGGTCTTGGCTCAGCAGCTGCTTCCCTGAGCTGGGGCTGTGGACAGGAGCCCAGACACGCAGGGTCAGGCCCCAACCACCTGCACACGTCTCTGCTGGGGAGGAGAGCACTAGGGAAATGACGTCTGTCAGGCACCTTCTGCGCGCTCACCGACTCGGCCTCCGCGTGTGTGGGGCTGCAGACCCCAGCCAGGGGCCCTGTGAGCCTTGTGCTCTCCGTGCTGTGCTGAGTCTGGGCGGTCAAGCAGCCGCTGGAGGAGCCCTGCAGTTGCCCTCCCATTGCCTCTAATAGAGCCCTCACTGCTGGAGCGCTTGGCAGTGTGCAACCCACCGGCAACTAAGCCCTCCACAGGAACGCCTGGGAACTAGGTGCAAAGGCAAGGCAGGAGTGGAGCTGAGGCCAGGAAGGCGCCAGCAGCATCTCCCAGTCTCGCGCAGCCCGCTCCTTCCTGGACTGGAAGCCTATGTGCGAGGCAAGTCTGGGCAAGGCTCGCCCAGGAAAGAGCAGCCTAACTCAAGCAACTCTGCCAGATCCGGACTCTGATCAGAGCTGGAGCTCTGCCGTATTGGAGGCGCACTCGGCTCCGCCAAAGCAGTGAATGCAGCCGCACACAGCAGGGCTGCCTTCTCTTCTCCCGAGGAGGCTGGCTTCCCGCATGCTGTAAACTAGGCTGCCAGGAGGGGCCCCCTGCGCCTCCCACATGTCTTGGCTCAGGAGCTGCTTCCCTGAGCTGGGGCTGTGGACTGGAGCACAGACACGCAGGGGCAGGCCCCAACCACCTACACACGTCTCTGCTGGGGAGGAGAGCACTAGCGAAATGACGTCTGTCAGGCACCTTCTGGGCGCTCACCGAGTCAGTTTCCGCGTGTGTGGGGCTGCAGACCCCAGCCAGGGGCCCTGTGAGCCTTGTGCTTTCCGTGCTGTGCTGATTCTGAGCGGGCAAGCAAACGAAAGAGGCGACTTGCAGTAGCCCTCCCTTTGCCTCTGATAGAGCCCTCACTGCTGGAGCGCTTGGCAGTGTGCAACCCACCGGCAACTAAGCCCTCCACAAGAACGCCTGGGGACTAGGTGCAAAGGCAAGGCAGGAGTGGAGCTGAGGCCAGGAAGGCGCCAGTAGCATCTCCCAGTCTCGCGCAGCCCGCTCCTTTCTGGACTGGAAGCGTAACGCGAGGCAAGTCTGGGCAAGGCTCGCCCAGGGCACAGGCGGCTCACGCCAGCAACTATGAGAGATCGGGCCTTTGAGCAGAGCTGGAGCTCTGCCGTGCTGGAGGGGCACTCGGTTCCGCCAAGGTACTGATTGCATCCGCACGCAGCTGGGCTGCCTTCTCTTGTACTGAGGAGGCTCGCTTCAGGCATGCTGTAAACTAGGGTTCCCGGCGGGGGCGCCCCGCGCCTCCTACAGGTCTTAGCTGAGGAGCTGCTTCCCTGAGCTGGGGCTGTGGAAGGGAGTCCAGACACTCAAGGGCAGGCCCCAACCACCTGCACACGTCTCTGCTGGGGAGGAGAGCATTAGGAAAATGACGTCTGTCTGGCACCTTCTGGGCGCTCCCGGAATTCCCCTCCGGTGTGTGGGGCTGCAGACCCCAGCCAGGGGCCCTGTGAGCCTTGGGCTCTCCGTTCTGTGCTGTCTGGGCGGTCAAGCAACCGCTGAAGGAGCCCTGAAGTTGCCCTCCCATTGCCTCTAATAGAGCCCTCACTGCTGGAGCGCTTGGCAGTGTGCAACCCACCGGCAACGAAGCCCTCCACAGGAACGCCTGGGAACTAGGTGCAAAGGCAAGGCAGGAGTGGAGCTGAGGCGAAGAAGGCGCCAGCAGCATCTCCCAGTCTCGCGCAGCCCGCTCCTTCCTGGACTGGAAGCCTATGTGCGAGGCAAGTCTGGGCAAGGCTCGCCCAGGAAAGAGCAGCCTAACTCAAGCAACTCTGCCAGATCCGGTCTCTGAGCAGAGCTGGAGCTCTGCCGTATTGGAGGCGCACTCGGCTCCGCCAAAGCAGTGAATGCAGCCGCACACAGCAGGGCTGACTTCTCTTCTCCCGAGGAGGCTGGCTTTCCGCACGCTGTAAACTAGGCTGCCAGGAGGGACCCCCTGCGCCTCCCACATGTCTTGGCTCAGGAGCTGCTTCCCTGAGCTGGGGTTGTGGACTGGAGCCCAGACACGCAGGGGCAGGCCCCAACCACCTACACACGTCTCTGCTGGGGAGGAGAGCACTAGGGTAATGACGTCTGTCAGGCACCTTCTGGGCGCTCCCGGAGTTCACCTCCGGTGTGTGGGGCTGCAGACCCCAGCCAGGGGCCCTGTGAGCCTTGTGCTCTCCGTGCTGTGCTGAGTCTGGGCGGTCAAGCAACCGCTGGAGGAGCCCTGCAGTTGCCCTCCCATTGCCTCTAATAGAGCCCTCACTGCTGGAGCGCTTGGCAGTGTGCAACCCACCGGCAACTAAGCCCTCCAAAGGAACGCCTGGGGACTAGGTGCAAAGGCAAGGCAGGAGTGGAGCTGAGGCCAGGAAGGCGCCAGTAGCATCTCCCAGTCTCGCGAAGCCTGCTCCTTCCTGGACTGGAAGCCTACCGCGAGGCAAGTCTGGGCAAGCCTCGCCCAGGGCAGAGCAGCCTCAGGCCAGCAACTCTGCCAGATCGGGACTCTGAGCAGAGGTGGAGCTCTCTCGTACTGGAGGCGCACTCGGCTCCGCCCAAGCAGTGATTGCAGCCGTACGCATCTGGGCTGCCTCCTCTTCTCCCAAGGAGGCTCGCTTCCCGCATGCTGTGCACTAGGCTTCCAGGCGGGGGCGACCCACGCCTCTTACAGGTCTTGGCTGAGGAGCTGCTTCCCTGAGCTGGGGCTGTGGACGGGAGCCCAGACACGCAGGGGCAGGTCCAAACCACCTGCACAAGTCTCTGCTGGGGAGGAGAGCACTAGGGAAATGACGTCTGTCAGGCACCTTCTGGGCGCTACCGAAGTTCGCCTCTGGTGTGTGGGGCTGCTGACCCCAGCCAGGGGCCCTGTGAGCCTTGTGCTTTCCGTGCTGTGCTGAGTCTGGGCGGTCAAGCAAACGCAAGAGGCGACTTGCAGTAGCCCTCCCTTTGCCTCTGATAGAGCCCTCACTGCTGGAGCGCTTGGCAGTGTGCAAACCAACGGCAACTAAGCCCTCCACAAGAACGCCTGGGGACTAGGTGCAAAGGCAAGGCAGGAGTGGAGCTGAGGCCAGGATGGCGCCAGTAGAATCTCCCAGTCTCCCGCAGCCTGCTCCTTCCTGGACTGGAAGCCTAGCCGCGAGGCAAGTCTGGGCAAGGCTCGCCCAGGGCAGAGCAGCCTCACGCCACCAGCTCTGCCAGATCGGGCCTCTGAGCAGAGCTGGAGCTCTGCCGTACTGGAGGCGCACTCGGCTCCGCCAAAGCAGTGAATGCAGCCACACGCAGCAGGGCTGCCTTCTCTTCTCCCGAGGAGGCTCGCTTCCAGCATGCTGTAAACTAGGCTTCCAGGCAGGGCCTCCTGCGCCTCCCACAGGTCTTGGCTCAGGAGCTGCTTCCCTGAGCTGGGGCTGTGGACGGGAGCCCAGACACGCAGGGGCAGGCCCCAAGCACCTGCACACGTCTCTGCTGGGGAGGAGAGCACTAGCGAAATGACGTCTGTCAGGCACCTTCTGGGCGCTCACCTAGTCAGTTTCCGCGTGTGTGGGGCTGCAGACCCCAGCTAGGAGCCCTGTGAGCCTTGTGCTTTCCGTTCTGTGCTGATTCTGAGCGGTCTAGCAAACGAAAGAGGTGACTTGCAGTAGCCCTCCCTTTGCCTCTGATAGAGCCCAACTGCTGGAGCGCTTGGCAGTGTGCAACCCACCGGCAACTAAGCCCTCCACAAGAACGCCTGGGGACTAGGTGCAAAGGCAAGGCAGGAGTGGAGCTGAGGCCAGGAAGGCGCCAGGAGCATCTCCCAGTCTCGCGCAGCCCGCTCCTTTCTGGACTGGAAGCCTAACGCGAGGCAAGTCTGGGCAAGGCTCGCCCAGTGCACAGGCGGCTCACGCCAGCAACTATGAGAGATCGGGCCTTTGAGCAGAGCTGGAGCTCTGCCGTGCTGGAGGGGCACTCGGCTCCGCCAAAGTACTGATTGCATCCGCACGCAGCTGGGCTGCCTTCTCTTGTACTGAGGAGGCTCGCTTCCGGCATGCTGTAAACTAGGGTTCCCGGCGGGGGCGCCCCGCGCCTCCTACAGGTCTTAGCTGAGGAGCTGCTTCCCTGAGCTGGGGCTGTGGAAGGGAGTCCAGACACTCAAGGGCAGGCCCCAACCACCTGCACACGTCTCTGCTGGGGAGGAGAGCATTAGGAAAATGACGTCTGTCTGGCACCTTCTGGGCGCTCCCGGAATTCCCCTCCGGTGTGTGGGGCTGCAGACCCCAGCCAGGGGCCCTGTGAGCCTTGGGCTCTCTGTTCTGTGCTGTCTGGGCGGTCAAGCAACCGCTGAAGGAGCCCTGCAGTTGCCCTCCCATTGCCTCTAATAGAGCCCTCACTGCTGGAGCGCTTGGCAGTGTGCAACCCGCCGGCAACTAAGCCCTCCACAGGAACGCCTGGGAACTAGGTGCAAAGGCAAGGCAGGAGTGGTGCTGAGGCGAGGAAGGCGCCAGCAGCATCTCCCAGTCTCGCGCAGCCCGCTCCTTCCTGGACTGGAAGCCTATGTGCGAGGCAAGTCTGGGCAAGGCTCGCCCAGGAAAGAGCAGCCTAACTCAAGCAACTCTGCCAGATCCGGACTCTGAGCAGAGCTGGAGCTCTGCCGTATTGGAGGCGCACTCGGCTCCGCCAAAGCAGTGAATGCAGCCGCACACAGCAGGGCTGCCTTCTCTTCTCCCGAGGAGGCTGGCTTCCCGCATGCTGTAAACTAGGCTGCCATGTGGGGCCCCCTGCGCCTCCCACATGTCTTGGCTCAGGAGCTGCTTCCCTGAGCTGGGGCTGTGGACTGGAGCCCAGACACGCAGGGGCAGGCCCCAACCACCTACACACGTCTCTGCTGGGGAGGAGAGCACTAGGGAAATGACGTCTGTCAGGCACCTTCTGGGCGCTAACTGAGTTAGCCTCCGCGTGTGTGGGGCTGCAGACCCCAGCCAGGGGCCCTGTGAGCCTTGTGCTCTCCGTGCTGTGCTGAGTCTGGGCTGTCAAGCAACCGCTGGAGGATCCCTGCAGTTGCCCTCCCATTGCCTCTAATAGAGCCCTAACTGCTGGAGCGCTTGGCAGTGTGCAACCCACCGGCAACTAAGCCCTCCACAGGAACGCCTGGGGACTAGGTGCAAAGGCAAGGCAGGAGTGGAGCTGAGGCCAGGAAGGCGCCAGTAGCATCTCCCAGTCTCGCGCAGCCTGCTCCTTCCTGGACTGGAAGCCTACCGCGAGGCAAGTCTGGTCAAGCCTCGCCCAGGGCAGAGCAGCCTCAGGCCAGCAACTCTGCCAGATCGGGACTCTGAGCAGAGGTGGAGCTCTCTCGTACTGGAGGCGCACTCGACTCCGCCCAAGCAGTGATTGCAGCCGTACGCATCTGGGCTGCCTCCTCTTCTCCCAAGGAGGCTCGCTTCCCGCATGCTGTGCACTAGGCTTCCAGGCGGGGGCGACCCACGCCTCTTACAGGTCTTGGCTGAGGAGCTGCTTCCCTGAGCTGGGGCTGTGGACGGGAGCCCAGACACGCAGGGGCAGGTCCAAACCACCTGCACAAGTCTCTGCTGGGGAGGAGAGCACTAGGGAAATGACGTCTGTCAGGCACCTTCTGGGCGCTCCCGAAGTTCGCCTCTGGTGTGTGGGGCTGCTGACCCCAGCCAGGGGCCCTGTGAGCCTTGTGCTTTCCGTGCTGTGCTGAGTCTGGGCGGTCAAGCAAACGCAAGAGGCGACTTGCAGTAACCCTCCCTTTGCCTCTGATAGAGCCCTCACTGCTGGAGCGCTTGGCAGTGTGCAAACCAACGGCAACTAAGCCCTCCACAAGAACGCCTGGGGACTAGGTGCAAAGGCAAGGCAGGAGTGGAGCTGAGGCCAGGATGGCGCCAGTAGAATCTCCCAGTCTCCCGCAGCCTGCTCCTTCCTGGACTGGAAGCCTAGCCGCGAGGCAAGTCTGGGCAAGGCTCGCCCAGGGCAGAGCAGCCTCACGCCAGCAGCTCTGCCAGATCGGGCCTCTGAGCAGAGCTGGAGCTCTGCCGTACTGGAGGCGCACTCGGCTCCGCCAAAGCAGTGAATGCAGCCACACGCAGCAGGGCTGCCTTCTCTTCTCCCGAGGAGGCTCGCTTCCAGCATGCTGTAAACTAGGCTTCCAGGCAGGGCCTCCTGCGCCTCCCACAGGTCTTGGCTCAGGAGCTGCTTCCCTGAGCTGGGGCTGTGGACAGGAGCCCAGACACGCAGGGGCAGGCCCCAAGCACCTGCACACGTCTCTGCTGGGGGGGAGAGCACTAGCGAAATGACGTCTGTCAGGCACCTTCTGGGCGCTCACCTAGTCAGTTTCCGCGTGTGTGGGTCTGCAGACCCCAGCTAGGAGCCCTGTGAGCCTTGTGCTTTCCGTTCTGTGCTGATTCTGAGCGGTCTAGCAAACGAAAGAGACGACTTGCAGTAGCCCTCCCTTTGCCTCTGATAGAGCCCAACTGCTGGAGCGCTTGGCAGTGTGCAACCCACCGGCAACTAAGCCCTCCACAAGAACGCCTGGGGACTAGGTGCAAAGGCAAGGCAGGAGTGGAGCTGAGGCCAGGAAGGCGCCAGTAGCATCTCCCAGTCTCGCGCAGCCCGCTCCTTTCTGGACTGGAAGCCTAACGCGAGGCAAGTCTGGGCAAGGCTCGCCCAGTTCACAGGCGGCTCACGCCAGCAACTATGAGAGATCGGGCCTTTGAGCAGAGCTGGAGCTCTGCCGTGCTGGAGGGGCACTCGGCTCCGCCAAAGTACTGATTGCATCCGCACGCAGCTGGGCTGCCTTCTCTTGTACTGAGGAGGCTCGCTTCCGGCATGCTGTAAACTAGGGTTCCCGGCGGGGGCGCCCCGCGCCTCCTACAGGTCTTAGCTGAGGAGCTGCTTCCCTGAGCTGGGGCTGTGGAAGGGAGTCCAGACACTCAAGGGCAGGCCCCAACCACCTGCACACGTCTCTGCTGGGGAGGAGAGCATTAGGAAAATGACGTCTGTCTGGCACCTTCTGGGCGCTCCCGGAATTCCCCTCCGGTGTGTGGGGCTGCAGACCCCAGCCAGGGGCCCTGTGAGCCTTGGGCTCTCCGTTCTGTGCTGTCTGGGCGGTCAAGCAACCGCTGAAGGAGCCCTGCAGTTGCCCTCCCATTGCCTCTAATAGAGCCCTCACTGCTGGAGCGCTTGGCAGTGTGCAACCCACCGGCAACTAAGCCCTCCACAGGAACGCCTGGGAACTAGGTGCAAAGGCAAGGCAGGAGTGGTGCTGAGGCGAGGAAGGCGCCAGCAGCATCTCCCAGTCTCGCGCAGCCCGCTCCTTCCTGGACTGGAAGCCTATGTGCGAGGCAAGTCTGGGCAAGGCTCGCCCAGGGCAGAGCAGCTTCACGCCAGCAACTCTGCGAGATCGGGCCTCTGAGCAGTGCTGGAGCTCTGCCGTACTGGAAGTGCACTCGACTCCGCCCAAGCAGTGAATGCAGCCGCACGCAGCCGGGCTGCCTTCTCTTCTCCCGAGGAGGCTCGCTTCCCGCATGCTGTAAACTAGGCTTCCAGGCGAGGCCCCCCGCGCCTCCCACAGGTCTTGGTTCAGGAGCTGCTTCCCTGAGCTCTGGCTGTGGACGGGAGCCCAGAAACGCAGGGGCACGCCCTAACCACCTGCACACGTCTCTGCTGGGGAGGAGAGCACTAGGGAAATGACGTCTGTCAGGCACCTTCTGGGCGCTCACCGAGTCAGCCTCCGCGTGTGTGGGGCTGCAGACCCCAGCCAGGGGCCCTGTGAGCCTTGTGCTCTCCGTGCTGTGCTGAGTCTGGGCGGTCAAGCAACCGCTGGAGGAGCCCTTCAGTTGCCCTCCCATTGCCTCTAATTGAGCCCTCACTGCTGGAGCGCTTGGCAGTGTGCAACCCACCGGCAACTAAGCCCTCCACAAGAACGCCGGGGGACTAGGTGCAAAGGCAAGGCAGGAGTGGTGCTGAGGCCAGGAAGGCGCCAGTAGCATCTCCCTGTCTCGCGCAGCCCGCTCCTTTCTGGACTGGAAGCCTAGCCTCGAGGCAAGTCTGGGCAAGGCTCGCCCAGGGCAGAGCAGCCTCACGCCAGCACTCTGCCAGATCAGGCCTCTGAGCAGAGCTGGAGCTATGCAGTATTGGAGGCGCACTCGTCTCCGCCCAAGCAGTGATTGCAGCCGCACGCATCTGGGCTGCCTCCTCTTCTCCCAAGGAGGCTCTCTTCTCGCATGCTGTGCACTAGGCTTCCAGGCGGGGTAGCCCTGCGCCTCCTACAGGTCTTGGCTCAGGGCCTGATTCCCTGAGCTGGGGCTGTGGACGGGAGCCCAGACACGCAGGGGCAGGCCCCAACCACCTGCACACGTCTCTGCTGGGGAGGAGAGCGCTAGGGAAACTACGTCTGTCAGCCACCTTCTGGGCGCTCACGGATTCAGCCCCCGGTGTGTGGGGCTGCAGACTGCAGCCAGGGGCCCTGGGAATCTTGTGCTCTCCGCGCTGTGCTGAGTCTGGGAGGCCAAGCTACAGCTGGAGAAGCCCTGCAGTTGCCCTTCCCTTCCCTCTGACAGAGCTCGTATTGCTGGATCCCTTGGCCATGTGTCACTCACTATCCCCTAACCGCGAGTCCAAACCACGAACTCCACCCTGACTTCAAAACCCTATATCCCGAACCCAGAAACCGAATCCCGAGCTCCAGTCTCCAAACCGTGAACCTGAACCCTAACCCAACCCCGAACCCAAACACCGACCCCTAAATCCCAAACCCAAAGTCCATTCTCTAAAGTAAAACCCCAAAGCGCGAACCTCTAACCCTCAGCCGAACCCCATACCCCAAACCCCAAGCCCATAGTCAGAACCAGAAACCCCAAACTCCGAACCCCAAACCCCTAACCCAAACACCAAACCGTGTACCCCAACCCTTATACCGAATTCAAATCTCGAACCCCAAGGACCGAACTTCCAACCTGAATCAGGATCCTCTAACCCAAACCCCTAACTGAACCCCTAATCCAAACCCGAAAACCAAGCACCAAACCCCTAACCCATAACCTGAACTGCAAACCCCTACCTTAAAACACCAACCCCAATCACTAACCCCTAACCTGATCAGCGAACCCCTAAACCGAACCCCAATCCATGAATCCCGAACCTTGAGCCCCAAACCCCAAACCCCAAAGCCTGATGCCAAACCCAAAGCGCTAACCTCTAAACTGAATCGAAACCCCAAAACCTAAACCCTTGACCCCAAACTCCTAACTCATACCCCAAAGTCCAAACTGCAAAACCCTAACCGGAACCCCATACCCCAAACAATGAACCACGTACCCCAAACCCCGAACCACATACCCCAAACATGGAACCCGAACCCCAAACCCCATACCCTGAATCCGAACCCCTATCCCAACTGCAAACCCCAAACCCCGAACCGGGAACCCCAAACCCCTAAACCGAACCGTGAACCCCTAACCCTAACCCGAACCCGAATCCTAACCCGAGCCCCAAACCCCAAACCCAAACCCCGACCCCCATACCCCAAACCGCAAACACTGATCCACGTAGCCCAAACCCCGAATCCATAACTCGAACCCCGAACCCCAAATCCAGAACCCAAACCCCGAACCCCAAACCGCTAACCCGAACCCCAAACCTAAACCCAAATCCAAACCGCACAGCCCTAATCCCTTACTGGAACCGCAAACCCCTAAACCGAACCCTAAACCCTGAACCAAAACCCCTAACCTGTACCCCACA
The DNA here is from genome assembly GCF_032405125.1 of Capricornis sumatraensis. NCBI lineage: Eukaryota > Metazoa > Chordata > Mammalia > Artiodactyla > Bovidae > Capricornis > Capricornis sumatraensis. The sequence goes on along the minus strand of NC_091090.1, from coordinate 784,283 downwards.
CCCCACACCCCGAACCCAAACCCAAACCCCTAACCCCAATCGCAAACCCCTAACCTGAACCCCAAAGCCCAACCGCGAACACCGAAACTGAACCCTAAAACCCGAAACCCAACCCCCAAAACCCAAACCTCCAAACCCAAACTCCAAACCCCTAACCCGAACCCCAAACCCCAAACCCCTAACCGGAACCCCAAACCTCAAACCCCAAACCGCACACCCCAAACCCCTAAGCCAAACCCCAAACCGCCAACCCCTAACTCCTAACCCGAACAGCGAAACTCTAAACTGCACCTCACACCCCCAACCCCAAACCATGAACCCAAACCCCCAAACCCCAAACCCCAAACCTCAAATCTCGACCCCCGAAACACAAACCTCACATACTGAACCCCTAATCGGAACCTCGAACCCCAATCCCCGAACCCCAAACCCAAATCCCAAAACCCCCAAACCCCAACCCTGAACCCAAATCCCAAACCCATAACAGGAACCCCAAATCGCGAACCCCTGACCCAAATCCCAAACTCCAAACCCCAAACCCCTAAACCGCGAACCCCTAACCCGAACTGAGAACCCCTAACCCGAACCCCAAACCCCAAACCCTAACCGCGAACCCCTAACCCAAACCCCAAACCGAAACCGCGAACCCCAAACCCCAAACCCTAACCGTGAACCCCTAACCCAAACCCCAAACCCCAAACCCAAACCGCGAAGCCCAAACCCCAAACCCCTAACCCGAATCCCAAACCCAAAACCCTTAACCCCAATCCCAAACCCCCAACCCAAACCACAAACCCCAAACCCCTAACCCTAACCTCAAACCCCAAACCCGAACTGCGAACCCCTAACCCAAACCAAGAACCCCTAACCTGATCCCCAAACCCCAAACCCCAAACCCTTAACCCGATCCTCAAATCCCAAACCCGAACCGCGAACCCCTCACCCGAACCCCAAATCCCAAGCCCCTATGCTGGACCTTGAACCCCTAATCGGAACCCCAAACCCCAAACTAGAACCGCGAAGCCCTAACCCCAAACCCTGAACTCCAAACCCCAAACACGAACCGCGTACTGCAAACCCGAACCCTGAACTCTAACCCGAACCCGAATCCAAACCCTAAGAAGAGAGGGGATTCCCCGAACCCGAACTCTGAACCTGAACCCTAACCCAAATCCAAACTATAAGAAGAGGGGGGTCCCCGAATTCTAACCCTAACCCCGAACCCGAACCTGAACCCTAACAAGTGGGGGGGTTGCCCGAACCCTAACCCTAAACATAACAATAAACCTCTAAAATAAAAATAAACTTTTCTAGTCTAAGCCCCGCCTCTTGCGGTCCCCCGCCCCCTAAGAGCAAAAGGGTAACGTTGGAGACTTGAACTCCTGACTTACAGGCCACAGTCTGCCTGCTCCCCAGCCTGCCTAACCGCTACGCTACAGACGTTTCCTGTTGCTGACAGCGCTCCCGGGCCCTCTTCAAGCCTCTGCCCGCCAGGGTCTGGTTCTGTAGAATATCATGGCTGTCCTAGGTCATCTTTGCTTTCTGTAGTCATAGTTTTATCCCAAAATCATAGACAGATCAGCTGAGAAAAAGCTTGGATTGTCTCGGTGGGGTGGATTTGCTTGTCCTGTGTTTCACCTGGAGGCAGTCGCGGTCCCGCCGGCCCGTCCTGGAAGGGGGCGTGGGGGCGGGGCGCCCCGTGCGCGCGTCGGGGGCGGGGCGAACCTGGGCGGCTGGTCAGGAGCGCGGCTCACGTGAGCGGGTCTGGGGCGGGATGACCATGGCGGCGCGTCGGGGCCAGGGGTTCCCGGTTGTGCTCTCAGGGCTCGCCATCGCAGCTGGGAATGCTCGTTTCGTGGGCTCCTGGGTCCCCGTCGATCGGCAGCCAGCGAGCAGAGCGGAGGGCTGTGGACCACAGGTAAGGGAACTCGGACTCGGCGGAGCAGGGAACCATGTATTCTGCCCTCTTTGTTTGCAGTCTCGGAGCCGACTAACATGGCGGTCGCAGAAAAGCCTCGCCTTTGGGGCCAACGGTTTTACCGCTTTACCCCTTTGCATAAAGCTCAGACCCGCGCGGTTTTCCCAAGCAGCTTAGTGTATTGCTTCCTAAAGGCCTGGAGCGGATACCAGGCAGGAAGGCCAGGGGTCTCCAGACAGAGAAAATAGACTGCAAGTGTCAGACGTTTTTTTCTCTCTCTTAAGAGGCAGGAGGAGACAAAACAGTGTTGCATTTTTTTTTCTCCATCTTGATACAAATGTAAAAGGAGGTTTCTCGGAAAATTCTGTGTTGCCATGACAACTCCTGGCTCCACCTGAATTTAACTTTTCTCAAACCTTGAACTAAGCAATGCCTTTTTCTTATGGAAATGTTTGTCTTAAGGTATGGAAATGTTTGTCTTAAGTTATGTTAATGTACTATTTACCCAAGGCTCTGTCTTCAGGTCAGTTCCCCCTAAAGGCTCAGAAACGACTTGACAAACCAGTATGTTTACTCATACCTTGTTCTCTTAATCTATGTGAATGAAACTATATATTTGCTTGGAAATCTGCCTTTCTTCAAGATTCATGTCCATCATTTTATGGCCTGGGACGACTCATCTGCTGCCAGTGTTATCTCAATGCATGCTGTGGGTGAGGGGCCTGGTGCCATTCTCTGAGACATTGTCTTTTCTTTCATGCTAGTGGCTGTATAACATCTGGCTAAAGACTAGCAGGGGGTCCTCTTTCTTCCCCCTTTTAATGTCTACGTCAGCAGCTCTCTCGATCTCTTTTATACTTTAATAAAACTTTATAACAGAAAACCTCTGAGCCATCAAGCTTCGTCACTTGCCCTGGATTGAATTCTCCTCTGGAGGCCAAGAATGCTGGCATCTTTTGTGGTTTAGCAACCACCTTTCAGCCTTTTGTAATTCATATTGAATCTTCATTTCAGATTGAAGATGCATTCCACGGTATTGCCAACTGAAGTCTTCTCATCGCTATGGAGTATCTGTCCATGTCTTTAGGGTATTTTTCAGCAATCATGTATCATTTGCAGTGTGCCAGTCTTGTCATCCTCATTCTGTCCATAGCAAAGTCTTTTATTAATGTTGACATGATTGAAAGGGAATTGTTTGTTTAACTTCCTTTTCAGATTGTTATTTGCTGGTGTATACAGATAACACTGTGTCATCGTTCATTTTTATCAGTTTGGACAGCTTGATAGTTGTCTTTAATTTCTTTAATTTCTCATAATTTAAGATGACCCTGGCTCATATTTTTACAGTCTCACCCCTAGTCTCAGTCATTTCTTCAAAGAACTGTCCCTTTTTTTAACATTACATTATTTTTGACTGTGCTGGGTCTTTATTGCTAGTTTGTCTAGTTGTAGTGAGCAGAGGCAACCCTCTAGTTGCTGTGCCATGGCTTCTCATTGCAGTGCTTTCTCTGTTTGCAGAACTTGGGCTCTGGAGCATGCAAACTTCAAGAGTTGTTCAAAGGCTTCGTTGTCCGTGGGCGTGTGGAATCTTCTACACAGGGATTGAACCCGTGTTCCCTGCATCGGTAGGCAGATTCTTTACCACCGGGCCATCGGAGATGTTTTCTGTCCCCTTTTATTAGAGAATGATATTTAAAACATACATGTAGGAGCTCAATATGCTCAGCTGACAATACATGGATATATATATATACATGTATTCCAGCTCACCTTTGAACATATTCAGTTAAAGGTAATTTGTGATGATGTCTCCAGCCCGATCCACCACGACATGGACATTGTAACGTTTCCTTTTGTTTATCTGTAACTTTGCATTCCAATGGTAAGATACCTGGCTTCCACCGCTTGTCATACACAGAATTCAGTGCTTGTCCCACGTGGTTACTGAAAAAAAACTGTCAGATTGTCTTTCAAAGGGGGCTCTGCGTGCATGGCACCAGTATCTTGAGGATGTTTTTGTATGATAGTTTACTATCTGTATACCCTCAGTGGCCAGGTGTCTATTTCAGTCGCTACCAATTATGAATGGGCTTGTTTGCTCTAGTGTTCTTGGACAATTCGAGTACAGTTTCTTTGTCAGATATGCCTTTTTTTAGGAAAAGAGTTTTATTTATTGTTGGCTGTGTTGCATCTTTGTGTGTGGGCTTTTCTCTAGTTTTGGTGAGCATGGGCCATAACTAGTGGTTTGCAGGCTTCTCACTGCAGTGTCTCCTCTTGTTGAGGGGCACAGGCTCACGGGCTTCAGTGGCTGCAGCATGTGAACTCAGCATCGTGGCTTCCAGGATCTAGAGCACAGGCTCGGCAGTTGTGGCACACAGACTCCATTGGATGTGGGATCTTCCCATCCTAGGGATCGCACATGCATCTCCAGCACTGGCAGGTGGATTCTTTACTATGGAACCACCAGGGCATATTTTAGATTCTCATTTTCCACACATGTATCTAGTGAAGGAGGCCAGGATCAAGAGGCATGGCAGCTGGGAATCCTCAGCCACAGCTCTGGTGTGCTATCCAAAGCTCTGGGGCCTTTGGTGAGCACCTCAGCTTCCCTGGGACTGTTTCCTGCCATCAGAAATGCCCTGCTTTTGGACTGTACCCACCAAGCTCCTCTGTCCCTGGAATTTCTGAGACCAGAGTACTGCAGGTAGTGCCATTTCCTTCTCTGCTGCTGCTGCTGTGTCGCTTCAGTCGTGCCTGACTGTGCGTGACCCCATAGACAGCAGCCTACCAGGCTCCTCTGTCCCCGGGATTCTCCAGGCCAGAACCCTGGAGTGGGCTGCCATGTCCTTCTCCAGTGCAGGAAAGTGAAAAGTGAAAGTGAAGTCACTCAGTGAAGTCGTGTCCGACTCTTAGTGACCCCGGGGTTGCAGCCTACCAGGCTCCTCTGTCCATGGGATTCTCCAGGCAATGGTACTGGAGCGGCTGCCATTGCCATTTCCTTCTCTACAAGATAGCGTTTTGAAGATATTTTCTCCTGGATATTGCTTTTGATGAAGGAAGGGGGATCCCTTCCAGGGCTTGAGAGTGAGTTCTTGTCTGACACTGGGCAATGAGTTGTCTGAGGAGAGGAGTGCTGTCCAAGCGAGAGGCTTTCTTGGGAAGGGCTGCCGGGGTGGAGGGCAGGAGGGTGAGGGAAACGGAGAGAACCACTCTGTCACGTGGCTCACAGTCTCAGGTTTTATGGTCATTGGGTTCATTTCTGGTTTGTCTCTTGCCAGGCATTCTGAATTGGGATCCTTCTTGGGGGCACACCCACCACTCAGCCGAGATGGATTCCAGAGAAGTGGATCCTGGGAGGTTGGTAGGACCTCTGAACTGGAGCCTCCCATCACCTGACCTCTCCAGAATTCTGCTTGGTGGTAGCTTGTTCGTTCCTTGTTCCTTCCCAGGACCTCCTGTTGTAAGATGACTCCTGCAAGTGTTTTCTTTTCTCTGTCGCCTGGCCAGGGTGGGTGGTCCGTGGTTCATTTAACCGTTTGTTTTTGGTTCTCTCGAGTAAGGTCCTCCACAGGGTAAATGTATGAAATGATAAAAGGCAATGTTTTAAATAATTTATATTCATAATTTGGTAAGTTGCCTTTTTGTGTGTATGTTAGACCTGATCACCAGACCAAAGTTCATGTAGAACTTTTGTAGTTTTCTAAAATTTCTATAGTTTTTAAAATGGAGTTACCTTGTTGCAAAGTTTGTGTTTATGTTCATATTTTTTTAAAGAGTTATTACTTTTTAGTTGATTGATCCTTGCTTTACAATATTGGTTTGATTTGTCATGCATCCACATTAGGTGTACCTATGTCCTCTTGCTCTTGAATCTCCCTCCCACTTCACACCCATTCCCACCTCTCTAGGTCACTACAGAGCCCCAGTTTGAGTTCCCTGAATCATACAGCAAATTCCCATTGGTTGTCTATTTACAAATGTTGCTGTACCTGCATCCATGCTGCGCTCTCCATTCATCTCACCCTCTCCTTCTTGTTCCCCACCCTTGTCTGTAAATCTGTTCTCCATGTCTGGATCTCCATTGCTGCTCTGTGAACAGACTCGTCAGTACCATCCTTCTAGATTCCATGTTTTTCTCTCTTTGACTGACTCCCTCCCCTTTATTAGAACAGACTCAAATGTGTTCCTTTTTATGGCTGCATTCCATACAGGCTCTGATTGTTCCTTAGCCATGTTTTGCGGAGGGTCATGGGGCTATTCTGCTCCATTTCAGTTTGGGCTTCCAGTCTGAGTGCTCGCAGCAGAGCTGCTTCTGGGTGAGCCCTCTGAGGTCTGTGAGCGCCGGGCTGCCCGCTCTTCTCTTGTGGCCCGCAGGGGGCGCCAAACCCCCTTCTGACCCGCGGGCACAGGACGCTTTGCCTTTAGACTCTGCTCCGTGAGCAGCTGGCGGGAGCTTTGTCTCCTCAGGACCATCAGGGCTCAGGCTTCTGGATAACAGGGCTGCATCCAGGCTGAGAGGAGCAGGGTTGCCTCAGTGCCCACCAGCAGGGAGGCGCTGCCAGAGCGAAAAATGAGGACCGAGTAGACGTTTCTTGTGTCCAGCTGAGGGCTGACTGGAGGTCCATCTCAGAGGACTCAGGGGAAAAGAGCTCCGTGAGCAAAACGGTGGGTTTTTAGTTAGATTTGCGTTAGATGATGTAGAGGATGAACACTGATATTCTTCCGTGTAGGTGGCCGTTTTCCTGTCACTGTTTCTTGAGAAGACTGTCCTTTCCTCTTCGCTCGTTCCTGGTTTGATTTTCAGGAATTGACCATGTACACGTGGGTTCGTTTCTGGGCTCTCTCTTCTCTCCTGGAGTCCATGTGTCTGTGTTCCTGCCAGTTCCTCACTGTGGTGGTCACTCCAGCTCCGTGATGTAGTTTGAAGAGGGATAGGAAGATGCCTCCAGCTGTGTTCCCCTTTCTCAGAGTCTTTTTGGCCATTTAAGGTCCTGTTCAACATTAGCAGTCTAATATTAGGACTATTTCTATTTCTGTGAAAAATGCCATCGAATATTATTTTGTGATTGCAGTCACTGTATTTGTTGATGACTTTGGTTGGAATGGACCTTTTAATTCCTCATTGTTCCAGTGCATGAGCGTGGGATAATTTTCTGTGTATTTGTGTTTTCTTTGGTTTCTTTATGAGTGCTTTCTAGTTTTCTGACTACTGGTCTTTCATGTTCTTGATTAAGTTTGTTGCTAGATGTTTTATTTAAGTGGGATTTTCTTAATTTTTTTTTCTGATTGTTATTAGTGTATAGAAATGCAAGTGATTTTTGGACTGTAAATGGTAGTATTTTATAGGATTGTAAATTGATCCGAAATGATTCAGCTTTACTGAATGTAGTCTAACAACTTTTTGTGAAGTTATGTGGAACATTTTATCTGTCAAATCTGTTTCTCCTGCAGTAGGTCATCCAGAGGACCCAAGACATGGTGGTTACTAATAGACTTCCCACAGTACTTCTTCATTCCACGTGGACTCCTTCAAGAGCAGTGAGCATCGCAGCTTCCCTTGAACTTCGTCTGGGTAAGTCTTGGCCTGTGTAAGAAAGTTTCCTGCCTGTCTACTCTAAATGTCTTTTGTGGTATTGGCATGGTTGTTTTGAAACCTAGTATACTTTCCAGTCATTTAAAATGTACAGAAAATGCCTAGCAATGGGAACAAGTGCTAGCATTTGCCACATCATCTAAAATACTCTCTGTGTTTTATCCAAAATGGGTACCTTCTGCAGAACCAGCACATAATCTCCAAAATCAGGAAATCATATGGTATCTACATTATAATGTAATCCACAGCCCCGCTTCCACTTTTAGCAATTGTTCAAGTGTATGAGTATATCTTTTGTTTCCATCTTCATCCTTTTTTCGTTATTTAGAGTGTTACCGAGATTTTCAGTTATTTGGACAAACTTGATGGATTGAAAGCAGACATGGTGAATAAGGGTTCTGGGTGGCCTTTCCTATATGGATTTTTTTTCACTGAAGATGGTTTTAATATTTCTTCCTGTTGTAACATGTATGAATCCTGCATTCTTTCTCCCCCCATAGTAATTAAAAATAAATAATATGCCATTTACCGTTTAGATATTTGTAAGCATACAGTGTTGTAGCAGACAACCTTTTCTTGTTTTGCAAACCAGTTTAATAATGTGCACCTTTTGCGTGCTTTGGAGAAACTCAGGAAACTGAGTCAGTGACTGAAATGGCCCAAGATATCACCTTAGATTCCACCTTCATCTAAAAACAAAACAGGCACTTCCTGGTGGTCCAGTGGCTGAGACTGGACACTCCCAAAGAAGGAGGCCCAGGTTCATTCCCTGCTCCAAGAAGTAGATCTCCCATGCCACAGTGGAGAATTTGCATGCTGTAGCTAAATATCTGGCTTGCCTCAATGAAGGTTGACCTGGTGCAGGCAAATTAAAAAAGAAACAAATATTTAAAAAATACAACCAAAGGAAAGGAAGGGTATGGTTGTTGTGCAGATTTATGGCTTAGCTTTCCCTATGGATAGAAAAGAAAAAAGAGTTTCAAAAGACTGTGTCTCATCCTTCTATCTGGCATATAGAGAGGATTCCTTTGAAATGAGATTTCTGTGGTAAATGTGACTCACAGAAGAGCTGTCTTGAACTTGGGTTTCAGAGACGATCATGTGTCCTCTAAACAATAAAAGTTAATTGGGTCCAACTAATTCTCATGCTGAGGTGGTATATTTTGTGGTAGCATTTGCTCCCCTTCACTTCGGATGTATCCCCATTTGTTTACACTGTCATCTACTGAAGACATCCTGATCTTTGAAAGTGTTTAGTTATTACAAGTAGAGATGTTGTATATAATCATGTGATACTTTTTTTCTGGACATGTTTTCAAAGCTGTTTAGTAAGTGCTAGACATGTAGTATTCAGATCACAGGTGAGCCTTGTTTAGCTGTGGAAAAATCCAGCTATGTTTCTCTGTGGCATGTGGGATCTTCTGGGGTAAGGGATCGAACTAGCGTGTCTTGCATTGTCAGGCAGATTCTTCACCACTGAGCCGCCGGAGAAGCTGTGCCCTACCCCCTTTTTTGAGTTTACTGGATCTAATAGGTGTGCAGTGCTACCTCCCTGTTATTTTAGTTTGTCATTTCCTCATGATATGTGATTTTGAGTCTTTTTCATAGGCTTATTTACTATCTTGATATTTCTGTAGGCCAGGTGTTTAGGTGTATACATTGTTTACCAGATTGTTCTAGATTTTTTGGTATATTTAGAGTACAATCCTTTATCAGATATGTATTTTATCAATATATTTTCCTGTGGCTTGTGTTTAAGTTTTGTGAATAAGGTTTTTCACAGTTTAAATTTCTAATGGTTTAAAGTTGAGGTGATATATGTTTTATATCCTTTTTTGGATAGACTTTAGTGTGTTGTTGCTGTTATTACATTTTAAAAGCAGAAGTGAGGTACTGTAGATACAGTTTTAAGCTAAGCTGAAGTACCATAGATACAGTTTTGCCTTTTGTCTGTTGAGAAGTTTGAGTGAGTTTGGTGTACACTGTAACATTACGTCTACGTTCATTTGACTGGATATAGCTTCCAGTTATTTGTCTAATTGGTTTTGGAGATATCACGGGAAGTCAGTTTTTCCAAGGGAAACTGAGGTCCATGAAACATGAACTCTCTTTGATCGGTCGGAATCACTTTCTGCTATTTCTGACAGATTTGACTCGTTTGGATATCTCATATGAGTGGAATCACAGAACGTTTGTCTTTTTCTTGGTCTGGTTTATTTCACTGAATCTAATGACCATAAGGTTTGTCCACATTGTCGCATTGTCAGAATTACTGACTTTGAAGGGCCGAATCAGATTCCATTGTGGGTATACCACAGTTTGTTTATGGAATTGGTTGCCATGGACACTTAGATTACTTCTGTTTGTTTGCCAGTGTGAATCATGCTGTTGTCAGTATGACTGAAGAAGTATCCATTTTTTCAGCCCCCTTTCCCAATCCTTTTGGGTACATAGCATGAACTGGAATCAAACTATGTATTTATTCCATGTGTTCCTTTTGGAGTCATTTCTGTAATGTCTTGCAGAGTGGCAGCACCATTTCATGTACTTTTTTGTATGGTGGAATACCGTTCAAGCTTCTGAATATACCTTGTGTGGCATATTCAGTCTCCCACCAACGGACACTTGAATGAGTTCTACCTTTGAGCTATTGTGAATGTAACTGTGAATATCTGTGTACCAGTTTTTGTTTGAATTATTAACAAATACATTCCTATATATAAAAGAAGCCACAAGGACCTACTGTACAGTTTAGGAAACTATTAAATATCTTTTGATAATGTATCATGGAAGAGAATCTCAAAAGGAATATATGAAAAGCACATAGTAAGCATGATATTTATTGTGCCAACACTATGAGTTATCATAGCACTACTCAACGTGTATTTATACATGTCACTAAAATATCCACATCTGTAAGGATGTTATAAAAAATTATATAAAAAATCAAGAATTCAAACAGAGAATAAGTAAACTTCCTGCCATTGCTCCTCCTCGTTTATACACTAATACTACCTGTAACGCTCATCGTATAAGTGCTGGACTAGCAATTGACATTCTTGTAAACCAAGAGATTGTGAAGGTAGAAGGAAATATAACTTATTGAATTCCTTAATGAAGGATTGTAGAACTCTATGTCCATGAAGCGAATGAAATTCCGTTTTATTGAGCCACATTCTTACTAGAGAGATGAGCTTCCACCCCACCCAACGTTAGTTCACAGTGAAACCCTGCCGTCCTCTGGCCTCAATGTCTGCTTCCTGCTACCGAGAAAGAAAAGATGAGGAAGTCCTGACCAAACCGATGCTATTTTTCTTTTTCTGATTTGTATTTTATCGCAGGGCTTGGCAAAAAGAGGGCCCAACCTGTTTTCAGAGTTCCATCCCGAGGGTTCCTCCGGCATGTTCCCTATGTTGACAAACTGCTGATTATTTTCAACAAAGGACAATGATCTGCACTTCACTATCTGTTGCTTGAGCTGGAATAGCAGGCGTCCCTTGCAGTGCAGTCCTTCATGCTGGAGTAGGCATCCCTGAAGCAATAGTGTAAGAGGAACACATTTATCATGTAGACATCGCATCCCACGCATTTGTAGTAATTTTTCAGTTATAGCCATCATCATCGGAGGAACTGACTTGTCCGAGTAATAACGAGAGTACCCCGTATAACAGTTCCTTGACTTACGAGTACTTCCTATGAGTACCCTTTTGAGTACTTCTTCCAATGTTGTTTCTCCTACTTTGGTCATGAACAGTAGAAGCTGATGGCAGTGGTCCTTGAAATGTATGTCGATTCCCAGGTGGCGCAGTTGATAAATAAATAATCTGCCTACCAGTGCAGGAGGTGAAAGTGATGTGGGTTTGATCCCTGTTTCAGGAAGGTAACAATTCATACACATGTTTTATGTGAACAAGTTTGATACTCAGGAGTTTTTTTCTTCTGTATACAGAAAAACAAATGCTGTTCAAGGACACTGAAAGAACCCTGATTTCGAAAATCAGATCTGTATTGTGAGCAATGCTTAGATATCCATGAGTCGAAGCATAGTATTATGCCTATCATCCTTGTATTTCCCTCAGTGAAATATGTTGAGGAAAACTCTTCATTCGTGGTCTAGATTCACGAAGAAGCTAAATAGCATTCATCCTTTACATTGACAACTGTGAATTTAAATCTCCTGTGAATCCTATGTGACAACCACACATACCAACATGAGTTATTAGTATTATATCAATATTTTTAGTCCTATTGTATGTCAACTAAAAAAATCACTGTATAATTGTACATGAAGTCAAGACATAAAATCAGTGCAAATACAAAATGTTCCGTCCTTTGAGAAAGGGAGAAAAACATCTCTGTGCTTAGCCTATTGCATTTTTATGTATTAGATCCGTAAGTAGTTTATTCACCACACCCTATGAATGATTCACAGATCTTCAGAGAAGAAAGGATCATTTCTCTTTAACAATGAGTAGTTCAACTCTTCTCAAAGCAAAGTCATAAGTGAGTCTAATTTTGCGTGAGACCATGAAAACTCAGTGTTTTCATTATGCTTGTGCTTATGATGGGAGGAGGTCTGAGAAGGCACTTCTGAAGGTTTCTTCATACCAGTCGTTCTCATATGTATCGAGTCTTTAAAGGTCGAATCACCGAGGTGTTGCTTCTACACTTGGACTAGGCTGAGTAGCAACATTCCCTTTCTCCCTAAGTGCAGTAGACGTGTTCCCAACCTGTCTGTCTTCTGTCCTCTGGAGTATGTATTGCTTGAGCTCACCACAGCCTAGTAGATGGAAATCTTCAGGATATTCTGGAAACCCTGTTTATTTCAGTCTGTTCAGGAGGTTACCACTGCTGCAAACCTCTGGATTTTACCATGCACTTTTAACAACCTGAGATGAAGGATCCAAGTCAACACTCGTGACGGCCACGGGCTTCCATGGCCTATCCATGATTGTTGGCTTTGCTTTCATAATCATCCTGTTTCTTATACCAACTAAACTGTCACTGTATTTTTTTATTACCATTCTATCTTTGATGGTTTTTGGATCTATTATGGATTTTCCTATATATCTTCACTTATCGGTGAGGGTCTTATGTTAGTAGTAGTTACGACAACTGACTTCCAGTCAGTTAGCTGTGGCAGAACAGAAAAAAGAATGACCCAGTGTATATTATTAATATTATGTATCAATATATTATTCGTTTTATTGTTTGCAGTCATCCACTTCCAAGTTTCCGAAATAAACTGTCAGAAAAATCACATCCTTTTGAATGTCTGTTTGACTGAGTAGGAGCACGGAAATGTTATTCCATAAAATTGTTTACAGTTTCCATTCCGTTCCTCCTGTTTGATGTAGATATTGGCCTTTGGTTCTATCACTAGCTTTGCAAGTAAAAAAAAAATTAATTAGAGCTCGTATGGTAATTTTACTGTTAGCAATAAGTTTAGCATAAAATGAACACAGAAGAGGTTACAGTAGACCAAATATGAGAGTCAGTTTAAAAGAAAACGTCGTGGTGAATGTTTACAGTAGGAATATAGTTATGAAGTTCCTTTATTATTATTCTATCCTTTCCGTCTCTTTGGCAGGGGTGTGAATGTACAGATTCCAGTACTATGGCTGCAGTGAATAATAGTATCATTATTCTTGAGAGCAACTCTACTACGTCTTCACGCTCATGTCACTCAAGGTTTTATAATAGCTATTATGTTAGTCGTGTTTGTAGTTTGTGAAGTCACATAAGTTGCATTCATTCAAGCAATAGTATCAAACAGCTATGGCATCAATTATAGATGTGACTCGATAGCGAATGTGAATCCATTTCACTGTGACAAATTATTATTGTAGATATTCTATTCATGCCAGTAACAAAGCTGTGCAGAAATCATACAATGTTTATTAAGAAAATAAGATTTACTAATTTGTTGTATTATTCTATTTCTTTTAAACAGATTGAATGACAACAGGCTCAACTTTTCATTCACTTGTATGACTATGAGCAGTTTGACCAAGTTGAAGAAGATGACTCGTTTGTAGTCTTCCTCATGAGCTCATTCCATCTACTGGCTTTAAAATCATTTAGTACAGAGCTCACCGTCTAGGTGTTCATCCAGTGTTTTGTTTGCGTATCATGCAGGATCATTTTAAAAGGAAAAGCATGTGTGTATGAGTTAGAGCTCTGATCCCAAGAGTCCATGTAGAAGCTTCCCCTGAGAAATGTATCGTTTTGGCACCAATGCTACTGAAATGTGTGAATGTGGCCTACCACGCATCCCAATAAGTGTAAACAGCTTCACATGCTACTTATTTGAAACGACCAGTACTCATGACATTCCATTCATCTGAGGACTAAATATAGCCAACTTAGGTTGTGTTTGCCAAATAGACTTGGAAGCATTCTTCACACAATCCTTCATCGATGCCAGTTTTCAGATCGAAGAAACCCTTGCTCCGTGAAGTTTGTGAACACATACACTCATGTTTTGTTTGAGATTTTAAAGTCATTCTTCAGTTTTGTTGGAGGAATGGTTCTGTATATGGCCCGTGGATCCCCAAATCCACTGATGTTCATGTGTCTTGGGGCTTCCCAGGTGGTTCTAGTGGTAAAGAACATGCGGAACATACCCATGCAGGAGACATAGGAGATATGGATTCTATCCCTGGGGCAGGAAGATCTCCTGAGGGAGAGCATGGCAACCCACTCCAGTATCCTTGCCTAGAGAATCTCATGGAGAGAGGAGCCTGGTGGGGCCTAGTCCATACGATCCCAAAGAGTTGGACACAATGTAAGTGACTTAGCACAGCACATGCTTCATTGTCATAGCTAATATAATGGAGATGACATAAAAAGAATCACCAGCGGGCGAAAGTCAATATCCATCACTTTTCAACTTTGGAATGTATTGTGATATTTTACATCCATATTTGTATGAGTTGATAGTTGGCGAATCGATGCATATGAAGGCCTGATTGTGTTATATGTATGTTGAGGGAAGATATATTTTTATGTGGTTTGACATATGGGTCCCATTTCATTCGTAGACATCTGCATACTCATCACTTATCATCATTTTTTTTTGAAAAGACCATTGTTTTTAAAGGTTGTTGTCTAACCGGGAAAGATGCTTGAATTCTTGGGCTCCTTAGAGGAAGAATTCAACCTGGGGCCAGTGATGAGGCTTGATCACTCAGAGCTTTTGTGTCGCAACGTTTTATGAAAGTATAAAAGAGAGAAAGCTTCTGACATAGACATCAGAAGGGGGCAGAAAGAGTGCCCCCTACTCATCTTTAGCTGCATGTTATCTAGCTACTAGCAGTCTACTCATTAGAGAAAGGAATGGCAGCAGACCCCTCACCCACAAGATATATGGAGATGACCGTGGCACCAGGTCAGTCATCCTGGGCCATAAAATGATTGATATGAGCAAATAGATAGCTTCATTCACATAGATCAGGAGAACCATGTATGAGTAAAGCTAATTGGTTTGTCAAGTCAGTTCTGAGCCTTTAGGCAGAACCTCCTTGAAGATAGAGTCTAGGGTAAATACATAGTACATTCACATAGCTTAAGGCAAACCTTTCCATAAGAAAAATGCCTTGGTCAGCTCAAAGTATGAGAAAAGTGAAGTTCAGGTGGAACCAGGTGTCATTATAGCAACCCAGAATTGTAAGAGAAAACCTCTTTTTAAATTTGTATCGAGAAGGGGAAGAAAGAGAACAGCTTGTTTCCTCCTGCCTGGGAAGTGACAGATAACAACTGTCTGACACTTGCACCCCGTTTCCTCCCTTTGGAGACCCCTGGCCTTCCTGGCTGTTACCCTCTCAGTTTCATTCATTGAGTGTTTTCTGCCTTGTGAAACATTGGGCATAGAAGTATGTGTTAATTTAGGGGTATTTCATCCAATTTCATTTAAATGCATATGTGAATTAGAAAGTTTGACATGCCATTGCTTTGTATACCGATTGGGAAATGTGAGTCTCCAAGTTTAATTTAGTTTTTCATGTTCATTTTTCTTTTTAGGGGTACAAAGAAAAATAATATGACTGTTAAGATCAGCTTTCGTATATTTTGCCAAATATGAATTGAGATCACATCGATCGGAAATGAGTCTGTGCATGAAAGCCCTAATAACTAATGTTAATTGACTTCACTACCATGGGATGTTTTCCTGTCTATTGAGGATTTACTTCATGTATTTCGATTTTGACTTTCTGTCTTACAGCCTTGTTTGTAGATCAAAGCTATTTGAAATTGTCATCTGGTTTTCAATGGCTTGTGAGGTTATTCATGAGTGGTTTATAAAACCGAATGGATTGTACATAGCCATACTTTGTTGTCATTTTATGAATTTGAAGAATGTCTGAAGAATGTCTGCAGTTATGCCTTAAAGATTCACACAATTGATGTCCAATATTTATCTCAATAGACTTGCTTTCAATGTGTAGTTTCCTATGCGTACGTCTCTCCTTATGGATTTGGGTAGAACTTGTATTGGAACACTGAAAAATCTGTGATATCAACCGTGCTGACCTTCTTACTGGTGGTCATCATTAAGATTTTCACGCTCACTGTCACTTTGTGCAATGATATGGATCCTAGTGGAAACAGGTGCTGTTCATCCTACTTTTGTGAAGATTGAATTCATCGTAGAAAGTGGAATGTGTTGAAATATTTATGGTATAAATATATCTTGTGTATATAATTACCCAGATTACTGCTGCGTATTTGATTGCTAAGTTATGAAATGTATGAGATAGATGTGATCCATCAATGGCGATTGGATACGTGGTGGAGAGGTATTTTGGTGATGCAAGAGATTTAAATGATGTGATCAGAGTATGTATATTCTTTTTATGTGGATAATGGGTCTTGGATCCATGTTTGAAACATTACGACCTTGTCTTTTGTTATGCATGGGAAGTGTCAAAAATGAAGATGAGGCGGGTACGTGCTTCAAGGGTAAGTATAGGGTTGAGGGCGTGACTATGATGTGGGTTAGGTTTAGGATGTGGATAGGGTGTCGGGGGCCAGCGTGAGGAACTCCGCCCATGGCAAAGGTCATGAGGAAGAAGGCTTGGCATATGCAAAGGCGTGATCAAGCCTCAGGAAACCCCCTGTTCCTGAGCATCTACCCCAAAACCAGACTCTGTTTTATGCTCTCACCTACACCTCTGACTTTACAGGGGGCTCTCCCCAATAACCGTTTCTCTCGGAGAAGGAGTAAACCTGCAGCTCCAAGGCAATAAAAATTCTTGGGCGTGACAAGAGTGTTTCAGCTTCCGGACTGCTCTGAAGGTTATCTAGCCCACCTGTTTAGGTTAGTCCAGCCACATGTGATTTACAGCCTCCCAATCTGAGAGGCACGAGATGTTTTAGACTTTCTAAAGGCAAATTATTTTGGGGAGTTAGAAATTATTAGTATAATGGGTTGGTTAGGAATTATATTGGTGAAGGGTTTTTTCATTTGTTGTGTCAATAATTGCTGCTAATTCCCTGCTCTGGGTGGGACAAGGATGTCTCAGGTCAAACCTCTCTGCTGACAGACTAGCTTGTGTGACAGGATTATCCATACTCCTGCCACATGATTGTTTACTACCTCTTAACCATAAACAGCACAGAGTTTTGGAGAGTCTTAATTAGCATAGGGCTTTTTCTTCTTGTTGAGTCAATGATTGCCGCCAGGCCTCCATATCCTTAGGCACTTGGGAATATATTAATCAATGTATTTGGAATATAGAAAAGGAAATACAGTCGTTTTTGATGTTAGCAATACTAGACTTTTTAGCTAATGGATTTTCTCTTTTGTAATAGACCACTGGACTTTGCTACAAATCACTGTATCCTTGCTATGTAAGAATGTAACTTTATCATATCTTAAGACTAAATAGATCTTAAGGGGAGCATTGGTGAAAGGATTTTCATTTGTTGGGCTGATGTTTGCTGCTAAATCTCCATGTTCCCTACCCTTCTAATGAATATAACTAACATATAGGAGAAATAAGTATTAACCTTTAAGATGAATCCTGTTAACCTTGGGTTAAGTAAATTCCTTTCTTGATTGTAACTCACTACACCCACACCCTATAGGAATGCAGCTTTATTTGGAGGGTGGTGCCTGGTTTGAGAAAAAACACACTTGGAAAAAATAAGTTTTTTGGTTATCAGAAAGAAAGGATCATAAAATGTCAGCAGGTCTCACTCATGGCCAGAAGATGATGTAGTATCCCTAAGACTTTTTTTATACATTTATGTGAAGCACGTGATTTTGATAAAGGTCAGGACTGCTGACCCCCACGTGACTCTGTATTCATCCCTATGTGTAACAAAAGGTATATAAGCAAACCCAAAAATAAAGAAATCGGATCAGTTTCCGGAAAGACTGATTCCCCCATGTCACTTCTTTCTTGCTCCCATTTTTCTGGCTGAATTCCCATCTGGAGCATGGATGCTATTCCACGTAATCTAAGTTATTCAGCCTCCTTTTCTTCACTAATCTTCCTACTGCACTAACCATTTCTAATCTCTCTATATCTGTGATTAAATATGTATTTTTCTAAAGACGCCGGCTCCGCCCCCAACTTCAAATCACCCTGGATCCACTGGGGCTGGACCCCGGCAGTAGGGTTAAGGTTAGAGTTTGGGGAAGAGCCCCCCAACTTGTTAGGGTGAGGGGTGAGGCGTGAGGGTTCAGGGTGAGGGTGTGGGTGAGGGTAAGGGTTCGGGGTGAGGGTTCAGGCTGAGGGTGTGGGCCTCATATCTGATAAAGGATTGTACTCCAAATATACCCTTCCCTTCCCTCGAACAGAGCTCTCACTGCTGGAGCCCTTGGCAGTGTGAAACACACCAGCCCCTAAAACCTCCACAAGGACGCCTGCGGCCTAGGTGCAAAGGCAAGGCAGGAGCGGAGCTGAGGCCAGGAAGGCGCCAGTCGTGTCTCCGAGCCTCGCGCAGCCTGCTCCTTCCTGGGAACTAACATTAGCAGCGAGGCAAGTCTGGGCAACGCTCGCCCAGAGCAGAGCAGCCTCACGCCAGGAACTCTGCCAGATTGGGCCTCTGAGCAGAGCTGAAGCTCTGCAGTAGTGGAGGCGCACTTGACTCCGCCCAAACTGGGCTTGCAGCTGCACGCGGTTGGGCTGCCTCATTTCCCCCGAGGAGGCTCGTTTCCCCTCATGCTGCGCACTTGGCTTCCAGGCAGGGGCCTCCTGCTTCTCCTACAGGTCTTACCTCAGGGGCTGCTTCCCCTGAGCTGGGGCTGTGGGCGGGAGCCCAGACACGCAGGGGCAGGCCCCAACCACCTGCACACGTCTCTGCTGGGGACGAGAGCGCTAGGGAATATACATCTGTCAGGCACCTGCAGGGCGCCCACGGAGTGAGTCTCCGAGTCTGGGGACTGCAGATCCCAGCCAGGGGCCCTGGGTGTATGGTGCTCTCCGTGCGGCACATGTCTGGGCAGCCAAGCAACAACTGAAGGAGCCAAGCAGTTGCCCTTCCATTCCCTCTGACAGAGCACTCACTGCTCTAGCCCGTGGCAATGTGGAACCCACCGGCCCCTAACTCCTCCCCAAGGACGCTTGGGGCCTACCTGCAAAGGCAAGGCAGGATCAGAGCTGAGGCAAGGAAGGTGCCCGTGGGATATACCAGCCTCGCACAGCCTGCTACTTCATGGGCAAGAGCCTAGCAGCGAGGCACGTCTCGGAAAGGTTCGCCCAGGGCAGAGCAGCCTCGCTCCAGGAACTCTGCCAGATCGGGCCTCTGAGCAGACCTGGAGCTATGCCCTAGAGGAGGAGCACTTGACT
Source organism: Capricornis sumatraensis (assembly GCF_032405125.1). NCBI lineage: Eukaryota > Metazoa > Chordata > Mammalia > Artiodactyla > Bovidae > Capricornis > Capricornis sumatraensis. The sequence continues at coordinate 764,974 of NC_091090.1, read as the reverse complement.
CTGACCAACCAGGGCTTGTAGCGCCACGCGGCTATGCTGTCTCATCTACCTCCGAGGAGGCTCGATTCCCCTCATGCTGTGCACTCCACTTCCAGGCGAGCCGACCCTCGCCTCTTGCAGGTTTGGCTTAGGGTCTGCATCCCCTGAGCTGGGTTGTGGGCAGGAGCTCAGAGACGCAAGTGCAGGCCCCAACCACCTGCACAACTCTCTGCTGGGGAGGAGAGCACTAGGGAAACGACGTCTGTCAGGCACCTTCTGGGGGCTCACCGAGTCAGCCTCCGCGTGTGTGGGGCTGCAGACCCCAGCCAGTGGCGCTGTGAGCCTTGTGCTTTCCGTGCTGTATGAGTCTGGGCGGTCAAACAAACGCAAGAGGCGACTTGCAGTAGCTCTCCCTTTGCCTCTAATAGAGCCCTCACTGCTGGAGCGCTTGGCAGTGTGCAACACACCGGCTACTAAGCCCTCCACAAGAACGCCTGGGGACTAGGTGCAAAGGCAAGGCAGGAGTGGAGCTGAGGCCAGGAAGGCGAAAGTAGCATCTCCCAGTCTTGCACAGAATGCTCCTTCCTGGACTGGAAGCCTAGCCGCGAGGCAAGTCTGGGCAAGGCTCGCCCAGGGCAGAGCAGCCTCACGCCAGCAGCTCTGCCAGATCGGGCCTCTGAGCAGAGCTGGAGCTCTGCCGTACTGGAGGTGCACTCGGCTCCGCCAAAGCAGTGAATGCATCCGCACGCAGCAGGGCTGCCTTCTCTTCTCCCGAGGAGGATCGCTTCCTGCATGCTGTAAACTAGGGTTCCAGGCGGGGCCCCCTGCGCCTCCCACAGGTCTTGGCTGAGGAGCTGCTTCCCTGAGCTGGGGCTGTGGACGGGAGCCCAGACACGCAGGGGCAGGCCCCAAGCACCGGCACACGTCTCTGCTGGGGAGGAGAGCACTAGGGAAATGACGTCTGTCAGGCACCTTCTGGGTGCTCACCGAGTCAGCTTCCGCGTTTGTGGGGCTGCAGACCCCAGCCAGGGGCCCTGTGAGCCTTGGGCTCTCCGTGCTGTGCTGAGTCTGGGCGGTCAAGCAACCGCTGGAGGAGCCCTGCAGTTGCCCTCCCATTGCCTCTAATAGAGCCCTCACTGCTGGAGCGCTTGGCAGTGTGCAACCCACCGGCAACTAAGCCCTCCACAAGAACGCCTGGGGACTAGGTGCAAAGGCAAGGCAGGAGTGGAGCTGAGGCCAGGAAGGCGCCAGTAGCATCTCCCAGTCTCACGCAGCCCGCTCCTATCTGGACTGGAAGCCTAACGTGCGGCAAGTCTGGGCAAGGCTCGCCCAGGGCAGAGCAGCCTCACGCCAGAAACTCTGCCAGATCGGGCCTCTGAGCTGAGCTGGAGCTCTGCCGTACTGGAGCCGCACTCGGCTCCGCCAAAGCAGTGAATGCAGCCACACGCAGCAGGGCAGCCTTCTCTTCTCCCGAGGAGGCTCGCTACCCGCATGCTGTAAACTAGGCTTCCAGTCAGGGCCCCCTGCGCCTCCCACAGGTCTTGGCTGAGGAGCTGCTTCCCTGATCTGGGGCTGTGGACGGGAGCCCAGACACGCAGGGGCAGGCCCCAAGCACCTGCACACGTCTCTGCTGTGGAGGAGAGCACTAGGGAAACGACGTCTGTCAGGCACCTTCTGGGCGCTCACCGAGTCAGTTTCCGCGTGTGAGGGGCTGCAGACCACAGCCAGGGGCCCTGTGAGCCTTGGGCTCTCCGTGCTGTGCTGAGTCTGGGCGGTCAAGCAACCGCAAGAGGAAACTTGCAGTTGCCCTCCCTTTGCCTCTAATAGAGCCCTCACTGCTGGAGCGCTTGGCAGTGTGCAACACACCGGCAACTAAGACGTCCACAAGAACGCCTGGGGACTAGGTGCAAAGGCAAGGCAGGAGTGGAGCTGAGGCCAGGAAGGCGCCAGTAGCATCTCCCAGTCTCGCGCAGCCCGCTCCTTTCTGGACAGGAAGCCTACGCGAGGCAAGTCTGGGCAAGGCTCGCCCAGGGCACAGCTGTCTCACGGAAACAACTCTGCCAGATCGGGCCTTTGAGCAGAGCTGGAGCTCTGCCGTACTGGAAGGGCCCTCGGCTCCGCCAAAGCAGTGATTGCAGCCGCACGCAGCTGGGCTGCCTTCTCTTCTACCGAGGAGGCTCTCTTCCCGCATGCTGTGCCCTAGGCTTTCAGGCGGGGGCGCCCCGCTCCTCCTACAAGTCTTAGCTGAGGAGCTGCTTCCCTGAGCTGGGGATATGGAAGGGAGTCCAGACACTCAAGGGCAGGCCCCAACCACCTGCACACGTCTCTGCTGGGGAGGAGAGCACTAGGGAAATGACGTCTGTCAGGCACCTTCTGGGTGCTCACCGAGTCAGCTTCCGCGTGTGTGGGGCTGCAGACCCCAGCCAGGGGCCCTGTGAGCCTTGTGCTCTCCGTGCTGTGCTGAGTCTGGGCGGTCAAGCAACCGCTGGAGGAGCCCTGCAGTTGCCCTCCCATTGCTTCTAATAGAGCCCTCACTGCTGGAGCGCATGGCAGTGTGCAACCCAACGGCAACTAAGCCCTCCACAAGAACGCCTGTGGACTAGGTGCAAAGGCAAAGCAGGAGTGGAGCTGAGGCCAGGAAGGCGCCAGTAGCATCTCGCAGTCTCGCGCAGCCTACTCCTTTCTGGACTGGAAGCCTAACGCGAGGCAAGTCTGGGCAAGTCTCGCCCAGGGCACAGCAGCCTCACGCCAGCATCTATGAGAGATCGGGCCTTTGAGCAGAGCTGGAGCTCTGCCGTACTGGAGGGGCACTCGGCTCCGCCAAAGTACTGATTGCAGCCGCACGCAGCTGGGCTGCCTTCTCTTGTACTGAGGAGGCTCGCTTCCGGCATGCTATAAACTGGGCTTCCAGGCGGGGGCGCCCCGCGCCTCCTACAGGTCTTAGCTGAGGAGCTGCTTCCCTGAGCTGGGGCTGTGGAAGGGAGTCCAGACACTCAAGGGCAGGCCCCAACCACCTGCACACGTCTCTGCTGGGGAGGAGAGCAATAGGGAAATGACATCTGTCAGGCACCTTCTGGGCGCTCCCGGAGTTCCCCTCTGGTGTGTGGGGCTGCAGACCCCAGCCAGGGGCCCTGTGAGCCTTGTGCGTTCCGTGCTGTGCAGAGTCTGGGCGGTCAAGCAAACGCAAGAGGCGACTTGCAGTAGGCCTCCCTTTGCCTTTAATAGAGCCCTCACTGCTGGAGCGCTTGGCAGTGTGCAACCCACCGGCAACTATGTCTTTCAAAAGAACGCCTGGGGACTAGGTACAAAGGCAAGGCAGGAGTGGAGCTGAGGCCAGGAAGGCGCCAGTAGCATCTCCCAGTCTCACACAGCCCGCTCCTATCTGGACTGGAGGCCTAACGTGCGGCATGTCTGGCCAAGGCTCGCCCAGGGCAGAGCAGCCTCACGCGAGAAACTCTGCCAGATCGGGCCTCTGAGCAGAGCTGGAGCTCTACCGTACTGGAGGCGCACTCGGCTCCGCCAAATCAGTGAATGCACCGCACACACCAGGGCTGCCTTCTCTTCTCCCGAGGAGGCTCGCTTCCCGCATGCTGTAAACTAGGCTTCCAGGCAGGGCCCCCTGCGCCTCCCACAGGTCTTGGCTCAGGAGCTGCTTCCCTGAGCTGGGGCTGTGGACGGGAGCCCAGACACGCAGGGGCAGGCCCCAAGCACCGGCACACGTCTCTGCTGGGGAGGAGAGCACTAGGGAAATGACGTCTGTCAGGCACCTTCTGGGCACTCACCGAGTCAGCCTCCGCGTGTGTGGGGCTGCAGACCCCAGCCAGTGGCCCTGTGAGCCTTGTGCTCTCCGTGCTGTGCTGAGTCTGGGCGGTCAAGCAACCATAAGAATAGACTTCCAGTTGCCCTCACTTTGCCTCTAATAGAACCCTCACTGCTGGAGAGCTTGGCAGTGTGCAACCCACCGGCAACTAAGCCCTCCATAAGAACGCCTGGGGACTAGGTGCAAAGGCAATGCAGGAGTGGAGCTGAGGCCAGGAAGGCGCCAGTAGCATCTCCCAATCTCACGCAGCCCGCTCATTTCTGGACTGGAAGCATAACGTGCGGCAAGTCTGGGCAAGGCTCGCCCAGGGCAGAGCAGCCTCACGCCAGCAACTCTGCCAGAGCGGGCCTCTGAGCAGAGCTGGAGCTCTGCCGTACTGGAGGCGCACTCTGATCCGCCAAAGCAGTGATTGCAGCCGCACGCAGCTGGGCTGCCTCACCTTCTCCCAAGGAGGCTCGCTTCCCGCATGCTGTAAACTAGCCTTCCAGGCGGGGCCCCCTGCGCCTCCCACAGGTCTTGGCTCAGGAGCTGCTTCCCTGAGCTGGGGCTGTGGACGGGAGCCCAGACACGCAGGGGCAGGCCCTAACCACCTGCACACGTCTCTGATGGGGAGGAGAGCACTAGGGAAATGACGTCTGTCAGGCACCTTCTGGGCGCTCACCGAGTCAGCCTCCGCGTGTGTGGGGCTGCAGACCCCAGCCAGGGGCCCTGTGAGCCTTGTGCTCTCCGTGCTGTGCTGAGTCTGGGCGGTCAAGCAACCGCTGGAGGAGCCCTGCAGTTGCCCTCCCATTGCCTCTAATAGAGCCCTCACTGCTGGAGCGCTTGGCAGTGTGCAACCCACCGGCAACTAAGCCGTCCACAAGAACGCCTGGGGACTAGGTGCAAAGGCAAGGTAGGAGTGGAGCTGAGGCCAGGAAGGCGCCAGTAGCATCTCCCAGTCTCACGCAGCCCGCTCCTTTCTGGACTGGAAGCCTAGCAGCGACGCAAGTCTGGGCAAGGCTCGCCAAGGGCAGACAGCCTCTCGCCAGCACTCTGCCAGATCGGGCCTCTGAGCAGAGCTGGAGCTCTGCCGTTATGGAGGCGCACTCGGCTCCGCCCAAGCAGTGAATGCAGCCGCACACAGCAGGGCTGCCTCCTCTTCTCCCGAGGAGGCTCGCATCCCGCATGCTGTAAACTAGGCTTCCAGGCGGCGCTCCCTGCGCCTCCCACAGGTCTAGGCTCAGGAGCTGCTTCCCTGAGCTGGGGCTGTGGACGGGAGCCCAGATACGCAGGGGCAGGCCCCAACCACCTGCACACGTCTCTGCTGGGGAGGAGAGCACTAGGGAAATGACATCTGTCAGGCACCTTCTGGTCGCTCACTGAGTCAGCCTCCGCGTGTGTGGGGCTGCAGACCCCAGCCAGGGGCCCTGTGAGCCTTGTGCTCTCCGTGCTGTGCTGAGTCTGGGCGGTCAAGCAACCGCTGGAGGAGCCCTGCAGTTGCCCTCCCATTGCCTCTAATAGAGCCCTCACTGCTGGAGCGCTTGGCAGTGTGCAACCCACCGGCAACTAAGCCCTCCACAAGAACGCCTGGGGACTAGGTGCAAAGGCAAGGCAGGAGTGGAGCTGAGTCCAGGAAGGCGCCAGTAGCATCTCCCAGTCTCACGCAACCGCTCCGTTCTGGACTGGAAGCCTAGCCGCGAGGCAACTCTGGGCAAGGCTCGCCGAGAGCAGAGCAGCCTCACGCCAGCACTCTGCCAGATCGGGCCTCTGAGCAGAGTTGGAACTCTGCCGTATTGGAAGCGCACTCGGCTCCGCCCAAGCAGTGATTGCAGCCTCACGGGTATGGGATGCCTCCACCTCTCCCGAGGAGGCTCGCTTCCCGCATGCTGTGCATTAGGCTTCCAGGTGGGGGCCCCCCGCGCCTCCTACAGGTCTTGGCTGAGGAGCTGCTTCCCTGAGCTGGGGCTGTGGTCGGGAGCCCAGACACGCAGGGGCAGGCCCAAACCACCTGCACACGTCTCTGTTGGGGAGGAGAGCACTAGGGAAATGACGTCTGTCAGGCACCTTCTGGGCGCTCACCGAGTCAGCCTCTGCGTGTGTGGGGCTGCAGACCCCAGCCAGGGGCCCTGTGAGCCTTGTGCTGTCCGTGCTGTGCTGAGTCTGGGCGGTCAAGCAACCGTAAGAATAGACTTCCAGTTGCCCTCACTTTGCCTCTAATAGAGCCCTCACTGCTGGAGCACTTGGCAGTGTGCAACCCACCGGCAACTAAGCCCTCCACAAGAACGCCTGGGAACTAGGTGCAAAGGCAAGGCAGGAGTGGAGCTGAGGCCAGGAAGGCGCCAGTAGCATCTCCCTGTCTCGCGCAGCCCGCTCCTTTCTGGACTGGAAGCCTAGCCTCGAGGCAAGTCTGGGCAAGGCTCGCCCAGGGCAGAGCAGCCTCACGCCAGCACTCTGCCAGATCTGGCCTCTGAGCAGAGCTGGAGCTATGCAGTATTGGAGGCGCACTCGGCTCCGCCCAAGCAGTGATTGCAGCCGCACGCATCTGGGCTGCCTCCTCTTCTCCCAAGGAGGCTCTCTTCTCGCATGCTGTGCACTAGGCTTCCAGGCGGGGTAGCCCTGCGCCTCCTACAGGTCTTGGCTCAGGGCCTGATTCCCTGAGCTGGGGCTGTGGACGGGAGCCCAGACAAGCAGGGGCAGGCCCCAACCACCTGCACACGTCTCTGCTGGGGAGGAGAGCGCTAGGGAAACTACGTCTGTCAGCCACCTTCTGGGCGCTCACGGATTCAGCCCCCGGTGTGTGGGGCTGCAGACTGCAGCCAGGGGCCCTGGGAATCTTGTGCTCCCCGCGCTGTGCTGAGTCTGGGAGGCCAAGCTACAGCTGGAGAAGCCCTGCAGTTGCCCTTCCCTTCCCTCTGACAGAGCTCGTATTGCTGGATCCCTTGGCCATGTGTCACTCACTATCCCCTAACCGCGAGTCCAAACCACGAACTCCACCCTGACTTCAAAACCCTATATCCCGAACCCAGAAACCGAATCCCGAGCTCCAGTCTCCAAACCGTGAACCTGAACCCTAACCCAACCCCGAACCCAAACACCGACCCCTAAATCCCAAACCCAAAGTCCATTCTCTAAAGCAACACCCCAAAGCGCGAACCTCTAACCCTCAGCCGAACCCCATACCCCAAACCCCAAGCCCATAGTCAGAACCAGAAACCCCAAACTCCGAACCCCAAACCCCTAACCCAAACACCAAACCGTGTACCCCAACCCTTATACCGAATCCAAATCTCGAACCCCAAGGACCGAACTTCCAACCTGAATCAGGATCCCCTAACCCAAACCCCTAGCTGAACCCCTAATCCAAACCCGAAAACCAAGCACCAAACCCCTAACCCATAACCTGAACTGCAAACCCCTACCTTAAAACACCAACCCCAATCACTAACCCCTAACCTGATCAGCGAACCCCTAAACCGAACCCCAATCCATGAATCCCGAACCTGGAGCCCCAAACCCCAAACCCCAAAGCCTGATGCCAAACCCAAAGCGCTAACCTCTAAACTGAATCGAAACCCCAAAACCTAAACCCTTGACCCCAAACTCCTAACTCATACCCCAAAGTCCAAACTGCAAAACCCTAACCGGAACCCCATACCCCAAACAATGAACCACGTACCCCAAACCCCGAACCACATACCCCAAACATGGAACCCGAACCCCAAACCCCATACCCTGAATCCGAACCCCTATCCCAACTGCAAACCCCAAACCCCGAACCGGGAACCCCAAACCCCTAAACCGAACCATGAACCCCTAACCCTAACCCGAACCCGAACCCTAACCCGAGCCCCAAACCCCAAACCCAAACGCCGACCCCCATACCCCAAACCGCAAACACTGATCCACGTAGCCCAAACCCCGAATCCATAACTCGAACCCCGAACCCCAAATCCAGAACCCAAACCCCGAACCCCAAACCGCTAACCCGAACCCCAAACCTAAACCCAAACCCAAACCGCACAGCCCTAATCCCTTACTGGAACCGCAAACCCCTAAACCGAACCCTAAACCCTGAACCAAAACCCCTAACCTGTACCCCACGCCCCACACCCCGAACCCAAACCCAAACCCCTAACCCCAATCGCAAACCCCTAACCTGAACCCCAAAGCCCAACCGCGAACACCGAAACTGAACCCTAAAACCCGAAACCCAACCCCCAAAACCCAAACTCCAAACCCCTAACCCGAACCCCAAACCCCAAACCCCTAACCGGAACCCCAAACCTCAGACCTCAAACCGCACACCCCAAACCCCTAAGGCAAACCCCAAACCGCCAACCCCTAACTCCTAACCCAAACAGCGAAACTCTAAACTGCACCTCACACCCCCAACCCCAAACCATGAACCCAAACCCCCGAACCCCAAACCCCAAACCTCAAATCTCGACCCCCGAAACACAAACCTCACATACTGAACCCCTAATCGGAACCTCGAACCCCAATCCCCGAACCCCAAACCCAAATCCCAAAACCCCCAAACCCCAACCCTGAACCCAAATCCCAAACCCATAACAGGAACCCCAAATCGCGAACCCCTGACCCAAATCCCAAACTCCAAACCCCAAACCCCTAAACCGCGAACCCCTAACCCGAACTGAGAACCCCTAACCCGAACCCCAAACCCCAAACCCTAACCGTGAACCCCTAACCCAAACCCCAAACCGAAACCGCGAACCCCAAACCCCAAACCCTAACCGCGAACCCCTAACCCAAACCCCAAACCCCAAACCCAAACCGCGAAGCCCAAACCCCAAACCCCTAACCCGAATCCCAAACCCAAAACCCTTAACCCCAATCCCAAACCCCCAACCCAAACCACAAACCCCAAACCCCTAACCCTAACCTCAAACCCCAAACCCGAACTGCGAACCCCTAACCCAAACCAAGAACCCCTAACCTGATCCCCAAACCCCAAACCCCAAACCCTTAACCCGATCCTCAAATCCCAAACCCGAACCGCGAACCCCTCACCCGAACCCCAAATCCCAAGCCCCTATGCTGGACCTTGAACCCCTAATCGGAACCCCAAACCCCAAACTAGAACCGCGAAGCCCTAACCCCAAACCCTGAACTCCAAACCCCAAACACGAACCGCGTACTGCAAACCCGAACCCTGAACTCTAACCCGAACCCGAATCCAAACCCTAAGAAGAGAGGGGATTCCCCGAACCCGAACTCTGAACCTGAACCCTAACCCAAATCCAAACTATAAGAAGAGGGGGGTCCCCGAATTCTAACCCTAACCCCGAACCCGAACCTGAACCCTAACAAGTGGGGGGGTTGCCCGAACCCTAACCCTAAACATAACAATAAACCTCTAAAATAAAAATAAACTTTTCTAGTCTAAGCCCCGCCTCTTGCGGTCCCCCGCCCCCTAAGAGCAAAAGGGTAACGTTGGAGACTTGAACTCCTGACTTACAGGCCACAGTCTGCCTGCTCCCCAGCCTGCCTAACCGCTACGCTACAGACGTTTCCTGTTGCTGACAGCGCTCCCGGGCCCTCTTCAAGCCTCTGCCCGCCAGGGTCTGGTTCTGTAGAATATCATGGCTGTCCTAGGTCATCTTTGCTTTCTGTAGTCATAGTTTTATCCCAAAATCATAGACAGATCAGCTGAGAAAAAGCTTGGATTGTCTCGGTGGGGTGGATTTGCTTGTCCTGTGTTTCACCTGGAGGCAGTCGCGGTCCCGCCGGCCCGTCCTGGAAGGGGGCGTGGGGGCGGGGCGCCCCGTGCGCGCGTCGGGGGCGGGGCGAACCTGGGCGGCTGGTCAGGAGCGCGGCTCACGTGAGCGGGTCTGGGGCGGGATGACCATGGCGGCGCGTCGGGGCCAGGGCTTCCCGGTTGTGCTCTCAGGGCTCGCCATCGCAGCTGGGAATGCTCGTTTCGTGGGCTCCTGGGTCCCCGTCGATCGGCAGCCAGCGAGCAGAGCGGAGGGCTGTGGACCACAGGTAAGGGAACTCGGACTCGGCGGAGCAGGGAACCATGTATTCTGCCCTCTTTGTTTGCAGTCTCGGAGCCGACTAACATGGCGGTCGCAGAAAAGCCTCGCCTTTGGGGCCAACGGTTTTACCGCTTTACCCCTTTGCATAAAGCTCAGACCCGCGCGGTTTTCCCAAGCAGCTTAGTGTATTGCTTCCTAAAGGCCTGGAGCGGATACCAGGCAGGAAGGCCAGGGGTCTCCAGACAGAGAAAATAGACTGCAAGTGTCAGACGTTTTTTTCTCTCTCTTAAGAGGCAGGAGGAGACAAAACAGTGTTGCCTTTTTTTTTCTCCATCTTGATACAAATGTAAAAGGAGGTTTCTCGGAAAATTCTGTGTTGCCATGACAACTCCTGGCTCCACCTGAATTTAACTTTTCTCAAACCTTGAACTAAGCAATGCCTTTTTCTTATGGAAATGTTTGTCTTAAGGTATGGAAATGTTTGTCTTAAGTTATGTTAATGTACTATTTACCCAAGGCTCTGTCTTCAGGTCAGTTCCCCCTAAAGGCTCAGAAACGACTTGACAAACCAGTATGTTTACTCATACCTTGTTCTCTTAATCTATGTGAATGAAACTATATATTTGCTTGGAAATCTGCCTTTCTTCAAGATTCATGTCCATCATTTTATGGCCTGGGACGACTCATCTGCTGCCAGTGTTATCTCAATGCATGCTGTGGGTGAGGGGCCTGGTGCCATTCTCTGAGACATTGTCTTTTCTTTCATGCTAGTGGCTGTATAACATCTGGCTAAAGACTAGCAGGGGGTCCTCTTTCTTCCCCCTTTTAATGTCTACGTCAGCAGCTCTCTCGATCTCTTTTATACTTTAATAAAACTTTATAACAGAAAACCTCTGAGCCATCAAGCTTCGTCACTTGCCCTGGATGGAATTCTCCTCTGGAGGCCAAGAATGCTGGCATCTTTTGTGGTTTAGCAACCACCTTTCAGCCTTTTGTAATTCATATTGAATCTTCATTTCAGATTGAAGATGCATTCCACGGTATTGCCAACTGAAGTCTTCTCATCGCTATGGAGTATCTGTCCATGTCTTTAGGGTATTTTTCAGCAATCATGTATCATTTGCAGTGTGCCAGTCTTGTCATCCTCATTCTGTCCACAGCAAAGTCTTTTATTAATGTTGACATGATTGAAAGGGAATTGTTTGTTTAACTTCCTTTTCAGATTGTTATTTGCTGGTGTATACAGATAACACTGTGTCATCGTTCATTTTTATCAGTTTGGACAGCTTGATAGTTGTCTTTAATTTCTTTAATTTCTCATAATTTAAGATGACCCTGGCTCATATTTTTACAGTCTCACCCCTAGTCTCAGTCATTTCTTCAAAGAACTGTCCCTTTTTTTAACATTACATTATTTTTGACTGTGCTGGGTCTTTATGGCTAGTTTGTCTAGTTGTAGTGAGCAGAGGCAACCCTCTAGTTGCTGTGCCATGGCTTCTCATTGCAGTGCTTTCTCTGTTTGCAGAACTTGGGCTCTGGAGCATGCAAACTTCAAGAGTTGTTCAAAGGCTTCGTTGTCCGTGGGCGTGTGGAATCTTCTACACAGGGATTGAACCCGTGTTCCCTGCATCGGTAGGCAGATTCTTTACCACCGGGCCATCGGAGATGTTTTCTGTTCCCTTTTATTAGAGAATGATATTTAAAACATACATGTAGGAGCTCAATATGCTCAGCTGACAATACATGGATATATATATACATGTATTCCAGCTCACCTTTGAACATATTCAGTTAAAGGTAATTTGTGATGATGTCTCCAGCCCGATCCACCACGACATGGACATTGTAACGTTTCCTTTTGTTTATCTGTAACTTTGCATTCCAATGGTAAGATACCTGGCTTCCACCGCTTGTCATACACAGAATTCAGTGCTTGTCCCACGTGGTTACTGAAAAAAAACTGTCAGATTGTCTTTCAAAGGGGGCTCTGCGTGCATGGCACCAGTATCTTGAGGATGTTTTTGTATGATAGTTTACTATCTGTATACCCTCAGTGGCCAGGTGTCTAGTTCAGTCGCTACCAATTATGAATGGGCTTGTTTGCTCTAGTGTTCTTGGACAATTCGAGTACAGTTTCTTTGTCAGATATGCCTTTTTTTAGGAAAAGAGTTTTATTTATTGTTGGCTGTGTTGCATCTTTGTGTGTGGGCTTTTCTCTAGTTTTGGTGAGCATGGGCCATAACTAGTGGTTTGCAGGCTTCTCACTGCAGTGTCTCCTCTTGTTGAGGGGCACCGGCTCACGGGCTTCAGTGGCTGCAGCATGTGAACTCAGCATCGTGGCTTCCAGGATCTAGAGCACAGGCTCGGCAGTTGTGGCACACAGACTCCATTGGATGTGGGATCTTCCCATCCTAGGGATCGCACATGCATCTCCAGCACTGGCAGGTGGATTCTTTACTATGGAACCACCAGGGCATATTTTAGATTCTCATTTTCCACACATGTATCTAGTGAAAGAGGCCAGGATCAAGAGGCATGGCAGCTGGGAATCCTCAGCCACAGCTCTGGTGTGCTATCCAAAGCTCTGGGGCCTTTGGTGAGCACCTCAGCTTCCCTGGGACTGTTTCCTGCCATCAGAAATGCCCTGCTTTTGGACTGTACCCACCAAGCTCCTCTGTCCCTGGAATTTCTGAGACCAGAGTACTGCAGGTGGTGCCATTTCCTTCTCTGCTGCTGCTGCTGTGTCGCTTCAGTCGTGCCTGACTGTGCGTGACCCCATAGACAGCAGCCTACCAGGCTCCTCTGTCCCCGGGATTCTCCAGGCCAGAACCCTGGAGTGGGCTGCCATGTCCTTCTCCAGTGCAGGAAAGTGAAAAGTGAAAGTGAAGTCACTCAGTGAAGTCGTGTCCGACTCTTAGTGACCCCGGGGTTGCAGCCTACCAGGCTCCTCTGTCCATGGGATTCTCCAGGCAATGGTACTGGAGCGGCTGCCATTGCCATTTCCTTCTCTACAAGATAGCGTTTTGAAGATATTTTCTCCTGGATATTGCTTTTGATGAAGGAAGGGGGATCCCTTCCAGGGCTTGAGAGTGAGTTCTTGTCTGACACTGGGCAATGAGTTGTCTGAGGAGAGGAGTGCTGTCCAAGCGAGAGGCTTTCTTGGGAAGGGCTGCCGGGGTGGAGGGCAGGAGGGTGAGGGAAACGGAGAGAACCACTCTGTCACGTGGCTCACAGTCTCAGGTTTTATGGTCATTGGGTTCATTTCTGGTTTGTCTCTTGCCAGGCATTCTGAATTGGGATCCTTCTTGGGGGCACACCCACCACTCAGCCGAGATGGATTCCAGCGAAGTGGATCCTGGGAGGTTGGTAGGACCTCTGAACTGGAGCCTCCCATCACCTGACCTCTCCAGAATTCTGCTTGGTGGTAGCTTGTTCGTTCCTTGTTCCTTCCCAGGACCTCCTGTTGTAAGATGACTCCTGCAAGTGTTTTCTTTTCTCTGTCGCCTGGCCAGGGTGGGTGGTCCGTGGTTCATTTAACCGTTTATTTTTGGTTCTCTCGAGTAAGGTCCTCCACAGGGTAAATGTATGAAATGATAAAAGGCAATGTTTTAAATAATTTATATTCATAATTTGGTAAGTTGGCTTTTTTTGTGTATGTTAGACCTGATCACCAGACCAAAGTTCATGTAGAACTTTTGTAGTTTTCTAAAATTTCTATAGTTTTTAAAATGGAGTTACCTTGTTGCAAAGTTTGTGTTTATGTTCATATTTTTTTAAAGAGTTATTACTTTTTAGTTGATTGATCCTTGCTTTACAATATTGGTTTGATTTGTCATGCATCCACATTAGGTGTACCTATGTCCTCTTGCTCTTGAATCTCCCTCCCACTTCACACCCATTCCCACCTCTCTAGGTCACTACAGAGCCCCAGTTTGAGTTCCCTGAATCATACAGCAAATTCCCATTGGTTGTCTATTTACAAATGTTGCTGTACCTGCATCCATGCTGCGCTCTCCATTCATCTCACCCTCTCCTTGTTCCCCACCCTTGTCTGTAAATCTGTTCTCCATGTCTGGATCTCCATTGCTGCTCTGTGAACAGACTCGTCAGTACCATCCTTCTAGATTCCATGTTTTTCTCTCTTTGACTGACTCCCTCCCCTTTATTAGAACAGACTCAAATGTGTTCCTTTTTATGGCTGCATTGCATACAGGCTCTGATTGTTCCTTAGCCATGTTTTGCGGAGGGTCATGGGGCTATTCTGCTCCATTTCAGTTTGGGCTTCCAGTCTGAGTGCTCGCAGCAGAGCTGCTTCTGGGTGAGCCCTCTGAGGTCTGTGAGCGCCGGGCTGCCCGCTCTTCTCTTGTGGCCCGCAGGGGGCGCCAAACCCCCTTCTGACCCGCGGGCACAGGACGCTTTGCCTTTAGACTCTGCTCCGTGAGCAGCTGGCGGGAGCTTTGTCTCCTCAGGACCATCAGGGCTCAGGCTTCTGGATAACAGGGCTGCATCCAGGCTGAGAGGAGCAGGGTTGCCTCAGTGCCCACCAGCAGGGAGGCGCTGCCAGAGCGAAAAATGAGGACGGAGTAGAGGTTTCTTGTGTCCAGCTGAGGGCTGACTGGAGGTCCATCTCAGAGGACTCAGGGGGAAAGAGCTCCGTGTGCAAAACGGTGGGTTTTTAGTTAGATTTGCGTTAGATGATGTAGAGGATGAACACTGATGTTCTTCCGTGTAGGTGGCCGTTTTCCTGTCACTGTTTCTTGAGAAGACTGTCCTTTCCTCTTTGCTCGTTCCTGGTTTGATTTTCAGGAATTGACCATGTACACGTGGGTTCGTTTCTGGGCTCTCTCTTCTCTCCTGGAGTCCATGTGTCTGTGTTCCTGCCAGTTCCTCACTGTGGTGGTCACTCCAGCTCCGTGATGTAGTTTGAAGAGGGATAGGAAGATGCCTCCAGCTGTGTTCCTCTTTCTCAGAGTCTTTTTGGCCATTTAAGGTCCTGTTCAACATTAGCAGTCTAATATTAGGACTATTTCTATTTCTGTGAAAAATGCCATCGAATATTATTTTGTGATTGCAGTCACTGTATTTGTTGATGACTTTGGTTGGAATGGACCTTTTAATTCCTCATTGTTCCAGTGCATGAGCGTGGGATAATTTTCTGTGTATTTGTGTTTTCTTTGGTTTCTTTATGAGTGCTTTCTAGTTTTCTGACTACTGGTCTTTCATGTTCTTGATTAAGTTTGTTGCTAGATGTTTTATTTAAGTGGGATTTTCTTAATTTTTTTTTCTGATTGTTATTAGTGTATAGAAATGCAAGTGATTTTTGGACTGTAAATGGTAGTATTTTATAGGATTGTAAATTGATCCGAAATGATTCAGCTTTACTGAATGTAGTCTAACAACTTTTTGTGAAGTTATGTGGAACATTTTATCTGTCAAATCTGTTTCTCCTGCAGTAGGTCATCCAGAGGACCCAAGACATGGTGGTTACTAATAGACTTCCCACAGTACTTCTTCATTCCACGTGGACTCCTTCAAGGGCAGTGAGCATCGCAGCTTCCCTTGAACTTCGTCTGGGTAAGTCTTGGCCTGTGTAAGAAAGTTTCCTGCCTGTCTACTCTAAATGTCTTTTGTGGTATTGGCATGGTTGTTTTGAAACCTAGTATACTTTCCAGTCATTTAAAATGTACAGAAAATGCCTAGCAATGGGAACAAGTGCTAGCATTTGCCACATCATCTAAAATACTCTCTGTGTTTTATCCAAAATGGGTACCTTCTGCAGAACCAGCACATAATCTCCAAAATCAGGAAATCATATGGTATCTACATTATAATGTAATCCACAGCCCCGCTTCCACTTTTAGCAATTGTTCAAGTGTATGAGTATATCTTTTGTTTCCATCTTCATCCTTTTTTCGTTATTTAGAGTGTTACCGAGATTTTCAGTTATTTGGACAAACTTGATGGATTGAAAGCAGACATGGTGAATAAGGGTTCTGGGTGGCCTTTCCTATATGGATTTTTTTTCACTGAAGATGGTTTTAATATTTCTTCCTGTTGTAACATGTATGAATCCTGCATTCTTTCTCCCCCCATAGTAATTAAAAATAAATAATATGCCATTTACCGTTTAGATATTTGTAAGCATACAGTGTTGTAGCAGACAACCTTTTCTTGTTTTGCAAACCAGTTTAATAATGTGCACCTTTTGCGTGCTTTGGAGAAACTCAGGAAACTGAGTCAGTGACTGAAATGGCCCAAGATATCACCTTAGATTCCACCTTCATCTAAAAACAAAACAGGCACTTCCTGGTGGTCCAGTGGCTGAGACTGGACACTCCCAAAGAAGGAGGCCCAGGTTCATTCCCTGCTCCAAGAAGTAGATCTCCCATGCCACAGTGGAGAATTTGCATGCTGTAGCTAAATATCTGGCTTGCCTCAATGAAGGTTGACCTGGTGCAGGCAAATTAAAAAAGAAACAAATATTTAAAAAATACAACCAAAGGAAAGGAAGGGTATGGTTGTTGTGCAGATTTATGGCTTAGCTTTCCCTATGGATAGAAAAGAAAAAAGAGTTTCAAAAGACTGTGTCTCATCCTTCTATCTGGCATATAGAGAGGATTCCTTTGAAATGAGATTTCTGTGGTAAATGTGACTCACAGAAGAGCTGTCTTGAACTTGGGTTTCAGAGACGATCATGTGTCCTCTAAACAATAAAAGTTAATTGGGTCCAACTAATTCTCATGCTGAGGTGGTATATTTTGTGGTAGCATTTGCTCCCCTTCACTTCGGATGTATCCCCATTTGTTTACACTGTCATCTACTGAAGACATCCTGATCTTTGAAAGTGTTTAGTTATTACAAGTAGAGATGTTGTATATAATCATGTGATACTTTTTTTCTGGACATGTTTTCAAAGCTGTTTAGTAAGTGCTAGACATGTAGTATTCAGATCACAGGTGAGCCTTGTTTAGCTGTGGAAAAATCCAGCTATGTTTCTCTGTGGCATGTGGGATCTTCTGGGGTAAGGGATCGAACTAGCGTGTCTTGCATTGTCAGGCAGATTCTTCACCACTGAGCCGCCGGAGAAGCTGTGCCCTACCCCCTTTTTTGAGTTTACTGGATCTAATAGGTGTGCAGTGCTACCTCCCTGTTATTTTAGTTTGTCATTTCCTCGTGATATGTGATTTTGAGTCTTTTTGATAGGCTTATTTACTATCTTGATATTTCTGTAGGCCAGGTGTTTAGGTGTATACATTGTTTACCAGATTGTTCTAGATTTTTTGGTATATTTAGAGTACAATCCTTTATCAGATATGTATTTTATCAATATATTTTCCTGTGGCTTGTGTTTAAGTTTTGTGAATAAGGTTTTTCACAGTTTAAATTTCTAATGGTTTAAAGTTGAGGTGATATATGTTTTATATCCTTTTTGGGATAGACTTTAGTGTGTTGTTGCTGTTATTACATTTTAAAAGCAGAAGTGAGGTACTGTAGATACAGTTTTAAGCTAAGCTGAAGTACCATAGATACAGTTTTGCCTTTTGTCTGTTGAGAAGTTTGAGTGAGTTTGGTGTACACTGTAACATTACGTCTACGTTCATTTGACTGGATATAGCTTCCAATTATTTGTCTAATTGGTTTTGGAGATATCACGGGAAGTCAGTTTTTCCAAGGGAAACTGAGGTCCATGAAACATGAACTCTCTTTGATCGGTCGGAATCAC
Organism: Capricornis sumatraensis; assembly: GCF_032405125.1. NCBI lineage: Eukaryota > Metazoa > Chordata > Mammalia > Artiodactyla > Bovidae > Capricornis > Capricornis sumatraensis. Next base: position 747,474 of record NC_091090.1, on the reverse strand, counting down.
TTTCTGCTATTTCTGACAGATTTGACTCGTTTGGATATCTCATATGAGTGGAATCACAGAACGTTTGTCTTTTTCTTGGTCTGGTTTATTTCACTGAATCTAATGACCATAAGGTTTGTCCACATTGTCGCATTGTCAGAATTACTGACTTTGAAGGGCCGAATCAGATTCCATTGTGGGTATACCACAGTTTGTTTATGGAATTGGTTGCCATGGACACTTAGATTACTTCTGTTTGTTTGCCAGTGTGAATCATGCTGTTGTCAGTATGACTGAAGAAGTATCCATTTTTTCAGCCCCCTTTCCCAATCCTTTTGGGTACATAGCATGAATTGGAATCAAACTATGTATTTATTCCATGTGTTCCTTTTGGAGTCATTTCTGTAATGTCTTGCAGAGTGGCAGCACCATTTCATGTACTTTTTTGTATGGTGGAATACCGTTCAAGCTTCTGAATATACCTTGTGTGGCATATTCAGTCTCCCACCAACGGACACTTGAATGAGTTCTACCTTTGAGCTATTGTGAATGTAACTGTGAATATCTGTGTACCAGTTTTTGTTTGAATTATTAACAAATACATTCCTATATATAAAAGAAGCCACAAGGACCTACTGTACAGTTTAGGAAACTATTAAATATCTTTTGATAATGTATAATGGAAGAGAATCTCAAAAGGAATATATGAAAAGCACATAGTAAGCATGATATTTATTGTGCCAACACTATGAGTTATCATAGCACTACTCAACGTGTATTTATACATGTCACTAAAATATCCACATCTGTAAGGATGTTATAAAAAATTATATAAAAAATCAAGAATTCAAACAGAGAATAAGTAAACTTCCTGCCATTGCTCCTCCTCGTTTATACACTAATACTACCTGTAACGCTCATCGTATAAGTGCTGGACTAGCAATTGACATTCTTGTAAACCAAGAGATTGTGAAGGTAGAAGGAAATATAACATATTGAATTCCTTAATGAAGGATTGTAGAACTCTATGTCCATGAAGCGAATGAAATTCCGTTTTATTGAGCCACATTCTTACTAGAGAGATGAGCTTCCACCCCACCCAACGTTAGTTCACAATGAAACCCTGCCGTCCTCTGGCCTCAATGTCTGCTTCCTGCTACCGAGAAAGAAAAGATGAGGAAGTCCTGACCAAACCGATGCTATTTTTCTTTTTCTGATTTGTATTTTATCGCAGGGCTTGGCAAAAAGAGGGCCCAACCTGTTTTTAGAGTTCCATCCCGAGGGTTCCTCCGGCATGTTCCCTGTGTTGACAAACTGCTGATTATTTTCAACAAAGGACAATGATCTGCACTTCACTATCTGTTGCTTGAGCTGGAATAGCAGGCGTCCCTTGAAGTGCAGTCCTTCATGCTGGAGTAGGCATCCCTGAAGCAATAGTGTAAGAGGAACACATTTATCATGTAGACATCGCATCCCATGCATTTGTAGTAATTTTTCAGTTATACCCATCATCATCGGAGGAACTGACTTGTCCGAGTAATAACGAGAGTACCCCGTATAACAGTTCCTTGACTTACGAGTACTTCCTATGAGTACCCTTTTGAGTACTTCTTCCAATGTTGTTTCTCCTACTTTGGTCATGAACAGTAGGAGCTGATGGCAGTGGTCCTTGAAATGTATGTCGATTCCCAGGTGGCGCAGTTGATAAATAAATAATCTGCCTACCAGTGCAGGAGGTGGAAGTGATGTGGGTTTGATCCCTGGTTCAGGAAGGTAACAATTCATACACATGTTTTATGTGAACAAGTTTGATACTCAGGAGTTTTTTTCTTCTGTATACAGAAAAACAAATGCTGTTCAAGGACACTGAAAGAACCCTGATTTCGAAAATCAGATCTGTATTGTGAGCAATGCTTAGATATCCATGAGTCGAAGCATAGTATTATGCCTATCATCCTTGTATTTCCCTCAGTGAAATATGTTGAGGAAAACTCTTCATTCGTGGTCTAGATTCACGAAGAAGCTAAATAGCATTCATCCTTTACATTGACAACTGTGAATTTAAATCTCCTGTGAATCCTATGTGACAACCACACATACCAACATGAGTTATTAGTATTATATCAATATTTTTAGTCCTATTGTATGTCAACTAAAAAAATCACTGTATAATTGTACATGAAGTCAAGACATAAAATCAGTGCAAATACAAAATGTTCCGTCCTTTGAGAAAGGGAGAAAAACATCTCTGTGCTTAGCCTATTGCATTTTTATGTATTAGATCCGTAAGTAGTTTATTCACCACACCCTATGAATGATTCACAGATCTTCAGAGAAGAAAGGATCATTTCTCTTTACCAATGAGTAGTTCAACTCTTCTCAAAGCAAAGTCATAAGTGAGTCTAATTTTGCGTGAGACCATGAAAACTCCGTGTTTTCATTATGCTTGTGCTTATGATGGGAGGAGGTCTGAGAAGGCACTTCTGAAGGTTTCTTCATACCAGTCGTTCTCATATGTATCGAGTCTTTAAAGGTCGAATCACCGAGGTGTTGCTTCTACACTTGGACTAGGCTGAGTAGCAACATTCCCTTTCTCCCTAAGTGCAGTAAACGTGTTCCCAACCTGTCTGTCTTCTGTCCTCTGGAGTATGTATTGCTTGAGCTCACCACAGCCTAGTAGATGGAAATCGTCAGGATATTCTGGAAACCCTGTTTATTTCAGTCTGTTCAGGAGGTTACCACTGCTGCAAACCTCTGGATTTTACCATGCACTTTTAACAACCTGAGATGAAGGATCCAAGTCAACACTCGTGACGGCCACGGGCTTCCATGGCCTATCCATGATTGTTGGCTTTGCTTTCATAATCATCCTGTTTCTTATACCAACTAAACTGTCACTGTATTTTTTTATTACCATTCTATCTTTGATGGTTTTTGGATCTATTATGGATTTTCCTATATATCTTCACTTATCGGTGAGGGTCTTATGTTAGTAGTAGTTACGACAACTGACTTCCAGTCAGTTAGCTGTGGCAGAACAGAAAAAAGAATGACCCAGTGTATATTATTAATATTATGTATCAATATATTATTCGTTTTATTGTTTGCAGTCATCCACTTCCAAGTTTCCGAAATAAACTGTCAGAAAAATCACATCCTTTTGAATGTCTGTTTGACTGAGTAGGAGCACGGAAATGTTATTCCATAAAATTGTTTACAGTTTCCATTCCGTTCCTCCTGTTTGATGTAGATATTGGCCTTTGGTTCTATCACTAGCTTTGCAAGTAAAAAAAAATTAATTAGAGCTCGTATGGTAATTTTACTGTTAGCAATAAGTTTAGCATAAAATGAACACAGAAGAGGTTACAGTAGACCAAATATGAGAGTCAGTTTAAAAGAAAACGTCGTGGTGAATGGTTACAGTAGGAATATAGTTATGAAGTTCCTTTATTATTATTCTATCCTTTCCGTCTCTTTGGCAGGGGTGTGAATGTACAGATTCCAGTACTATGGCTGCAGTGAATAATAGTATCATTATTCTTGAGAGCAACTCTACTACGTCTTCACGCTCATGTCACTCAAGGTTTTATAATAGCTATTATGTTAGTCGTGTTTGTAGTTTGTGAAGTCACATAAGTTGCATTCATTCAAGCAATAGTATCAAACAGCTATGGCATCAATTATAGATGTGACTCGATAGCGAATGTGAATCCATTTCACTGTGACAAATTATTATTGTAGATATTCTATTCATGCCAGTAACAAAGCTGTGCAGAAATCATACAATGTTTATTAAGAAAATAAGATTTACTAATTTGTTGTATTATTCTATTTCTTTTAAACAGATTGAATGACAACAGGCTCAACTTTTCATTCACTTGTATGACTATGAGCACTTTGACCAAGTTGAAGAAGATGACTCGTTTGTAGTCTTCCCCATCAGCTCATTCCATCTACTGGCTTTAAAATCATTTAGTACAGAGCTCACCGTCTAGGTGTTCATCCAGTGTTTTGTTTGCGTATCATGCAGGATCATTTTAAAAGGAAAAGCATGTGTGTATGAGTTAGAGCTCTGATCCCAAGAGTCCATGTAGAAGCTTCCCCTGAGAAATGTATCGTTTTGGCACCAATGCTACTGAAATGTGTGAATGTGGCCTACCACGCATCCCAATAAGTGTAAACAGCTTCACATGCTACTTATTTGAAACGACCAGTACTCATGACATTCCATTCATCTGAGGACTAAATATAGCCAACTTAGGTTGTGTTTGCCAAATAGACTTGGAAGCATTCTTCACACAATCCTTCATCGATGCCAGTTTTCAGATCGAAGAAACCCTTGCTCCGTGAAGTTTGTGAACACATACACTCATGTTTTGTTTGAGATTTTAAAGTCATTCTTCAGTTTTGTTGGAGGAATGGTTCTGTATATGGCCCGTGGATCCCCAAATCCACTGATGTTCATGTGTCTTGGGGCTTCCCAGGTGGTTCTAGTGGTAAAGAACATGCGGAACATACCCATGCAGGAGACATAGGAGATATGGATTCTATCCCTGGGGCAGGAAGATCTCCTGAGGGAGAGCATGGCAACCCACTCCAGTATCCTTGCCTAGAGAATCTCATGGAGAGAGGAGCCTGGTGGGGCCTAGTCCATATGATCCCAAAGAGTTGGACACAATGTAAGTGACTTAGCACAGCACATGCTTCATTGTCATAGCTAATATAATGGAGATGACATAAAAAGAATCACCAGCGGGCGAAAGTCAATATCCATCACTTTTCAACTTTGGAATGTATTGTGATATTTTACATCCATATTTGTATGAGTTGATAGTTGGCGAATCGATGCATATGAAGGCCTGATTGTGTTATATGTATGTTGAGGGAAGATATATTTTTATGTGGTTTGACATATGGGTCCCATTTCATTCGTAGACATCTGCATACTCATCACTTATCATCATTTTTTTTTGAAAAGACCATTGTTTTTAAAGGTTGTTGTCTAACCGGGAAAGATGCTTGAATTCTTGGGCTCCTTAGAGGAAGAATTCAACCCGGGGCCAGTGATGAGGCTTGATCACTCAGAGCTTTTGTGTCGCAACGTTTTATGAAAGTATAAAAGAGAGAAAGCTTCTGACATAGACATCAGAAGGGGGCAGAAAGAGTGCCCCCTACTCATCTTTAGCTGCATGTTATCTAGCTACTAGCAGTCTACTCATTAGAGAAAGGAATGGCAGCAGACCCCTCACCCACAAGATATATGGAGATGACCGTGGCACCAGGTCAGTCATCCTGGGCCATAAAATGATTGATAGGAGCAAATAGATAGCTTCATTCACATAGATCAGGAGAACCATGTATGAGTAAAGCTAATTGGTTTGTCAAGTCAGTTCTGAGCCTTTAGGCAGAACCTCCTTGAAGATAGAGTCTAGGGTAAATACATAGTACATTCACATAGCTTAAGGCAAACCTTTCCATAAGAAAAATGCCTTGGTCAGCTCAAAGTATGAGAAAAGTGAAGTTCAGGTGGAACCAGGTGTCATTATAGCAACACAGAATTGTAAGAGAAAACCTCTTTTTAAATTTGTATCGAGAAGGGGAAGAAAGAGAACAGCTTGTTTCCTCCTGCCTGGGAAGTGACAGATAACAACTGTCTGACACTTGCACCCCGTTTCCTCCCTTTGGAGACCCCTGGCCTTCCTGGCTGTTACCCTCTCAGTTTCATTCATTGAGTGTTTTCTGCCTTGTGAAACATTGGGCATAGAAGTATGTGTTAATTTAGGGGTATTTCATCCAATTTCATTTAAATGCATATGTGAATTAGAAAGTTTGACATGCCGTTGCTTTGTATACCGATTGGGAAATGTGAGTCTCCAAGTTTAATTTAGTGTTTCATGTTCATTTTTCTTTTTAGGGGTACAAAGAAAAATAATATGACTGTTAAGATCAGCTTTCGTATATTTTGCCAAATATGAATTGAGATCACATCGATCGGAAATGAGTCTGTGCATGAAAGCCCTAATAACTAATGTTAATTGACTTCACTACCATGGGATGTTTTCCTGTCTATTGAGGATTTACTTCATGTATTTCGATTTTGACTTTCTGTCTTACAGCCTTGTTTGTAGATCAAAGCTATTTGAAATTGTCATCTGGTTTTCAATGGCTTGTGAGGTTATTCATGAGTGGTTTATAAAACCGAATGGATTGTACATAGCCATACTTTGTTGTCATTTTATGAATTTGAAGAATGTCTGAAGAATGTCTGCAGTTATGCCTTAAAGATTCACACAATTGATGTCCAATATTTATCTCAATAGACTTGCTTTCAATGTGTAGTTTCCTATGCGTACGTCTCTCCTTATGGATTTGGGTAGAACTTGTATTGGAACACTGAAAAATCTGTGATATCAACCGTGCTGACCTTCTTACTGGTGGTCATCATTAAGATTTTCACGCTCACTGTCACTTTGTGCAATGATATGGATCCTAGTGGAAACAGGTGCTGTTCATCCTACTTTTGTGAAGATTGAATTCATCGTAGAAAGTGGAATGTGTTGAAATATTTATGGTATAAATATATCTTGTGTATATAATTACCCAGATTACTGCTGCGTATTTGATTGCTAAGTTATGAAATGTATGAGATAGATGTGATCCATCAATGGCGATTGGATACGTGGTGGAGAGGTATTTTGGTGATGCAAGAGATTTAAATGATGTGATCAGAGTATGTATATTCTTTTTATGTGGATAATGGGTCTTGGATCCATGTTTGAAACATTACGACCTTGTCTTTTGTTATGCATGGGAAGTGTCAAAAATGAAGATGAGGCGGGTACGTGCTTCAAGGGTAAGTATAGGGTTGAGGGCGTGACTATGATGTGGGTTAGGTTTAGGATGTGGATAGGGTGTCGGGGGCCAGCGTGAGGAACTCCGCCCATGGCAAAGGTCATGAGGAAGAAGGCTTGGCATATGCAAAGGCGTGATCAAGCCTCAGGAAACCCCCTGTTCCTGAGCATCTACCCCAAAACCAGACTCTGTTTTATGCTCTCACCTACACCTCTGACTTTACAGGGGGCTCTCCCCAATAACCGTTTCTCTCGGAGAAGGAGTAAACCTGCAGCTCCAAGGCAATAAAAATTCTTGGGCGTGACAAGAGTGTTTCAGCTTCCGGACTGCTCTGAAGGTTATCTAGCCCACCTGTTTAGGTTAGTCCAGCCACATGTGATTTACAGCCTCCCAATCTGAGAGGCACGAGATGTTTTAGACTTACTAAAGGCAAATTATTTTGGGGAGTTAGAAATTATTAGTATAATGGGTTGGTTAGGAATTATATTGGTGAAGGGTTTTTTCATTTGTTGTGTCAATAATTGCTGCTAATTCCCTGCTCTGGGTGGGACAAGGATGTCTCAGGTCAAACCTCTCTGCTGACAGACTAGCTTGTGTGACAGGATTATCCATACTCCTGCCACATGATTGTTTACTACCTCTTAACCATAAACAGCACAGAGTTTTGGAGAGTCTTAATTAGCATAGGGCTTTTTCTTCTTGTTGAGTCAATGATTGCCGCCAGGCCTCCATATCCTTAGGCACTTGGGAATATATTAATCAATGTATTTGGAATATAGAAAAGGAAATACAGTCGTTTTTGATGTTAGCAATACTAGACTTTTTAGCTAATGGATTTTCTCTTTTGTAATAGACCACTGGACTTTGCTACAAATCACTGTATCCTTGCTATGTAAGAATGTAACTTTATCATATCTTAAGACTAAATAGATCTTAAGGGGAGCATTGGTGAAAGGATTTTCATTTGTTGGGCTGATGTTTGCTGCTAAATCTCCATGTTCCCTACCCTTCTAATGAATATAACTAACATATAGGAGAAATAAGTATTAACCTTTAAGATGAATCCTGTTAACCTTGGGTTAAGTAAATTCCTTTCTTGATTGTAACTCACTACACCCACACCCTATAGGAATGCAGCTTTATTTGGAGGGTGGTGCCTGGTTTGAGAAAAAACACACTTGGAAAAAATAAGTTTTTTGGTTATCAGAAAGAAAGGATCATAAAATGTCAGCAGGTCTCACTCATGGCCAGAAGATGATGTAGTATCCCTAAGACCTTTTTTATACATTTATGTGAAGCACGTGATTTTGATAAAGGTCAGGACTGCTGACCCCCACGTGACTCTGTATTCATCCCTATGTGTAACAAAAGGTATATAAGCAAACCCAAAAATAAAGAAATCGGATCAGTTTCCGGAAAGACTGATTCCCCCATGTCACTTCTTTCTTGCTCCCATTTTTCTGGCTGAATTCCCATCTGGAGCATGGATGCTATTCCACGTAATCTAAGTTATTCAGCCTCCTTTTCTTCACTAATCTTCCTACTGCACTAACCATTTCTAATCTCTCTATATCTGTGATTAAATATGTATTTTTCTAAAGACGCCGGCTCCGCCCCCAACTTCAAATCACCCTGGATCCACTGGGGCTGGACCCCGGCAGTAGGGTTAAGGTTAGAGTTTGGGGAAGAGCCCCCAACTTGTTAGGGTGAGGGGTGAGGCGTGACGGTTCAGGGTGAGGGTGTGGGTGAGGGTAAGGGTTCGGGGTGAGGGTTCAGGCTGAGGGTGTGGGCCTCATATCTGATAAAGGATTGTACTCCAAATATACCCTTCGCTTCCCTCGAACAGAGCTCTCACTGCTGGAGCCCTTGGCAGTGTGAAACACACCAGCCCCTAAAACCTCCACAAGGACGCCTGCGGCCTAGGTGCAAAGGCAAGGCAGGAGCGGAGCTGAGGCCAGGAAGGCGCCAGTGGTGTCTCCGAGCCTCGCGCAGCCTGCTCCTTCCTGGGAACTAACATTAGCAGCGAGGCAAGTCTGGGCAACGCTCGCCCAGAGCAGAGCAGCCTCACGCCAGGAACTCTGCCAGATCGGGCCTCTGAGCAGAGCTGAAGCTCTGCAGTAGTGGAGGCGCACTCGACTCTGCCCAAACTGGGCTTGCAGCTGCACGCGGTTGGGCTGCCTCATTTCCCCCGAGGAGGCTCGTTTCCCCTCATGCTGCGCACTTCGCTTCCAGGCAGGGGCCTCCTGCTTCTAATACAGGTCTTACCTCAGGGGCTGCTTCCCCTGAGCTGGGGCTGTGGGCGGGAGCCCAGACACGCAGGGGCAGGCCCCAACCACCTGCACACGTCTCTGCTGGGGACGAGAGCGCTAGGGAATATACATCTGTCAGGCACCTGCAGGGCGCCCACGGAGTGAGTCTCCGAGTCTGGGGACTGCAGATCCCAGCCAGGGGCCCTGGGTGTATGGTGCTCTCCGTGCGGCACATGTCTGGGAAGCCAAGCAACAACTGAAGGAGCCAAGCAGTTGCCCTTCCATTCCCTCTGACAGAGCTCTCACTGCTCTAGCCCGTGGCAATGTGGAACCCACCGGCCCCTAACTCCTCCCCAAGGACGCTTGGGGCCTACCTGCAAAGGCAAGGCAGGATCAGAGCTGAGGCAAGGAAGGTGCCCGTGGGATATACCAGCCTCGCACAGCCTGCTCCTTCATGGGCAAGAGCCTAGCAGCGAGGCACGTCTCGGAAAGGCTCGCCCAGGGCAGAGCAGCCTCGCTCCAGGAACTCTGCCAGATCGGGCCTCTGAGCAGACCTGGAGCTATGCCCTAGAGGAGGAGCACTTGACTCTGACCAACCAGGGCTTGTAGCGCCACGCGGCTATGCTGTCTCATCTACCTCCGAGGAGGCTCGATTCCCCACATGCTGTGCACTCCGCTTCCAGGCGAGCCGACCCTCGCCTCCTGCAGGTTTGGCTTAGGGTCTGCATCCCCTGAGCTGGGTTGTGGGCAGGAGCTCAGAGACGCAAGTGCAGGCCCCAACCACCAGCACACCTCTCTTCTGGGGAGGAGAGCACGAGGGAAATGACGACAGTCAGGCACCTTCTGGGCGCTCCCGAAGTTCGCCTCTGGTGTGTGGGGCTGCAGACCCCAGCCAGGGGCCCTGTGAGCCTTGTGCTCTCCGTGCTGTGCTGAGTCTGGGCGGTCAAGCAACCGCTGGAGGAGCCCTGCAGTTGCCCTCCCATTACCACTAATAGAACCCTCACTGCTGGAGCGCTTCGCATTGTGCAACCCACCGGCAACTAAGCCCTCCACAAGAACGCCTGGGGACTAGGTGCAACGGCAAGGCAGTAGTGGAGCTGAGGCCAGGAAGGCGCCAGTAGCATCTCCCAGTCTCGCGCAGCCCCCTCCTTTCTGGACTGGAATCCTAACGCGAGGCAAGTCTGGGCAAGGCTCGCCCAGGGCACAGCAGCCTCACGCCAGCAACTCTGAGAGATCGGGCCTTTGAGCAGAGCTGGAGCTCTGCTGTACTGGAGGGGCACTCGGCTCCGCCAAAGTACTGATTGCAGCCGCACGCAGCTGGGCTGCCTTCTCTTGTACTGAGGAGGCTCGCTTCCGGCATGCTGTAAACTAGGCTTCCCGGCGGGGGCGCCCCGCGCCTCCTACAGGTCTTAGCTGAGGAGCTGCTTCCCTGAGCTGGGGCTGTAGAAGGGAGTCCAGACACTCAAGGGCAGGCCCCAACCACCTGCACACGTCTCTGCTGGGGAGGAGAGCACTAGGGAAATGACGTCTGTCAGGCACCTTCTGGGCGCTCCCGGAGTTCCCCTCTGGTGTGTGGGGCTGCAGACCCCAGCCCGGGGCCCTGTGAGCCTTGTACTTTCCGTGCTGTGCTGATTCTTGGCGGTCAAGCAAACGCAAGAGGCGACCTGCAGTAGCCCTCCCTTTGCCTCTAATAGAGCCCTCACGGCTGAAGCGCTTGGCAGTGTGCAACCCACCGGCAACTAAGCCTTTCACAAGAACGCCTGGGGACTAGGTGCAAAGGCAAGGCAGGAGTGGAGCTGAGGCCAGGAAGGCGCCAGTAGCATCTCCCAGTCTCGCGCAGCCTGCTCCTTCCTGGACTGGAAGCCTAGCCGCGAGGCAAGTCTGGGCAAAGCTCGCCCTGGGCAGAGCAGCCTCACGCCAGCAACTCTGCCAGATCGGGCCTCTGAGCAGAGCTGGAGCTCTGCCGTACTGGAGGCGCACTCGGCTCCGCCAAAGCAGTGATTGCAGCCGCACGCAGCTGGGCTGGCTCCTCTTCTCCCAAGGAGGCTCGCTTCCCGCATGCTGTGCACTAGGATTCCAGGCGGGGGCGCCCCGCGCCTCCTACAGGTCTTGGCTGAGGAGCTGCTTTCCTGAGCTGGGGCTGTGGACGGGAGCCCAGACACGCAGTGGCAGGCCCCAACCACCTGCACACGTCTCTGCTGGGGAGGAGAGAACTAGGGAAATGACGTCTGTCAGGCACCTTCTGGGCGCTAACCGAGTCAGCCTCCGCGTGTGTGGGGCTGCAGACCCCAGCCAGGGGCCCTGTGAGCCTTGTGCTCTCCGTGCTGTGCTGAGTCTGGGCGGCCTAGCAACCGCTTGAGGAGCCCTGCAGTTGCCCTCCCATTGCCTCTAATAGAGCAGTCACTGCTGGAGCGCTTGGCAGTGTGCAACCCACCGGCAACTAAGCCCTCCACAAGAACGCCTGGGGACTAGGTGCAAAGGCAAGGCAGGAGTGGAGCTGAGGCCAGGAAGGCGCCAGTAGCATCTCCCAGTATCCCGCAGCCTGCTCCTTCCTCGGCTGGAAGCATAGCCGCGAGGCAAGTCTGGGCAACTCTCCCAGGGCAGAGCAGCCTCACGCCAGCAACTCTGCCAGATCGGGCCTCTGAGCAGAGCTGGAGCTCTGCCGTACTGGAGGCGCACTCGGCTCCGCCAAAGCAGTGAATGCAGCCGCACGCATCTGGGCTGCCTCCTCTTCTCCCAAGGAGGCTCGCTTCCCGCATGCTGTGCACCAGGCTTCCAGGCCGGGGCGCCCCGCGCCTCCTACAGGTCTTGTCTGAGGAGCTGCTTCTCTGAGCTGGGGCTAGGGACTGGAGCCCAGACACGCAGGGGCAGGCCCAAACCACCTGCACACGTCTCTGCTGGCGAGGAGAGCACTAGGGAAATGACGTCTGTCAGGCACCTTCTGGGCGCTCACCGAGTCAGCCTCCGCGTGTGTGGGGCTGCAGACCCCAGCCAGGGGCCCTGTGAGCCTTGTGCTCTCCGTGCTGTGCTGAGTCTGGGCGGTGAAGTAACGGCTGGAGGAGCCCTGCAGTTGCCCTCCCTATGCCTCTAAAAGAGCCCTCACTGCTGGAGCGCTTGGCAGTGTGCAACCCACCGGCAACAAAGCCCTCCACAAGAACGCCTGGGGACTAGGTGCAAAGGCAAGGCAGGAGTGGAGCTGAGGCCAGGAAGGCGCCAGTAGCATCTCCCAGTCTCGCGCAGCCTGCTCCTTCCTGGACTGGAAGCCTAGCCGCGAGGCAAGTCTGGGCAAGGCTCGCCCACGGCAGAGCAGCCTCACGCCAGCAACTCTGCCAGATCGGGCCTCTGAGCAGAGCTGGAGCTCTGCCGTACTGGAGGCACACTCGGCTCCGCCAAAGCAGTGAATGCAGCCGCACACAGCAGGACAACCTTCTCTCCTCCTGAGGAGGCTCGCTTCCCGCATGCTGTAAACTAGGCTTCCAGGCGGGGCCCCCAGCGCCTCCCACAGGTCTTGGCTCAGGAGCTGCTTCCCTGAGCTGGGGCTGTGGACGGGAGCCCAGACACGCAGGGGCAGGCCCAAACCACCTGCACACGTCTCTGCTGGGGAGGAGAGCACTAGGGAAATGACGTCTGTCAGGCACCTTCTGGGCGCTCACCGAGTCAGCCTCCACGTGTGTGGGGCTGCAGACCCCAGCCAGGGGCCCTGTGAGCCTTGTGCTCTCCGTGCTGTGCTGAGTCTGGATGGTCAAGCAACCGCTGGAGGATCCCTGCAGTTGCCCTCCCATTGCCTCTAATAGAGCCCTCACTGCTGGAGCGCTTGGCAGTGTGCAACCCACCGGCAACTAAGCCCTCCACAAGAACGCCTGGGGACTAGGTGCAAAGGCAAGGCAGGAGTGGAGCTGAGGCCAGGAAGGCGCCAGTAGCATCTCCCAGTCTCGCGCAGCCCCCTCCTTTCTGGACTGGAAGCCTAACGCGAGGCAAGTGTGGGCAAGGCTCGCCCAGGGCACCGCAGCCTCACGCCAGCAACTCTGAGAGATCGGGCCTGTGAGCAGAGCTGGAGCTCTGCCGTACTGGAGAGGCACTCGGCTCCGCCAAAGTACTGATTGCAGCCGCACGCAGCTGGGCTGCCTTCTCTTGTACTGAGGAGGCTCGCTTCCGGCATGCTGTAAACTAGGCTTCCCGGCGGGGGCGCCCCGCGCCTCCTACAGGTCTTAGCTGAGGAGCTGCTTCCCTGAGCTGGGGCTGTGGACGGGAGCCCAGACACGCAGGGGCAGGCCCCAACCACCTGCACACGTCTCTGCTGGGGAGGAGAGCGCTAGGGAAACTACGTCTGTCAGCCACCTTCTGGGCGCTCACGGATTCAGCCCCCGGTGTGTGGGGCTGCAGACTGCAGCCAGGGGCCCTGGGAATCTTGTGCTCTCCGCGCTGTGCTGAGTCTGGGAGGCCAAGCTACAGCTGGAGAAGCCCTGCAGTTGCCCTTCCCTTCCCTCTGACAGAGCTCGTATTGCTGGATCCCTTGGCTTTGTGTCACTCACTATCCCCTAACCGTGAGTCCAAACCACGAACTCCACCCTGACTTCAAAACCCTATATCCCGAACCCAGAAACCGAATCCCGAGCTCCAGTCTCCAAACCGTGAACCTGAACCCTAACCCAACCCCGAACCCAAACACCGACCCCTAAATCCCAAACCCAAAGTCCATTCTCTAAAGCAACACCCCAAAGCGCGAACCTCTAACCCTCAGCCGAACCCCATACCCCAAACCCCAAGCCCATAGTCAGAACCAGAAACCCCAAACTCCGAACCCCAAACCCCTAACCCAAACACCAAACCGTGTACCCCAACCCTTATACCGAATCCAAATCTCGAACCCCAAGGACCGAACTTCCAACCTGAATCAGGATCCCCTAACCCAAACCCCTAGCTGAACCCCTAATCCAAACCCGAAAACCAAGCACCAAACCCCTAACCCATAACCTGAACTGCAAACCCCTACCTTAAAACACCAACCCCAATCACTAACCCCTAACCTGATCAGCGAACCCCTAAACCGAACCCCAATCCATGAATCCCGAACCTGGAGCCCCAAACCCCAAACCCCAAAGCCTGATGCCAAACCCAAAGCGCTAACCTCTAAACTGAATCGAAACCCCAAAACCTAAACCCTTGACCCCAAACTCCTAACTCATACCCCAAAGTCCACACTGCAAAACCCTAACCGGAACCCCATACCCCAAACAATGAACCACGTACCCCAAACCCCGAACCACATACCCCAAACATGGAACCCGAACCCCAAACCCCATACCCTGAATCCGAACCCCTATCCCAACTGCAAACCCCAAACCCCGAACCGGGAACCCCAAACCCCTAAACCGAACCGTGAACCCCGAACCCTAACCCGAACCCGAACCCTAACCCGAGCCCCAAACCCCAAACCCAAACCCCGACCCCCATACCCCAAACCGCAAACACTGATCCACGTAACCCAAACCCCGAATCCATAACTCGAACCCCGAACCCCAAATCCAGAACCCAAACCCCGAACCCCAAACCGCTAACCCGAACCCCAAACCTAAACCCAAACCCAAACCGCACAGCCCTAATCCCTTACTGGAACCGCAAACCCCTAAACCGAACCCTAAACCCTGAACCAAAACCCCTAACCTGTACCCCACACCCCACACCCCGAACCCAAACCCAAACCCCTAACCCCAATCGCAAACCCCTAACCTGAACCCCAAAGCCCAACCGCGAATACCGAAACTGAACCCTAAAACCCGAAACCCAACCCCCAAAACCCAAACCTCCAAACCCAAACTCCAAACCCCTAACCCGAACCCCAAACCCCAAACCCCTAACCGGAACCCCAAACCTCAAACCCCAAACCGCACACCCCAAACCCCTAAGCCAAACCCCAAACCGCCAACCCCTAACTCCTAACCCGAACAGCGAAACTCTAAACTGCACCTCACACCCCCAACCCCAAACCATGAACCCAAACCCCCGAACCCCAAACCCCAAACCTCAAATCTCGACCCCCGAAACACAAACCTCACATACTGAACCCCTAATCGGAACCTCGAACCCCAATCCCCGAACCCCAAACCCAAATCCCAAAACCCCCAAACCCCAACCCTGAACCCAAATCCCAAACCCATAACAGGAACCCCAAATCGCGAACCCCTGACCCAAATCCCAAACTCCAAACCCCAAACCCCTAAACCGCGAACCCCTAACCCGAACTGAGAACCCCTAACCCGAACCCCAAACCCCAAACCCTAACCGCGAACCCCTAACCCAAACCCCAAACCGAACCCGCGAACCCCAAACCCCAAACCCTAACCGCGAACCCCTAACCCAAACCCCAAACCCCAAACCCAAACCGCGAAGCCCAAACCCCAAACCCCTAACCCGAATCCCAAACCCAAAACCCTTAACCCCAATCCCAAACCCCCAACCCAAACCACAAACCCCAAACCCCTAACCCTAACCTCAAACCCCAAACCCGAACTGCGAACCCCTAACCCAAACCAAGAACCCCTAACCTGATCTCCAAACCCCAAACCCCAAACCCTTAACCCGATCCTCAAATCCCAAACCCGAACCGCGAACCCCTCACCCGAACCCCAAATCCCAAGCCCCTATGCTGGACCTTGAACCCCTAATCGGAACCCCAAACCCCAAACTAGAACCGCGAAGCCCTAACCCCAAACCCTGAACTCCAAACCCCAAACACGAACCGCGTACTGCAAACCCGAACCCTGAACTCTAACCCGAACCCGAATCCAAACCCTAAGAAGAGAGGGGATTCCCCGAACCCGAACTCTGAACCTGAACCCTAACAAGTTGAGGGGATGCCGGAATCCTAACCCTAACCCTCACAATAAAACTCTAAAATAAAAAGAAACTTTTCTGCCCTAAGCCCCGCCCCTTGCGGTCCCCCACCCTAAAGGCAGAAGAGATAAGCCTGGGCTTGAACTTCTGACCCACGGAGCCGGATTGCCTGTTTATTTGGCTGTCCACCTAACCGCTATGCTACCCAGATTCACGGGGTTAGATGTTGCTCCCAGGCACTCTTCAAGCCTCGGCCCACCAGCGCAGGCTAATAAAGCACTATGGGCCCTATTAGCGCTCACTTTAAGCCATATCCCTAACACTAATGCCAACCCTAACTGTAACCCGAACCCTGACCCTGACCTGAACCCTAACCCAAATCCAAACTATAAGAAGAGGGGGGTCCCCGAATTCTAACCCTAACCCCGAACCCGAACCTGAACCCTAACAAGTGGGGGGGTTGCCCGAACCCTAACCCTAAACATAACGATAAACCTCTAAAATAAAAATAAACTTTTCTAGTCTAAGCCCCGCCTCTTGCGGTCCCCCGCCCCCTAAGAGCAAAAGGGTAACGTTGGAGACTTGAACTCCTGACTTACAGGCCACAGTCTGCCTGCTCCCCAGCCTGCCTAACCGCTACACTACAGAGGTTTCCTGGTGCTGACAGCGCTCCCGGGCCCTCTTCAAGCCTCTGCCCGCCAGGGTCTGGTTCTGTAGAATATCATGGCTGTCCTAGGTCATCTTTGCTTTCTGTAGTCATAGTTTTATCCCAAAATCATAGACAGATCAGCTGAGAAAAAGCTTGGATTGTCTCGGTGGGGTGGATTTGCTTGTCCTGTGTTTCACCTGGAGGCAGTCGCGGTCCCGCCGGCCCGTCCTGGAAGGGGGCGTGGGGGCGGGGCGCCCCGTGCGCGCGTCGGGGGCGGGGCGAACCTGGGCGGCTGGTCAGGAGCGCGGCTCACGTGAGCGGGTCTGGGGTGGGATGACCATGGCGGCGCGTCGGGGCCAGGGCTTCCCGGTTGTGCTCTCAGGGCTCGCCATCGCAGCTGGGAATGCTCGTTTCGTGGGCTCCTGGGTCCCCGTCGATCGGCAGCCAGCGAGCAGAGCGGAGGGCTGTGGACCACAGGTAAGGGAACTCGGACTCGGCGGAGCAGGGAACCATGTATTCTGCCCTCTTTGTTTGCAGTCTCGGAGCCGACTAACATGCCGGTCGCAGAAAAGCCTCGCCTTTGGGGCCAACGGTTTTACCGCTTTACCCCTTTGCATAAAGCTCAGACCCGCGCGGTTTTCCCAAGCAGCTTAGTGTATTGCTTCCTAAAGGCCTGGAGAGGATACCAGGCAGGAAGGCCAGGGGTCTCCAGACAGAGAAAATAGACTGCAAGTGTCAGACGTTTTTTTCTCTCTCTTAAGAGGCAGGAGGAGACAAAACAGTGTTGCATTTTTTTTCTCCATCTTGATACAAATGTAAAAGGAGGTTTCTCGGAAAATTCTGTGTTGCCATGACAACTCCTGGCTCCACCTGAATTTAACTTTTCTCAAACCTTGAACTAAGCAATGCCTTTTTCTTATGGAAATGTTTGTCTTAAGGTATGGAAATGTTTGTCTTAAGTTATGTTAATGTACTATTTACCCAAGGCTCTGTCTTCAGGTCAGTTCCCCCTAAAGGCTCAGAAACGACTTGACAAATCAGGATGTTTACTCATACCTTGTTCTCTTAATCTATGTGAATGAAACTATATATGTGCTTGGAAATCTGCCTTTCTTCAAGATTCATGTCCATCATTTTATGGCCTGGGACGACTCATCTGCTGCCAGTGTTATCTCAATGCATGCTGTGGGTGAGGGGCCTGGTGCCATTCTCTGAGACATTGTCTTTTCTTTCATGCTAGTGGCTGTATAACATCTGGCTAAAGACTAGCAGGGGGTCCTCTTTCTTCCCCCTTTTAATGTCTACGTCAGCAGCTCTCTCGATCTCTTTTATACTTTAATAAAACTTTATAACAGAAAACCTCTGAGCCATCAAGCTTCGTCACTTGCCCTGGATTGAATTCTCCTCTGGAGGCCAAGAATGCTGGCATCTTTTGTGGTTTAGCAACCACCTTTCAGCCTTTTGTAATTCATATTGAATCTTCATTTCAGATTGAAGATGCATTCCACGGTATTGCCAGCTGAAGTCTTCTCATCGCTATGGAGTATCTGTCCATGTCTTTAGGGTATTTTTCAGCAATCATGTATCATTTGCAGTGTGCCAGTCTTGTCATCCTCATTCTGTCCATGGCAAAGTCTTTTATTAATGTTGACATGATTGAAAGGGAATTGTTTGTTTAACTTCCTTTTCAGATTGTTATTTGCTGGTGTATACAGATAACACTGTGTCATCGTTCATTTTTATCAGTTTGGACAGCTTGATAGTTGTCTTTAATTTCTTTAATTTCTCATAATTTAAGATGACCCTGGCTCATATTTTTACAGTCTCACCCCTAGTCTCAGTCATTTCTTCAAAGAACTGTCCCTTTTTTTAACATTACATTATTTTTGACTGTGCTGGGTCTTTATTGCTAGTTTGTCTAGTTGTAGTGAGCAGAGGCAACCCTCTAGTTGCTGTGCCATGGCTTCTCATTGCAGTGCTTTCTCTGTTTGCAGAACTTGGGCTCTGGAGCATGCAAACTTCAAGAGTTGTTCAAAGGCTTCGTTGTCCGTGGGCGTGTGGAATCTTCTACACAGGGATTGAACCCGTGTTCCCTGCATCGGTAGGCAGATTCTTTACCACCGGGCCATCGGAGATGTTTTCTGTTCCCTTTTGTTAGAGAATGATATTTAAAACATACATGTAGGAGCTCAATATGCTCAGCTGACAATACATGGATATATATATACATGTATTCCAGCTCACCTTTGAACATATTCAGTTAAAGGTAATTTGTGATGATGTCTCCAGCCCGATCCACCACGACATGGACATTATAACGTGTCCTTTTGTTTATCTGTAACTTTGCATTGCAATGGTAAGATACCTGGCTTCCACCGCTTGTCATACACAGAATTCAGTGCTTGTCCCACGTGGTTACTGAAAAAAAACTGTCAGATTGTCTTTCAAAGGGGGCTCTGCGTGCATGGCACCAGTATCTTGAGGATGTTTTTGTATGATAGTTTACTATCTGTATACCCTCAGTGGCCAGGTGTCTATTTCAGTCGCTACCAATTATGAATGGGCTTGTTTGCTCTAGTGTTCTTGGACAATTCGAGTACAGTTTCTTTGTCAGATATGCCTTTTTTTAGGAAAAGAGTTTTATTTATTGTTGGCTGTGTTGCATCTTTGTGTGTGGGCTTTTCTCTAGTTTTGGTGAGCATGGGCCATAACTAGTGGTTTGCAGGCTTCTCACTGCAGTGTCTCCTCTTGTTGAGGGGCACCGGCTCACGGGCTTCAGTGGCTGCAGCATGTGAACTCAGCATCGTGGCTTCCAGGATCTAGAGCACAGGCTCGGCAGTTGTGGCACACAGACTCCATTGGATGTGGGATCTTCCCATCCTAGGGATCGCACATGCATCTCCAGCACTGGCAGGTGGATTCTTTACTATGGAACCACCAGGGCATATTTTAGATTCTCATTTTCCACACATGTATCTAGTGAAAGAGGCCAGGATCAAGAGGCATGGCAGCTGGGAATCCTCAGCCACAGCTCTGGTGTGCTATCCAAAGCTCTGGGGCCTTTGGTGAGCACCTCAGCTTCCCTGGGACTGTTTCCTGCCATCAGAAATGCCCTGCTTTTGGATTGTACCAACCAAGCTCCTCTGTCCCTGGAATTTCTGAGACCAGAGTACTGCAGGTGGTGCCATTTCCTTCTCTGCTGCTGCTGCTGTGTCGCTTCAGTCGTGCCTGACTGTGCGTGACCCCATAGACAGCAGCCTACCAGGCTCCTCTGTCCCCGGGATTCTCCAGGCCAGAACCCTGGAGTGGGCTGCCATGTCCTTCTCCAGTGCAGGAAAGTGAAAAGTGAAAGTGAAGTCACTCAGTGAAGTCGTGTCCGACTCTTAGTGACCCCGGGGTTGCAGCCTACCGGGCTCCTCTGTCCATGGGATTCTCCAGGCAATGGTACTGGAGCGGCTGCCATTGCCATTTCCTTCTCTACAAGATAGCGTTTTGGAGATATTTTCTCCTGGATATTGCTTTTGATGAAGGAAGGGGGATCCCTTCCAGGGCTTGAGAGTGAGTTCTTGTCTGACACTGGGCAATGAGTTGTCTGAGGAGAGGAGTGCTGTCCAAGCGAGAGGCTTTATTGGGAAGGGCTGCCGGGGTGGAGGGCAGGAGGGTGAGGGAAACGGAGAGAACCACTCTGTCACGTGGCTCACAGTCTCAGGTTTTATGGTCATTGGGTTCATTTCTGGTTTGTCTCTTGCCAGGCATTCTGAATTGGGATCCTTCTTGGGGGCACACCCACCACTCAGCCGAGATGGATTCCAGCGAAGTGGATCCTGGGAGGTTGGTAGGACCTCTGAACTGGAGCCTCCCATCACCTGACCTCTCCAGAATTCTGCTTGGTGGTAGCTTGTTCATTACTTGTTCCTTCCCAGGACCTCCTGTTGTAAGATGACTCCTGCAAGTGTTTTCTTTTCTCTGTCGCCTGGCCAGGGTGGGTGGTCCGTGGTTCATTTAACCGTTTGTTTTTGGTTCTCTCGAGTAAGGTCCTCCACAGGGTAAATGTATGAAATGATAAAAGGCAATGTTTTAAATAATTTATATTCATAATTTGGTAAGTTGCCTTTTTGTGTGTATGTTAGACCTGATCACCAGACCAAAGTTCATGTAGAACTTTTGTAGTTTTCTAAAATTTCTATAGTTTTTAAAATGGAGTTACCTTGTTGCAAAGTTTGTGTTTATGTTCATATTTTTTTAAAGAGTTATTACTTTTTAGTTGATTGATCATTGCTTTACAATATTGGTTTGATTTGTCATGCATCCACATTAGGTGTACCTATGTCCTCTTGCTCTTGAATCTCCCTCCCACTTCACACCCATTCCCACCTCTCTAGGTCACTACAGAGCCCCAGTTTGAGTTCCCTGAATCATACAGCAAATTCCCATTGGTTGTCTATTTACAAATGTTGCTGTACCTGCATCCATGCTGCGCTCTCCATTCATCTCACCCTCTCCTTCTTGTTCCCCACCCTTGTCTGTAAATCTGTTCTCCATGTCTGGATCTCCATTGCTGCTCTGTGAACAGACTCGTCCGTACCATCCTTCTAGATTCCATGTTTTTCTCTCTTTGACTGACTCCCTCCCCTTTATTAGAACAGACTCAAATGTGTTCCTTTTTATGGCTGCATTCCATACAGGCTCTGATTGTTCCTTAGCCATGTTTTGCGGAGGGTCATGGGGCTATTCTGCTCCATTTCAGTTTGGGCTTCCAGTCTGAGTGCTCGCAGCAGAGCTGCTTCTGGGTGAGCCCTCTGAGGTCTGTGAGCGCCGGGCTGCCCGCTCTTCTCTTGTGGCCCGCAGGGGGCGCCAAACCCCCTTCTGACCCGCGGGCACAGGACGCTTTGCCTTTAGACTCTGCTCCGTGAGCAGCTGGCGGGAGCTTTGTCTCCTCAGGACCATCAGGGCTCAGGCTTCTGGATAACAGGGCTGCATCCAGGCTGAGAGGAGCAGGGTTGCCTCAGTGCCCACCAGCAGGGAGGCGCTGCCAGAGCGAAAAATGAGGACGGAGTAGAGGTTTCTTGTGTCCAGCTGAGGGCTGACTGGAGGTCCATCTCAGAGGACTCAGGGGGAAAGAGCTCCGTGTGCAAAACGGTGGGTTTTTAGTTAGATTTGCGTTAGATGATGTAGAGGATGAACACTGATGTTCTTCCGTGTAGGTGGCCGTTTTCCTGTCACTGTTTCTTGAGAAGACTGTCCTTTCCTCTTTGCTCGTTCCTGGTTTGATTTTCAGGAATTGACCATGTACACGTGGGTTCGTTTCTGGGCTCTCTCTTCTCTCCTGGAGTCCATGTGTCTGTGTTCCTGCCAGTTCCTCACTGTGGTGGTCACTCCAGCTCCGTGATGTAGTTTGAAGAGGGATAGGAAGATGCCTCCAGCTGTGTTCCTCTTTCTCAGAGTCTTTTTGGCCATTTAAGGTCCTGTTCAACATTAGCAGTCTAATATTAGGACTATTTCTATTTCTGTGAAAAATGCCATCGAATATTATTTTGTGATTGCAGTCACTGTATTTGTTGATGACTTTGGTTGGAATGGACCTTTTAATTCCTCATTGTTCCAGTGCATGAGCGTGGGATAATTTTCTGTGTATTTGTGTTTTCTTTGGTTTCTTTATGAGTGCTTTCTAGTTTTCTGACTACTGGTCTTTCATGTTCTTGATTAAGTTTGTTGCTAGATGTTTTATTTAAGTGGGATTTTCTTAATTTTTTTTTTTTCTGATTGTTATTAGTGTATAGAAATGCAAGTGATTTTTGGACTGTAAATGGTAGTATTTTATGGGATTGTAAATTGATCCGAAATGATTCAGCTTTACTGAATGTAGTCTAACAACTTTTTGTGAAGTTATGTGGAACATTTTATCTGTCAAATCTGTTTCTCCTGCAGTAGGTCATCCAGAGGACCCAAGACATGGTGGTTACTAATAGACTTCCCACAGTACTTCTTCATTCCACGTGGACTCCTTCAAGGGCAGTGAGCATCGCAGCTTCCCTTGAACTTCGTCTGGGTAAGTCTTGGCCTGTGTAAGAAAGTTTCCTGCCTGTCTACTCTAAATGTCTTTTGTGGTATTGGCATGGTTGTTTTGAAACCTAGTATACTTTCCAGTCATTTAAAATGTACAGAAAATGCCTAGCAATGGGAACAAGTGCTAGCATTTGCCACATCATCTAAAATACTCTCTGTGTTTTATCCAAAATGGGTACCTTCTGCAGAACCAGCACATAATCTCCAAAATCAGGAAATCATATGGTATCTACATTATAATGTAATCCACAGCCCCGCTTCCACTTTTAGCAATTGTTCAAGTGTATGAGTATATCTTTTGTTTCCATCTTCATCCTTTTTTCGTTATTTAGAGTGTTACCGAGATTTTCAGTTATTTGGACAAACTTGATGGATTGAAAGCAGACATGGTGAATAAGGGTTCTGGGTGGCCTTTCCTATATGGATTTTTTTTCACTGAAGATGGTTTTAATATTTCTTCCTGTTGTAACATGTATGAATCCTGCATTCTTTCTCCCCCCATAGTAATTAAAAATAAATAATATGCCATTTACCGTTTAGATATTTGTAAGCATACAGTGTTGTAGCAGACAACCTTTTCTTGTTTTGCAAACCAGTTTAATAATGTGCACCTTTTGCGTGCTTTGGAGAAACTCAGGAAACTGAGTCAGTGACTGAAATGGCCCAAGATATCACCTTAGATTCCACCTTCATCTAAAAACAAAACAGGCACTTCCTGGTGGTCCAGTGGCTGAGACTGGACACTCCCAAAGAAGGAGGCCCAGGTTCATTCCCTGCTCCAAGAAGTAGATCTCCCATGCCACAGTGGAGAATTTGCATGCTGTAGCTAAATATCTGGCTTGCCTCAATGAAGGTTGACCTGGTGCAGGCAAATTAAAAAAGAAACAAATATTTAAAAAATACAACCAAAGGAAAGGAAGGGTATGGTTGTTGTGCAGATTTATGGCTTAGCTTTCCCTATGGATAGAAAAGAAAAAAGAGTTTCAAAAGACTGTGTCTCATCCTTCTATCTGGCATATAGAGAGGATTCCTTTGAAATGAGATTTCTGTGGTAAATGTGACTCACAGAAGAGCTGTCTTGAACTTGGGTTTCAGAGACGATCATGTGTCCTCTAAACAATAAAAGTTAATTGGGTCCAACTAATTCTCATGCTGAGGTGGTATATTTTGTGGTAGCATTTGCTCCCCTTCACTTCGGATGTATCCCCATTTGTTTACACTGTCATCTACTGAAGACATCCTGATCTTTGAAAGTGTTTAGTTATTACAAGTAGAGATGTTGTATATAATCATGTGATACTTTTTTTCTGGACATGTTTTCAAAGCTGTTTAGTAAGTGCTAGACATGTAGTATTCAGATCACAGGTGAGCCTTGTTTAGCTGTGGAAAAATCCAGCTATGTTTCTCTGTGGCATGTGGGATCTTCTGGGGTAAGGGATCGAACTAGCGTGTCTTGCATTGTCAGGCAGATTCTTCACCACTGAGCCGCCGGAGAAGCTGTGCCCTACCCCCTTTTTTGAGTTTACTGGATCTAATAGGTGTGCAGTGCTACCTCCCTGTTATTTTAGTTTGTCATTTCCTCGTCATATGTGATTTTGAGTCTTTTTGATAGGCTTATTTACTATCTTGATATTTCTGTAGGCCAGGTGTTTAGGTGTATACATTGTTTACCAGATTGTTCTAGATTTTTTGGTATATTTAGAGTACAATCCTTTATCAGATATGTATTTTATCAATATATTTTCCTGTGGCTTGTGTTTAAGTTTTGTGAATAAGGTTTTTCACAGTTTAAATTTCTAATGGTTTAAAGTTGAGGTGATATATGTTTTATATCCTTTTTGGGATAGACTTTAGTGTGTTGTTGCTGTTATTACATTTTAAAAGCAGAAGTGAGGTACTGTAGATACAGTTTTAAGCTAAGCTGAAGTACCATAGATACAGTTTTGCCTTTTGTCTGTTGAGAAGTTTGAGTGAGTTTGGTGTACACTGTAACATTACGTCTACGTTCATTTGACTGGATATAGCTTCCAATTATTTGTCTAATTGGTTTTGGAGATATCACGGGAAGTCAGTTTTTCCAAGGGAAACTGAGGTCCATGAAACATGAACTCTCTTTGATCGGTCGGAATCACTTTCTGCTATTTCTGACAGATTTGACTCGTTTGGATATCTCATATGAGTGGAATCACAGAACGTTTGTCTTTTTCTTGGTCTGGTTTATTTCACTGAATCTAATGACCATAAGGTTTGTCCACATTGTCGCATTGTCAGAATTACTGACTTTGAAGGGCCGAATCAGATTCCATTGTGGGTATACCACAGTTTGTTTATGGAATTGGTTGCCATGGACACTTAGATTACTTCTGTTTGTTTGCCAGTGTGAATCATGCTGTTGTCAGTATGACTGAAGAAGTATCCATTTTTTCAGCCCCCTTTCCCAATCCTTTTGGGTACATAGCATGAATTGGAATCAAACTATGTATTTATTCCATGTGTTCCTTTTGGAGTCATTTCTGTAATGTCTTGCAGAGTGGCAGCACCATTTCATGTACTTTTTTGTATGGTGGAATACCGTTCAAGCTTCTGAATATACCTTGTGTGGCATATTCAGTCTCCCACCAACGGACACTTGAATGAGTTCTACCTTTGAGCTATTGTGAATGTAACTGTGAATATCTGTGTACCAGTTTTTGTTTGAATTATTAACAAATACATTCCTATATATAAAAGAAGCCACAAGGACCTACTGTACAGTTTAGGAAACTATTAAATATCTTTTGATAATGTATAATGGAAGAGAATCTCAAAAGGAATATATGAAAAGCACATAGTAAGCATGATATTTATTGTGCCAACACTATGAGTTATCATAGCACTACTCAACGTGTATTTATACATGTCACTAAAATATCCACATCTGTAAGGATGTTATAAAAAATTATATAAAAAATCAAGAATTCAAACAGAGAATAAGTAAACTTCCTGCCATTGCTCCTCCTCGTTTATACACTAATACTACCTGTAACGCTCATCGTATAAGTGCTGGACTAGCAATTGACATTCTTGTAAACCAAGAGATTGTGAAGGTAGAAGGAAATATAACTTATTGAATTCCTTAATGAAGGATTGTAGAACTCTATGTCCATGAAGCGAATGAAATTCCGTTTTATTGAGCCACATTCTTACTAGAGAGATGAGCTTCCACCCCACCCAACGTTAGTTCACAATGAAACCCTGCCGTCCTCTGGCCTCAATGTCTGCTTCCTGCTACCGAGAAAGAAAAGATGAGGAAGTCCTGACCAAACCGATGCTATTTTTCTTTTTCTGATTTGTATTTTATCGCAGGGCTTGGCAAAAAGAGGGCCCAACCTGATTTTAGAGTTCCATCCCGAGGGTTCCTCCGGCATGTTCCCTGTGTTGACAAACTGCTGATTATTTTCAACAAAGGACAATGATCTGCACTTCACTATCTGTTGCTTGAGCTGGAATAGCAGGCGTCCCTTGCAGTGCAGTCCTTCATGCTGGAGTAGGCATCCCTGAAGCAATAGTGTAAGAGGAACACATTTATCATGTAGACATCGCATCCCATGCATTTGTAGTAATTTTTCAGTTATACCCATCATCATCGGAGGAACTGACTTGTCCGAGTAATAACGAGAGTACCCAGTATAACAGTTCCTTGACTTACGAGTACTTCCTATGAGTACCCTTTTGAGTACTTCTTCCAATGTTGTTTCTCCTACTTTGGTCATGAACAGTAGAAGCTGATGGCAGTGGTCCTTGAAATGTATGTCGATTCCCAGGTGGCGCAGTTGATAAATAAATAATCTGCCTACCAGTGCAGGAGGTGGAAGTGATGTGGGTTTGATCCCTGTTTCAGGAAGGTAACAATTCATACACATGTTTTATGTGAACAAGTTTGATACTCAGGAGTTTTTTTCTTCTGTATACAGAAAAACAAATGCTGTTCAAGGACACTGAAAGAACCCTGATTTCGAAAATCAGATCTGTATTGTGAGCAATGCTTAGATATCCATGAGTCGAAGCATAGTATTATGCCTATCATCCTTGTATTTCCCTCAGTGAAATATGTTGAGGAAAACTCTTCATTCGTGGTCTAGATTCACGAAGAAGCTAAATAGCATTCATCCTTTACATTGACAACTGTGAATTTAAATCTCCTGTGAATCCTATGTGACAACCACACATACCAACATGAGTTATTAGTATTATATCAATATTTTTAGTCCTATTGTATGTCAACTAAAAAAATCACTGTATAATTGTACATGAAGTCAAGACATAAAATCAGTGCAAATACAAAATGTTCCATCCTTTGAGAAAGGGAGAAAAACATCTCTGTGCTTAGCCTATTGCATTTTTATGTATTAGATCCGTAAGTAGTTTATTCACCACACCCTATGAATGATTCACAGATCTTCAGAGAAGAAAGGATCATTTCTCTTTAACAATGAGTAGTTCAACTCTTCTCAAAGCAAAGTCATAAGTGAGTCTAATTTTGCGTGAGACCATGAAAACTCAATGTTTTCATTATGCTTGTGCTTATGATGGGAGGAGGTCTGAGAAGGCACTTCTGAAGGTTTCTTCATACCAGTCGTTCTCATATGTATCGAGTCTTTAAAGGTCGAATCACCGAGGTGTTGCTTCTACACTTGGACTAGGCTGAGTAGCAACATTCCCTTTCTCCCTAAGTGCAGTAGACGTGTTCCCAACCTGTCTGTCTTCTGTCCTCTGGAGTATGTATTGCTTGAGCTCACCACAGCCTAGTAGATGGAAATCGTCAGGATATTCTGGAAACCCTGTTTATTTCAGTCTGTTCAGGAGGTTACCACTGCTGCAAACCTCTGGATTTTACCATGCACTTTTAACAACCTGAGATGAAGGATCCAAGTCAACACTCGTGACGGCCACGGGCTTCCATGGCCTATCCATGATTGTTGGCTTTGCTTTCATAATCATCCTGTTTCTTATACCAACTAAACTGTCACTGTATTTTTTTATTACCATTCTATCTTTGATGGTTTTTGGATCTATTATGGATTTTCCTATATATCTTCACTTATCGGTGAGGGTCTTATGTTAGTAGTAGTTACGACAACTGACTTCCAGTCAGTTAGCTGTGGCAGAACAGAAAAAAGAATGACCCAGTGTATATTATTAATATTATGTATCAATATATTATTTGTTTTATTGTTTGCAGTCATCCACTTCCAAGTTTCCGAAATAAACTGTCAGAAAAATCACATCCTTTTGAATGTCTGTTTGACTGAGTAGGAGCACGGAAATGTTATTCCATAAAATTGTTTACAGTTTCCATTCCGTTCCTCCTGTTTGATGTAGATATTGGCCTTTGGTTCTATCACTAGCTTTGCAAGTAAAAAAAAATTAATTAGAGCTCATATGGTAATTTTACTGTTAGCAATAAGTTTAGCATAAAATGAACACAGAAGAGGTTACAGTGGACCAAATATGAGAGTCAGTTTAAAAGAAAACGTCGTGGTGAATGTTTACAGTAGGAATATAGTTATGAAGTTCCCTTATTATTATTCTATCCTTTCCGTTTCTTTGGCAGGGGTGTGAATGTACAGATTCCAGTACTATGGCTGCAGTGAATAATAGTATCATTATTCTTGAGAGCAACTGTACTACGTCTTCACGCTCATGTCACTCAAGGTTTTTTAATACCTATTATGTTAGTCGTGTTTGTAGTTTGTGAAGTCACATAAGTTGCATTCATTCACGCAATGGTATCAAACATCTATGGCATCAATTATAGATGTGACTCAATAGCGAATGTGAATCCATTTCACTGTGACAAGTTATTATTGTAGATATTCTATTCATGCCAGTAACAAAGCTGTGCAGAAATCATACAATGTTTATTAAGAAAATAAGATTTACTAATTTGTTTTATTATTCTATTTCTTTTAAACAGATTGAATGACAACAGGCTCAACTTTTCATTCACTTGTATGACTATGAGCAGTTTGACCAAGTTGAAGAAGATGACTCGTTTGTAGTCTTCCCCATCAGCTCATTCCATCTACTGGCTTTAAAATCATTTAGTACAGAGCTCACCGTCTAGGTGTTCATCCAGTGTTTTGTTTGCGTATCATGCAGGATCATTTTAAAAGGAAAAGTATGTGTGTATGAGTTAGAGCTCTGATCCCAAGAGTCCATGTAGAAGCTTCCCCTGAGAAATGTATCGTTTTGGCACCAATGCTACTGAAATGTGTGAATGTGGCCTACCACGCGTCCCAATAAGTGTAAACAGCTTCACATGCTACTTATTTGAAACGACCAGTATTCATGACATTCCATTCATCTGAGGACTAAATATGGCCAACTTAGGCTGTGTCTGCCAAACAGACTTGGAAGCATTCTTCACACAATCCTTCATCGATGCCAGTTTTCAGATCGAAGAAACCCTTGCTCCGTGAAGTTCGTGAACACATACACTCATGTTTTGTTTGAGATTTTAAAGTCATTCTTCAGTTTTGTTGGAGGAATGGTTCTGTATATGCCCCGTGGATCCCCAAATCCACTGATGTTCATGTGTCTTGGGGCTTCCCAGGTGGTTCCAGTGGTAAAGAGCATGCGGAACATACCCATGCAGGAGACATAGGAGATATGGATTCGATCCCTGGGGCAGGAAGATCTCCTGAGGGAGAGCATGGCAACCCACTCCAGTATCCTTGCCTAGAGAATCTCATGGAGAGAGGAGCCTGGTGGGCCCTAGTCTATACGATCCCAAAGAGTTGGACACAATGTAAGTGACTTAGCACAGCACATGATTCATTGTCAGAGCTAATATAATGGAGATGACATGAAAAGAAGCACCAGCGGGCGAAAGTCAATATCCATCACTTTTCAACTTTGGAATGTATTGTGATATTTTACATCCATATTTGTATGAGTTGATAGTTGGCGAATCGATGCATATGAAGGCCTGATTGTGTTATATGTATGTTGAGGGAAGATATATTTTTATGTGGTTTGACATATGGGTCCCATTTCATTCGTAGACATCTGCATACTCATCACTGAATCATCATTTGTTTTGAAAAGACCATTGTTTGGAAAGGTTGTTGTCTAACCATGAAAGATGCTTGAATTCTTGGGCTCCTTAGAGGAAGAATTCAAGCCGGGGCCAGTGATGAGGCTTGATCACTCAGAGCTTTTGTGTCGCAACGTTTTATGAAAGTATAAAAGAGAGAAAGCTTCTGACATAGACATCAGAAGGGGGCAGAAAGAGTGCCCCCCTACTCATCTTTAGCTGGATGTTATCTAGCTACTAGCAGTCTACTCATTAGAGAAAGGAATGGCAGCAGACCCCTCACCCACAAGACATATGGAGATGACCGTGGCACCAGGTGAGTCATCCTGGGCCATAAAACGATTGATATGAGCAAATACATAGCTTCATTCACATAGATCAGGAGAACCATGTATGAGTAAAGCATATTGGTTTGTCAAGTCAGTTCTGAGCCTTTGGGCAGAACCTACTTGAAGATAAGAGTCTAGGGTCAATACATAGTACATTCACATAGCTTAAGGCAAACCTTTCCATAAGAAAAATGCCTTGGTCAGCTCAAAGTATGAGAAAAGTGAAGTTCAGGTGGAACCAGGTGTCATTATAGCAACACAGAATTGTAAGAGAAAACCTCTTTTTAAATTTGTATCGAGAAGGGGAAAGAAGAGAACAGCTTGTTTCCTCCTGCCTCAGAAGTGACAGATAACAACTGTCTGACACTTGCACCCCGTCTCCTCCCTTTGGAGACCCCTGGCCTTCCTGGCGGTTACCCTCTCAGTTTCATTCATTGAGTGTTTTCTGCCTTGTGAAACATTGGGCATAGCAGTATGTGTTTATTTACGGGCATTTCATCCAATTTCATGTAAATGCATATGTGAATTAGAAAGTTTGACATGCTGTTGCTTTGTATACCGATTGGGAAATGTGAGCCTCCAGGTTTAATTTAGTATTTCATGTTCATTTTAGGGGTACAAAGAAAAATAATATGACTGCTAAGATCAGCTTTCGTATTTTTTGCCAAATATGAATTGAGATCACATTGATCGGAGATGAGTCTGTGCATGAAAGCCCTAATAACTAAAGTTAATTGACTTCACTACCATGGGATGTTTTCCTATCTATTGAGGATTTACTTCATGTATTTCGATTTTAACTTTCTATCTTACAGCCTTGTTTGTAGATCAAAGCTATTTGAAATTGTCATCTGGTTTTCAATGGCTTGTGAGGTTATTCATGAGTGGTTTATGAAACCGAATGGAGTGTACGTAGCCATACTTTGTTGTCATTCTATGAATTTGAAGAATGTCTGAAGCATGTCTGCAGTTATGCCTTAAAGATTCACACAATTGATGTCCAATATTTATCTCAATAGACTTGCTTTCAATGTGTAGTTTCCTATGCCTACGTCTCTCCTTATGGATTTGGGTAGAACTTGTATTGGAACACTGAAAAATCTCTGATATCAACCGTGCTGACCTTCTTTCTGGTGGTCATCATTAAGATTTTCACGCTCACTGTCACTTTGTGCAATGCGATGGATCCTAGTGGAAACAGGTGCTGTTCATCCTACTTTTGTGAAGATTGAACTCATCGTAGAAAGTGGAATGTGTTGAAATATTTATGGTATAAATATATCTTGTGTATAAAATTACCCAGATTACTGCTGCGTATTTGACTGCTAAGTTATGAAATGTATGAGATAGATGTGATCCATCAATGGCGATTGGATACGTGGTGGAGAGGTATTTTGGTGATGCAAGAGATTTAAATGATGTGATCACAGTATGTATACTCCTTTTCTGTGGATAATGGGTCTTGGATCCATGTTTGAAATATTATGACCTTGTCTTTTGTTATGCAGGGGACGTGTCAAAAAAGAAGATGAGGTGGTACGTGCTTCAAGGGTAAGTATAGGGTTGAGGGCGTGACTATGATGTGGGTTAGGTTTAGGATGTGGATAGGGTGTCGGGTTAGGGTGGGGTGAAGGTTAGAGTTTGGGGAATAGCCCCCACCATGTTAGGGTGAGGGGTGAGGGTGAGGGCAACGGTTCAGGGTGAGGGTGAGGGCCTCATCGCTGATAAAGGATTCTACTCCAAATATACCCTTCCTTTCCCTCCAACAGAGCTCTCACTGCTGGAGCCCTTGGCAGTGTGGAACACACCAGCCCCTAAAACGTCCGCAAGGACGCCTGGGGCCTAGGTGCAAAGGCAAGGCAGGAGCGGAGCTGAGGCCAGGAAGGCGCCAGTGGTGTTTCCCAGTCGCGCACAGCCTGCTCCTTTCTGGGCACTACGATTAGCGGCGAGGCAAGTCTGGGCAAGGCTCGCCCAGAGCACAGCAGCCTCGCACCAGAAACTATGCCAGCTCGGGCCTCTGAGCAGAGCTGAAGCTCTGCCTTACTGGAGGCACACTAGGCTCCCCCCAACCAGGGCTGGCAGCCTCAGGCAATTGGGCTGCCTCAACCTCCCCCAAGGAGGCTCGCTTCCCTGCATGCTGTGCACTCGCCTTCCAGGCGGTGCCGCCCCTCGCCTCCTGCAGGTCTTGGCTCAGGGGCTACTTCCCAGGAGCTGGGACTGTGGGCGGGATCCCAGACACGCAGGGGCAGGCCCCAACCACCTGCACACATCTCTGCTGGGGAGGAGAGTGCTAGGGAACCTAGGTCTGGCAGGCCCCTGCTGGGCCCCCACGGAGTCAGCCTCTGGGAGTGCGGAGCCGCAGACCCCAGCCAGGGGCCCTGGGAGCCTGGTGCTCTCCGTGCTGCCGTGAGTCTGGGCGCCCAAGCAACCGCTGGAGGAGCCCTGCACTTGCCCTTCCCTTTCCTCTGACAGAGCTGGTACTGCTGGAGCCCTTGGCTGTGTGGCACTTACTAGCCCCTCACCGCGACTCCAAACCCCGAAGTCGACCCTGACCTCAAAACCCTATATCCCGAACCCCTAAACTAAACGCCGAGCTCCAATCCCCAAACCGTGAACCTGAACCGTGATACCGTAACCCTAACCCAACCCCAAACCCCAACACCGAATCTTAAAGCTCAAACCCAAACTTCAATCTCCAAACCCAAATCCCAAACCACAAACCTCTAACCCCTAAGCCGAATCCCAACCGCCAAACCCCTAAGCTGAACCTTAGGGGAACCCCAAACCCCAAACTAGAACCGCGAGCCCCTAGCCCCAAACCCTGAACGCCAAAGCCCAAACACGAACCCTGAACCCGAATCCGAACCCTAAGAAGAGAGGGGATTCCCCAAACCCGAACTCTGATCCTGAACCCTAACAAGTTGGGGGGATGCCGGAACCCTAAACCTAACCCTCACATAAAAATAAACTTTTCTGGTCTAAGCCCCGCCTCTTGTGGTCCCCCGCCCCCTAAAAGCCAAAGGGTTAGATAGGGGACTTGAACTCCTAAATCGCAGGTCACGGTCCGCCTGCTCATCAGCCTGCCTAACCGCTGGGCTACAGAGGCTTGCTGTTACTGACAGGGCTCCCGCGCCCTCTTCAAGCCTCTGCCCGCCAGGGTCTGGTTCTGTAGAATATCATGGCTGTCCTAGGTCATCTTTGCTTTCTGTAGTCATAGTTTTATCCCAAAATCATAGACAGATCAGCTGAGAAAAAGCTTGGATTGCCTCGGTGGGGTGGATTTGCTTGTCCTTGTGTTTCACCTGGAGGCAGTCGCGGTCCCGCCGGCCCGTCCTGGAAGGGGGCGTGGGGGCGGGGCGCCCCGTGCGCGCGTCGGGGGCGGGGCGAACCTGGGCGGCTGGTCAGGAGCGCGGCTCACGTGAGCGGGTCTGGGGCGGGATGAACATGGCGGCGCGTCGGGGCCAGGGGTTCCCGGTTGTGCTCTCAGGGCTCGCCATCGCAGCTGGGAATGCTCGTTTCGTGGGCTCCTGGGTCCCCGTCGATCCGCAGCCAGCGAGCAGAGCGGAGGGCTGTGGACCACAGGTAAGGGAACTCGGACTCGGCGGAGCAGGGAACCATGTATTCTGCCCTCTTTGTTTGCAGTCTCGGAGGCGACTAACATGCCGGTCGCAGAAAAGCCTCGCCTTTGGGGCCAACGGTTTTACCGCTTTACCCCTTTGCATAAAGCTCAGACCCGTGCGGTTTTCCCAAGCAGCCTATGTCTTGCTTCCTACACGCCTGGAGAGGATACCAGGCAGGAAGGCCAGGGGTCTCCAGACAGAGAAGATAGACTGCAAGTGTCAGACGTTTCTTTCTCTCTCTTAAGAGGCAGGAGGAGACAAAAGTGTTGCATTTTTTTTTTCTCCATCTTGATACAAATTTAAAGAGGTTTCTCTGAAAATTCTGTGTTGCCATGACAACTCCTGGCTCCACCTGAATGTCACTTTTCTCAAACCTTGAACTAAGCAATGCATTTTTCTTATGGAAATGTTTGTCTTAAGGTATGTTAATGTACTAGGTATTCACCCAAGGCTCTGTCTTCAGGTCAGTTCCCCCTAAAGCCTCAGAAACGACTTGACAAACCAGCATGTTTTACTCATACCTTGTTCTCTTAATCTATGTGAATGAAACTATATATGTGCTTGGAAATCTGCCTTTCTTCAAGATTCATGTCCATCATTTTATGGCCTGGGATGACTCATCTGCTGCCAGTGTTATCTCAATGCATGCTGTGGGTGAGGGGCCTGGTGCCATTCTCTGAGACATTGTCTTTCTTTCATTAGCAGACTGCTAGTGGCTGTATAACATCTGGCTAAAGACTAGCAGGGGGTCCTCTTTCTTCCCCCTTTTAATGTCTACGTCAGCACTCTCTCGATCTCTTTTATACTTTAATAAAACTTTTTAACAGAAAACCTCTGAGCCATCAAGCTTCCTCACTTGCCCTGGATGGAATTCTCCTCTGGAGGCCAAGAATGCTGGCATCTTTTGTGGTTTAGCAACCCCCTTTCAGCCTTTTGTAATTCATATTGAATCTTCATTTCAGATTGAAGATGCATTCCACGGTATTGCCAACTGAAGTCTTCTCATCGCTATGGAGTATCTGTCCATGTCTTCAGGGTATTTTTCAGCAATCATGTATCATTTCCAGTGAGCCATTCTTGTCATCCTCATTCCGTCCGTAGCAAAGTCTTTTATTAATGTTGACATGATTGAAAGGGAACTGTTTGTTTAAATTCCTTTTCAGATTGTTATTTGCTGGTGTATACAGATAACACTGTGTCAACATTCATTTGTATCAGTTTGGACAGCTTGTTAGTTGTCTTTAGTTTCTTTAATTTCTCATAATTTAAGATGACCCTGGCTCATATATTTACAGTCTCACCCCTAGTCTCAGTCATTTCTTCAAAGAACTGTCCTTTTTTTTTTTTTTTAAACATTACATTATTTTTGACTGTGCTGGGTCTTTATTGCTGGTTTGTCTAGTTGTAGTGAGCAGAGGCTACCCTCTAGTTAGTTGCTGTGCCATGGCTTCTCATTGCAGTGCTTTCTCTGTTTGCAGAACTTGGGCTCTGGAGCATGCAAACTTCAAGAGTTGTTCAAGGGCTTCGTTGCCCCTGGGCGTGTGGAATCCTCTACACAGGAATTGAACCCGTGTTCCCTGCATCGGTAGGCAGATTCTTTACCACCGGGCCATCGGAGATGTTTCCTGTTCCCTTTTATTAGAGAATGATATTTAAAACATACATGTAGGAGCTCAATATGCTCAGCTGACAATACATGGATATATATATGCATGTATTCCAGCTCGCCTTTGAGCATATTCAGTTAAAGGTAATTTGTGATGATGTCTCCAACCCGATCCACCACGACTTGGACAGTGTAACGTGTCCTTTTGTTTATCTGTAACTTTGCATTCCAATGGTAAGATACCTGGCTTCCACCGCTTGTCATACCCAGAATTCAGTGCTTGTCCCACGTGGTTACTGAAAAAAAACTGTCAGATTGTCTTTCAAAGGGGGCCCTGCGTGCATGGCACCAGTATCTTGAGGATGTTTTTGTATGATAGTTTACTATCAGTATACCCTCAGTGGCCAGGTGTCTATTTCAGTCACTACCAATTATGAATGGGCCCATTTGCTCTAGTGTTCTTGGACAATTCGAGTACAGTTTCTTTGCCAGATATGCATTTTTTTTAGAAAAACAGTTTTATTTATTGTTTGCTGTGTTGCATCTTTGTGTGTGGGCTTTTCTCTAGTTTTGGTGAGCATGGGCCATAACTAGTGGTTTGCAGGCTTCTCACTGCAGTGTCTCCTCTTGTTGAGGGGCACAGGCTCACGGGCTTCAGTGGCTGCAGCATGTGAACTCGGCATCGTGGCTTCCAGGATGTAGAGCACAGGCTGGGCAGTTGTGGCACACGGGCTCCAGAGGATGTGGGATCTTCCCATCCTAGGGATCGCACATGCATCTCCAGCACTGGCAGGTGGATTCTTTACTATGGAACCACCAGGGCATATTCTAGATTCTCGTTTTCCACACATGTATCTAGTGAAAGAGGCCAGGATCAAGAGGCATGGCAGCTGGGAATCCTCAGCCACAGCTCTGGTGTGCTATCCAAAGCTCTGGGGCCTTTGGTGAGCAGCTCAGCTTCCCTGGGACTGTTTCCTGCCGTCAGAAATGCCCTGCTTTTGGACTGTAGCCCACCAAGCTCCTCTGTCCCTGGGATTTGTGAGACCAGAGTACTGCAGGTGGTGCCATTTCCTTCTCTGCTGCTGCTGCTGCGTCGCTTCAGTCGTACCTGACTCT
Source organism: Capricornis sumatraensis (assembly GCF_032405125.1). Taxonomy (NCBI): domain Eukaryota; kingdom Metazoa; phylum Chordata; class Mammalia; order Artiodactyla; family Bovidae; genus Capricornis; species Capricornis sumatraensis. The sequence continues at coordinate 711,096 of NC_091090.1, read as the reverse complement.
GCGCGACCCCAGAGACAGCAGCCTACCAGGCTCCTCTGTCCCTGGGATTCTCCAGGCAAGAACCCTGGAGTGGGTTGCCATGTCCTTCTCCAGTGCAGGAAAGTGAAAAGTGAAAGTGAAGTCACTCAGTGAAGTCGTGTCCGACTCTTAGTGATCCCGGGGTTGCAGCCTACCAGGCTCCTCTGTCCGTGGGATTCTCCAGGCAATGGTACTGGAGCGGGCTGCCATTGCCTTCTCTGATTTCCTTCTCTGCAAGACAACGTTTTGAAGATATTTTCTCCTGGATATTGCTTTTGATGAAGGAAGGGGGATCCCTTCCAGGGCTTGAGAGTGAGTTCTTGTCTGACACTGGGCAATGAGTTGCCTGAGGAGAGGAGTGCTGTCCAAGCGAGAGGCTTTCTTGGGAAGGGCTGCCGGGGTGGAGGGCAGGAGGGTGAGGGAAACGGAGAGAACCACTCCGTCACGTGGCTCACAGTCTCAGGTTTTATGCTCATCGGGTTCATTTCTGGTTTGTCTCTTGCCAGGCATTCTGAATTGGGATCCTTCTTGGGGGCACACGCACCTCTCAGCTGAGATGGATTCCAGCGAAGTGGATCCTGGGAGGTTGGTAGGACCTCTGAACTGGAGCCTCCCATCTCCTGACCTCTCCAGAATTCTGGTTGGTGGTAGCTTGTTCGTTCCTTGTTCCTTCCCAGGACCTCCTGTTGTAAGATGACTCCTGCAAGTGTTTTCTTTTCTCTGTTGCCTGGCCAGGGTGGGTGGTCTGTGGTTCATGTAACCGTTTGTTTTTGGTTCTCTCGAGTAAGGTCCTCCACAGGGTAAATGTATGAAATGATAAAAGGCAATCTTTTACATAATTTATATTCATAATTTGGTAAGTTGCCTTTTTGTGTGTATGTTAGACCTGATCCCCAGACCAAAGGTCATGTAGAACTTTTGTAGTTTTCTGAAATTTCTATAGTTTTTTAAATGGAATTACCTTGTTGCAAAGTTTGTGTTTATGTTCATATTTTTTTAAACAGTTATTTCTTTTTAGTTCATTGATCCTTGCTTTACAATATTGGTTGGATGTGTCATACATCCACATGAATTAACCATAGGTGTACCTATGTCCTCTTGCTCTTGAATCTCCCTCCCACCTCGCACCCATTCCCACTTCTCTAGGTTACTCCTGAGTCCCAGTTTGAGTTCCCTGAATCATACAGCAAATTCCCATTGGTTGTCTATTTACAAATGTTGGTGTACCTGCATCCATGCTGCTCTCTCCATTCAGCTCACCCTCTCCCTCTTGTTCCCCACCCTCGTCTGTAAGTCTGTTCCCTATGTCTGCACCTCCATTGCTGCTCTGTGAACAGACTCGTCAGTACCATCCTTCTAGATTCCATGTTTTTCTCTCTTTGACTGACTTCCCTCCCCTTTATTAGAACAGACTCAAATGTGTTCCTTTTTATGGCTGCATTCCATACAGGCTCTGATTGTTCCTTAGCCATGTTTTGCGGAGGGTCATGGGGCTATTCTGCTCCATTTCAGTTTGGGCTTCCAGTCTGAGTGCCCGCAGCAGAGCTGCTTCTGGGTGAGCCCTCTGAGGTCTGTGAGCGCCGGGCTGCCCGCTCTTCTCTTGTGGCCCGCAGGGGGCGCCAAACCCCCCTCTGACCCGCGGGCGCAGGACGCTTTGCCTTTAGACTCTGCTCCGTGAGCAGCTGGCGGGAGCTTTGTCTCCTCAGGACCATCAGGGCTCAGGCTTCTGGATAACAGGGCTGCATCCAGGCTGAGAGGAGCAGGGTTGCCTCAGTGCCCACCAGCAGGGAGGCGCTGCCAGAGCGAAAAATGAGGACCGAGTAGACGTTTCCTGTGTCCAGCTGAGGGCTGACTGGAGGTCCATCTCAGAGGACTCAGGGGGAAAGAGCTCCGTGTGCAAAACGGTGGGTTTTTAGTTAGATTTGCGTTAGATGATGTAGAGGATGAACACTGATGTTCTTCCGTGTAGGTGGCCGTTTTCCTGTCACTGTTTCTTGAGAAGACTGTCCTTTCCTTTTCGCTCGTTCCTGGTTTGATTTTCAGGAATTGACCATGTACACGTGGGTTCGTTTCTGGGCTCTCTCTTCTCTCCTGGAGTCCATGTGTCTGTGTTCCTGCCAGTTCCTCACTGTGGTGGTCACTCCAGGTCCGTGATGTAGTTTGAAGAGGGATAGGAAGATGCCTCCAGCTGTGTTCCTCTTTCTCAGAGTCTTTTTGGCCGTTTAAGGTCCTGTTCAACATTAGCAGGCTAATATTAGGACTATTTCTATTTCTGTGAAAAATGCCATTGAATATTATTTTGTGATTGCAGTCACTGTATTTGTTGATGACTTTGGTTGGAATGGACCTTTTAATTCCTCACTGTTCCAGTGCATGAGCATGGAATAGTTTTCTGTGTATTTGTGTTTTCTTTGGTTTCTTTATGAGTGCTTTCTAGTTTTCTGACTACTGGTCTTTCATGTTCTTGATTAAGTTTGTTGCTAGATGTTTTATTTAAGTGGGATTTTCTTAATTTTTTTTTTCTGATTGTTATTAGTGTATAGAAATGCAAGTGATTTTTGGACTGTAAATGGTAGTATTTTATAGGATTGTAAATTGATCCGAAATGATTCAGCTTTACTGAATGTAGTCTAACAACTTTTTGTGAAGTTATGTGGAACATTTTATCTGTCAAATCTGTTTCTCCTGCAGTAGGTCATCCAGAGGACCCAAGACATGGTGGTTACTAATAGACTTCCCACAGTACTTCTTCATTCCACGTGGACTCCTTCAAGGGCAGTGAGCATCGCAGCTTCCCTTGAACTTCGTCTGGGTAAGTCTTGGCCTGTGTAAGAAAGTTTCCTGCCTGTCTACTCTAAAAGTCTTTTGTGGTATTGACATGGTTGATTTGAAACCTAGTATACTTTCCAGTCATTTAAAATGTACAGAAAATGCCTAGCAATGGGAACAAGTGCTAGCATTTGCCACATCATCTAAAATACTCTCTGTGTTTTATCCAAAATGGGTACCTTCTGCAGAACCAGCACATAATCTCCAAAATCAGGAAATCATATGGTATCTACATTATAATGTAATCCACAGCCCCGCTTCCACTTTTAGCAATCGTTCAAGTGTATGAATATATCTTTTGTTTCCATCTTCGTCCTTTTTCCTTTATTTAGAGTGTTACTGAGATTTTCAGTTATTTGGACAAACTTGATGGATTGAAAGCAGACATGGTGAACAAGGGTTCTGGGTGTCCTTTTCTATGTGGATTTTTTTTTTCACTGAAGATGGCTTTAATATTTCTTCATGTTGTAACATGTATGAATCCTGCATTCTTTCTCCCCCCATAGTAATTAAATAATGTGCCATTTACCATTGAGATATTTGTAAGCATACAGTGTTGTAGCAGACAACCTTTTCTTGTTTTGCAAACCAGTTTAATAATGTGCACCTTGTGCGTGCTTTGGAGAAACTCAGGAAACTGAGTCAGTGACTGAAATGGCCCAAGATATCACCTTAGATTCCATCTTCATCTAAAAACAAAACAGGCACTTCCTGGTGGTCCAGTGGCTGAGACTGGACACTCCCAAAGAAGGAGGCCCAGGTTCATTCCCTGCTCCAAGAAGTAGATCTCCCATGCCACAGTGGAGAATTTGCATGCTGTAGCTAAATATCTGGCTTGCCTCAAGGAAGGTTGACTTGACGCAGCCAAATTAAAAAAGAAACAAATATTTTAAAAATGCAACCAAAGGAAAGGAAGGGTATGGTTGTTGTGCAGATTTACGGCTTAGCTTTCCCTATGGATAGAAAAGAAAAAAGAGTTTCAGAAGACTGTGTCTCATCCTTCTATCTGGCATATAGAGAGGATTCTTTTGAAATGAGATTTCTCTGGTAAATGTGACTCACAGAAGAGTTGTCTTGAACTTGGGTTTCAGAGATGATCATGTGTCCTCTAAAAAAATAAAAGTTAATTGGGTCCAACTAATTCTCATGCTGAGGTGGTATATTTTGTGGTAGCATCTGCTCCCCTTCACTTTGGATGTATCCCCATTTGTTTACACTGTCATCTACTGAAGACATCCTGATCTTTGAAAGTGTTTAGTTATTACAAGTAGAGCTGTTGTATATAATCATGCGATACGTTTTGTCTGGATGTTTTCAAAGCTGTTTAGTAAGTGCTAGACATGTAGTATTCAGGTCACAGGTGAGCCTTGTTTAGCTGTGGAAAAATCCAGCTATGTTTCTCTGTGGCATGCGGGATCTTCTGGGGTAAGGGATCGAACTAGAGTGTCTTGCAGCCACCGGAGAAGCTGTGCCCTACCCCCCCTTTTTTGAGTTTACTGGATCTAATAGGTGTGCAGTGCTACCTCCCTGTTATTTTAGTTTGTCATTTCCTCGTGATATGTGATTTTGAGTCTTTTTGATAGGCTTATTTACTATCTTGATATTTCTGTAGGCCAGGTGTTTAGGTGTATACATTGTTTACGAGATTGTTCTAGGATTTTTGGTATATTTGGAGTACAATCCTTTATCAGATATGTATTTTATCAATATATTTTCCTGTGGCTTGTGTTTAAGTTTTGTGAATAAGGTTTTTCACAGTTTAAATTTCTAATGGTTTAAAGTTGAGGTGATATATGTTTTATATCCTTTTTGGGATAGACTTTAGTGTGTCGTTGTTGTTGTTACATTTTATAAGCAGAAGTGAGGTACTGTAGATACAGTTTTAAGCTAAGCTGAGGTACCATAGATACAGTTTTGCCTTTTGTCTGTTGAGAAGTTTGAGTGAGTTTGGTGTACACTGTAACATTATGTCTACATTCATTTGACTGGATATAGCTTCCAATTATTTGTCTAATTGGTTTTGGAGATAATCACGGGAAGTCAGTTTTTCCAAGGGAAACTGAGGTGCATGAAACATGAACTCTTTTCGATCGGTCGGAATCACTTTCTGCTATTTCTGACGGATTTGACTCGTTTGGATATCTCATATGAGTAGAATCACAGAACGTTTGTCTTTTTCTTGGTCTGGTTTATTTCACTGAATCTAATGACCATAAGGTCTGTCCACATTGTCGCATTGTCAGAATTACTGACTTAGAAGGGCCGAATCAGATTCCATTGTGTGTATACCACAGTTTGTATATGGAATTGGCTGCCATGGACACTTAGATTACTTCTGTTTGTTTGGCAGTGTGAATCATGCCATTGTGGGTATGACTGAAGAAAAATCCATTTTTTCAGCCCCCTTTCCCAAACCATTTGGGTACATAGCATGAATAGGATTCGAACTATGTATTTATTCCGTGTGTTCCTTTTGGAGTCATTTCTGTAATGTCTTGCAGAGTGGCAGCACCATTTCATGTACTTTTTTGTATGGTGGAATACCGTTCAAGCTTCTGAATATACCTTGTGTGGCATATTCAGTCTCCCACCAACGGACACTTGAATGAGTTCTACCTTTGAGCTATTGTGAATGTCACTGTGAATATTTGTGTACCAGTTTTTGTTTGAATTATGAACAAATACATTACTATATATAAAAGAAGCCACAAGGACCTACTGTACAGTTTAGGAAACTATTAAATATCTTATGATAATGTATCATGGAAGAGAATCTCAAAAGGAATATATGAAAAGCACATAGTAAGCATGATATTTATTGTGCCAACAGTATGAGTTATCATAGCACTGCTCAATGTGTATTTATACATGTCACTAAAATATCCACATCTGTAAGGATATTATAAAAAATTATATTAAAAATCAAGAATTCAAACAGAGAATAAATAAACTTCCTGCCATTGCTCCTCCTCCTTTATACACTAATACTACCTGTAACACTCATCGTATAAGTGCTGGACTAGCAATTGACATTCTTGTAAACCGAGAGATTGTGAAGGTGTAAGGAAATATAACTCATTGAATTCCTTAATGAAGGATTGTAGAACTCTATGTCCATGAAGCGAATGAAATTCCGTTTTATTGAGCCACATTCTTACTAGAGTGATGAGCTTCCACCCCACCCAACGTTAGTTCACAATGAAACCCTGCCGTCCTCTGGCCTCAATGTCTGCTTCCTGCTACCGAGAAAGAAAAGATGAGGAAGTCCTGACCAAACCGATGCTATTTTTCTTTTTCTGCTTTGTATTTTATCGCAGGGCTTGGCAAAAAGAGGGCCCAACCTGTTTTCAGAGTTCCATCCCGAGGGTTCCTCCGGCATGTTCCCTGTGTTGACAAACTGCTGATTATTTTCAACAAAGGACAATGATCTGCACTTCACTATCTGTTGCTTGAGCTGGAATAGCAGGCGTCCCTTGCAGTGCAGTCCTTCATGCTGAAGTAGGCATCCCTGAAGCAATAGTGTAAGAGGAACACATTTATCATGTAGACATCGCATCCCATGCATTTGTAGTAATTTTTCAGTTATACCCATCATCATCGGAGGAACTGACTTGTCCCAGTAACAACGAGAGTACCCAGTATAACAGTTCCTTGACTTACGAGTACTTCCTATGAGTACCCTTATGAGTACTTCTTCCAATGTTGTTTCTCCTACTTTGGTCATGAACAGTAGGAGCTGATGGCAGTGGTCCTTGAAATGTATGTCGATTCCCAGGTGGCGCAGTTGATAAATAAATAATCTGCCTACCAGTGCAGGAGGTGGAAGTGATGTGGGTTTGATCCCTGTTTCAGGAAGGTAACAATTCATACACATGTTTTATGTGAACAAGTTGGATACTCATGAGTTTTTCTCTTCTGTATACAGAAAAGCAAATGCCGTTCAAGGACACTGAAAGAACCCTGATTTCGAAAATCAGATCTGTATTGTGAGCAATGCTTAGATATCCATGAGTCGAAGCATAGTATTATGCCTATCATCCTTGTATTTCCCTCAGTGAAATATGTTGAGGAAAACTCTTCATTCGTGGTCTAGATTCACGAAGAAGCTAAATAGCACTCATCCTTTACGTTGACAACTGTGGATTTAAATCTCCTGTGAATCCTATGTGACAACCACACATACCAACATGAGTTATTAGTATTATTTCAATATTTTTAGTCCTATTGTATGTCAACTAAAAAAAAATCAACATATAATTGTACATGAAGTCCAGACATAAAATCAGTGCAAATACAAAATGTTCCATCCTTTGAGAAAGGGAGAAAAACATCTCTGTGCTTAGCCTATTGCATTTTTATGTATTAGATCCTTAAGTAGTTTATTCACCACACCCTATGAATGATTCACAGATCTTCAGAGAAGAAAGGATCATTTCTCTTAAACAATGAGTAGTTCAACTCTTCTCAAAGCAAAGTCATAAGTGAGTCTAATTTTGCGTGAGACCATGAAAACTCAGTGTTTTCATTATGCTTGTGCTTATGATGGGAGGAGGTCTGAGAAGGCACTTCTGAAGGTTTCTTCATACCAGTCGTTCTCATATGTATCGAGTCTTTAAAGGTCGAATCACCGAGGTGTTGCTTCTACACTTGGACTAGGCTGAGTAGCAGCATTCCCTTTCTCCCTAAGTGCAGTAGACGTGTTCCCAACCTGTCTGTCTTCTGTCCTCTGGAGTATGTATTGCTTGAGCTCACCACAGCCTAGTAGATGGAAATCGTCAGGATATTCTGGAAACCCTTTTTATTTCAGTCTGTTCAGGAGGTTACCACTGCTGCAAACCTCTGGATTTTACCACGCACTTTTCACAACCTCAGAGGAAGAATCCAAGTCAACACTCGTGACGGCCACGGGCTTCCATGGCCTATCCATGATTGTTGGCTTTGCTTTCATAATCATCCTGTTTCTTACACCAACTAAACTGTCACTGTATTTTTTTATGATCATTTTATCTTTGATGGTTTTTAGATCTATTATGGATTTTCCTATATATCTTCACTTATCGGTGAGGGTCTTATGTTAGTAGAAGTTACGACAACTGACTTCCAGTCAGTTAGCTGTGGCAGAACAGAAAAAAGAATGACCCACTGTACGTTATTAATATTATGTATCAATATACTATTCGTTTCTATTGTTTGCAGTCATCCAATTCCAAGTTTCCGAAATAAACTTTCCGAAAAATCACATCCTTTCGAATGTCCGTTTGACTGAATAGGAGCACGGAAATGTTATTCCATAAAATTGTTTACAGTCTCCATTCCGTTCCTCCTGTTTGATGTAGATATTGGCCTTTGGTTCTATCACTAGCTTTGCAAGTAAAAACAAAAAATTAATTAGAGCTCGTATGGTAATTTTACTGTTAGCAATAAGTTTAGCATAAAATGAACACAGAAGAGGTTACAGTAGACCAAATATGAGAGTCAGTTTAAAAGAAAACGTCGTGGTGAATGTTTACAGTAGGAATATAGTTATGAAGTTCCTTTATTATTATTCTATCCTTTCCGTCTCTTTTGCAGGGGTGTGAATGTACAGATTCCAGTACTATGGCTGCAGTGAATAATAGTATCATTATTCTTGAGAGCAACTCTACTAAGTCTTCACGCTCATGTCACTCAAGGTTTTTTAATACCTATTATGTTAGTCGTGTTCGTTGTTTGTGAAGTCACATAAGTTGCATTCATTCACGCAATGGTATCAAACATCTATGGCATCAATTATAGATGTGACTCGATAGCGAATGTGAATCCATTTCACTGTGACAAGTTATTATTGTAGATATTCTATTCATGCCAGTAACAAAGCTGTGCAGAAATCATACAATGTTTATTAAGAAAATAAGATTTACTAATTTGTTTTATTATTCTATTTCTTTTAAACAGATTGAATGACAACAGGCACAACTTTTCATTCACTTGTATGACTATGAGCAGTTTGACCAAGTTGAAGAAGATGACTCGTTTGTAGTCTTCCCCATCAGCTCATTCCATCTACTGGCTTTAAAATCATTTAGTACAGAGCTCACCGTCTAGGTGTTCATCCAGTGTTTTGTTTGCGTATCATGCAGGATCATTTTAAAAGGAAAAGTATGTGTGTATGAGTTAGAGCTCTGATCCCAAGAGTCCATGTAGAAGCTTCCCCTGAGAAATGTATCATTTTGGCACCAATGCTACTGAAATGTGTGAATGTGGCCTACCACACGTCCCAATAAGTGTAAACAGCTTCACATGCTACTTATTTGAAACGACCAGTACTTATGACATTCCATTCATCTGAGGACTCAATATGGCCAACTTAGGCTGTGTTTGCCAAACAGACTTTGAAGCATTCTTCACACAGTCCTTCATCAACGCCAGTTTTCAGATCAAATAAACCCTTGCTCCGTGAAGTTTGTGAACACATACACTCATGTTTTGTTTGAGATTTTAAAGTCATTCTTCAGTTTTGTTGGAGGAATGGTTCTGTATATGCCCCGTGGATCCCCAAATCCACTGATGTTCATGTGTCTTGGGGCTTCCCAGGTGGTTCCAGTGGTAAAGAGCATGCGGAACATACCCATGCAGGAGACATAGGAGATATGGATTTGATCCCTGGGGCAGGAAGATCTCCTGAGGGAGAGCATGGCAACCCACTCCAGTATCCTTGCCTAGAGAATCTCATGGAGAGAGGAGCCTGGTGGGGCCTAGTCCATACGATCCCAAAGAGTTGGACACAATATAAGTGAGTTAGCACAGCACACGATTCATTGTCAGAGCTAATATAATGGAGATGACATGAAAAGAAGCACCAGCGGGCGAAAGTCAATATCCATCACTTTTCAACTTTGGAATGTATTGTGATATTTTAGATCCATATTTGTATGACTTGATAGTTGGCGAATCGATGCGTATGAAGGCCTGATTGTGTTATATGTATGTTGAGGGAAGATATATTTTTATGTGGTTTGACATATGGGTCCCATTTCATTCGTAGACATCTGCATACTCATCACTGAATCATCATTTGTTTTGAAAAGACCATTGTTTGGAAAGGTTGTTGTCTAACCATGAAAGATGCTTGAATTCTTGGGCTCCTTAGAGGAAGAATTCAAGCCGGGGCCAGTGATGAGGCTTGATCACTCAGAGCTTTTGTGTCGCAACGTTTTATGAAAGTATAAAAGAGAGAAAGCTTCTGACATAGACATCAGAAGGGGGCAGAAAGAGTGCCCCCTACTCATCTTTAGCTGGATGTTATCTAGCTACTAGCAGTCTACTCATTAGAGAAAGGAATGGCAGCAGACCCCTCACCCACAAGACATATGGAGATGACCGTGGCACCAGGTGAGTCATCCTGGGCCATAAAACGATTGATATGAGCAAATACATAGCTTCATTCACATAGATCAGGAGAACCATGTATGAGTAAAGCATATTGGTTTGTCAAGTCAGTTCTGAGCCTTTGGGCAGAACCTACTTGAAGATAGAGTCTAGGGTCAATACATAGTACATTCACATAGCTTAAGGCAAACCTTTCCATAAGAAAAATGCCTTGGTCAGCTCAAAGTATGAGAAAAGTGAAGTTCAGGTGGAACCAGGTGTCATTATAGCAACACAGAATTATAAGAGAAAACCTCTTTTTAAATTTGTATCAAGAAGGGGAAAGAAGAGAACAGCTTGTTTCCTCCTGCCTCGGAAGTGACAGATAACAACTGTCTGACACTTGCACCCCGTCTCCTCCCTTTGGAGACCCCTGGCCTTCCTTGCGGTTACCCTCTCAGTTTCATTCATTGAGTGTTTTCTGCCTTGTGAAACATTGGGCATAGCAGTATGTGTTTATTTAGGGGCATTTCATCCAATTTCATGTAAATGCGTATGTGAATTAGAAAGTTTGACATGCTGTTGCTTTGTATACCGATTGGGAAATGTGAGCCTCCAGGTTTAATTTAGTATTTCATGTTCATTTTAGGGGTACAAAGAAAAATAATATGACTGCTAAGATCAGCTTTCGTATTTTTTGCCAAATATGAATTGAGATCACATCGATCGGAGATGAGTCTGTGCATGAAAGCCCTAATAACTAAAGTTAATTGACTTCACTACCATGGGATGTTTTCCTATCTATTGAGGATTTACTTCATGTATTTCGATTTTAACTTTCTGTCTTACAGCCTTGTTTGTAGATCAAAGCTATTTGAAATTGTCATCTGGTTTTCAATGGCTTGTGAGGTTATTCATGAGTGGTTTATGAAACCGAATGGAGTGTACGTAGCCATACTTTGTTGTCATTCTATGAATTTGAAGAATGTCTGAAGCATGTCTGCAGTTATGCCTTAAAGATTCACACAATTGATGTCCAATATTAAACTCAATAGACTTGTTTTCAATGTGTAGTTTCCTATGCCTACATCTCTCCTTATGGATTTGGGTAGAACTTGTATTGGAACACTGAAAAATCTCTGATATCAACCGTGCTGACCTTCTTTCTGGTGGTCATCATTAAGATTTTCATGCTCACTGTCACTTTGTGCAATGATATGGATCCTAGTGGAAACAGGTGCTATTCATCCTACTTTTGTGAAGATTGAATTCATCGTAGAAAGTGGAATGTGTTGAAATATTTATGGTATAAATATATCTTGTGTATATAATTACCCAGATTACTGCTGCGTATTTGACTGCTAAGTTATGAAATGTATGAGATAGATGTGATCCATCAATGGCGATTGGATACGTGGTGGAGAGGTATTTTGGTGATGCAAGAGATTTAAATGATGTGATCACAGTATGTATACTCCTTTTCTGTGGATAATGGATCTTGGATCCATGTTTGAAACATTACGACCTTGTCTTTTGTTATGCATGGGACGTGTCAAAAACGAAGATGAGGCGGGTACGTGCTTCAAGGGTAAGTATAGGGTTGAGGGCGTGACTATGATGTGGGTTCGGTTTAGGATGTGGATAGGGTGTCGGGTTAGGGTGGGGTGAAGGTTAGAGTTTGGGGAATAGCCCCCACCATGTTAGGGTGAGGGTGAGGGTGAGGGCAACGGTTCAGGGTGAGGGTGAGGGCCTCATCGCTGGTAAAGGATTGTCCTCCAAATATGCCCTTCCTTTCCCTCGAACTGAGCTCTCACTGCTGGAGCCCTTGGCAGTGTGGAACACACCAGCCCCTAAAACGTCCGCAAGGACGCCTGGGGCCTAGGTGCAAAGGCAAGGCAGGAGCGGAGCTGAGGCCAGGAAGGCGCCAGTGGCGTTTCCCAGCCGCGCGCAGCCTGCTCCTTCCTGGGCACTACGATTAGCGGCCAGGCAAACCTGGGCAAGGCTCGCCCAGAGCGCAGCAGCCTTGCGCCAGGAACTATGCCAGATCGGGCCTCTGAGCAGAGCTGAAGCTCTGCCTTACTGGAGACGCACTAGGCTCCCCCCAACCAGGGCTGGCAGCTGCAGGAAATTGGGCTGCCTCATCTTCCCCCAAGGAGGCTCGCTTCCGTGCATGCTGTGCACTCGCCTTCCAGGCGGTGCCGCCCCTCGCCTCCTGCAGGTCTTGGCTCAGGGGCTACTTCCCAGGAGCTGGGACTGTGGGCGGGATCCCAGACACGCAGGGGCAGGCCCCAACCACCTGCACACATCTCTGCTGGGGAGGAGAGTGCTAGGGAACCTAGGTCTGTCAGGCACCTGCTGGGCGCCCACGGAGTGTGTCTCCGGGTCTGGGGGCTGCAAACGCCAGCCAGGGTCCCTGGCTTCCTGGTGCTCTCCGTGTGGCGCTGAGTCTGGGCAGTCAAGATACAGCTGAAGGAGCTCTGCAGTTGCCCTTCCCTTCCCTCTGACAGAGATCTCATTGCTAGAGCCCTTCTGAGTCTGGAACCCACCGGCCCCTAACCCCTCCACAACGACGCCTGGGGCCTAGGTGCAAAGTAAAGGCAGGAGGGGAGCTGAGGCCAGGAAGGCGCCAGTGGCGTCTCCAAGCCTCGCGCAGCCTGCTCCTTCCTGGGAAGGAAGCCTAGCCGCGAGGCAAGTCTGGCCAAAGCTCGCCCAGGGCAGAGCAGCCTCGCGCCAGGACCTCTGCCAGATCGGGCCTCTGAGCACAGCTGGAGCTCTGCCGTACTGGAGGCGCACTCGGTTCCGTCCAAGCAGGGCTTGCAGCCACACGCGGCTGGGCTGCCTAGTCTTCCCCCGAGGAGGCTCGCCTCCCCGCTTGCTGTGCACTCGCTTCCAGCCGGGGACGCCCCGCGCCTCCTGCAGGTCTTGGCTCAGGGGCTGCTTCCTCGGAGCTGGGACTGTGGGCGGGATCCCAGACACGCAGGGGCAGGCCCCAGCCACTGGCACACGTCTCTGCTGGGGAGGAGAGCTCTAGGGAACCTACGTCTGTAAGGCCCCTGCTGGGCGCCCACAGAGTCAGCCTCTGGGAGTGCGGAGCCGCAGACCCCAGCCAGGGGCCCTGGGAGCCTGGTGCTCTCCGTGCAGCGCTGAGTCTGGGCGGCCAAGCAACCGCTGGAGGAGCCCTGCACTTGCCCTTCCCTTTCCTCTGACAGAGCTGGTACTGCTGGAGCCCTTGGCTGTGTGGCACTTACTAGCCCCTCACCGCGACTCCAAACCCCGAAGTCGACCCTGACCTCAAAACCCTATATCCCGAACCCGTAAACTAAACGCCGAGCTCCAATCCCCAAATCGTGAACCTGAACCGTGATACCGTAACCCTAACCCAACCCCAAACCCCAACACCGACCCTTAAAGCCCAAACCCAAACTTCAATCTCCAAACCCAAATCCCAAACCACAAACCTCTAACCCCTAAGCCGAATCCCAACCGCCAAACCCCTAAGCTGAACCTTGAACCCCTAATCGGAACCCCAAACCCCAAACTAGAACCACGAACCCCTAACCCCAAACCCTGAACGCCAAACCCCAAACACGAACCCTGAATCCGAATCCGAACCCTAAGAAGAGAGGGGATTCCCCGAACCCGAACTCTGATCCTGAACCCTAACAAGTTGGGGGGATGCCGGAACCCTAAACCTAACCCTCACAATAAAACTCTCAAATAAAAATAAACTTTTCTGGTCTAAGCCCTGCCTCTTGCGGTCCCCCGCCCCCTAAAAGCGAAAGGGTTAAGTGGGGGACTTGAACTCCTGACTCGCAGGCCACAATCTGCCTGCTCACCAGCCCACGTAACCACTACGCTACAGAAGCTTGCTCTTGCTGACGGGGCTCCCGGCCCCTCTTCAAGCCTCTGCCCGCCAGGGTCTGGTTCTGTAGAATATCATGGCTGTCCTAGGTCATCTTTGCTTTCTGTAGTCATAGTTTTATCCCAAAATCATAGACAGATCAGCTGAGAAAAAGCTTGGATTGGCTCGGTGGGGTGGATTTGCTTGTCCTGTGTTTCACCTGGAGGCAGTCGCGGTCCCGCCGGCCCGTCCTGGAAGGGGGCGTGGGGGCGGGGCGAACCTGGGCGGCTGGTCAGGAGCGCGGCTCACGTGAGCGGGTCTGGGGCGGGATGACCATGGCGGCGCGTCGGGGCCAGGGGTTCCCGGTTGTGCTCTCAGGGCTCGCCATCGCAGCTGGGAATGCTCGTTTCGTGGGCTCCTGGGTCCCCGTCGATCGGCAGCCAGCGAGCAGAGCGGAGGGCTGTGGACCACAGGTAAGGGAACTCGGACTCGGCGGAGCAGGGAACCATGTATTCTGCCCTCTTTGTTTGCAGTCTCGGAGCCGACTAACATGCCGGTCGCAGAAAAGCCTCGCCTTTGAGGCCAACGGTTTTACCGCTTTACCCCTTTGCATAAAGCTTAGACCCGCGCGGTTTTCCCAAGCAGCCTATGTCTTGCTTCCTACACGCCTGGAGAGGATACCAGGCAGGAAGGCCAGGGGTCTCCAGACAGAGAAGATAGACTGCAAGTGTCAGACGTTTTTTTCTCTCTCTTAAGAGGCAGGAGGAGACAAAAGAGTGTTGCATTTTTTTTTCTCCATCTTGATACAAATTTAAAAAGAGGTTTCTCGGAAAATTCTGTGTTGCCATGACAACTCCTGGCTCCACCTGAATGTCACTTTTCTCAAACCTTGAACTAAGCAATGCCTTTTTCTTATGGAAACGTTTGTCTTAAGGTATGTTAATGTACTAGGTATTCACCCAAGGCTCTGTCTTCAGGTCAGTTCCCCCTAAAGCCTCAGAAACGACTTGACAAACCAGCATGTTTTACTCATACCTTGTTCTCTTAATCTATGTGAATGAAACTATATGTGTGCTTGGAAATCTGCCTTTCTTCAAGATTCATGTCCATCATTTTATGGCCTGGGATGACTCATCTGCTGCCAGTGTTATCTCAATGCATGCTGTGGGTGAGGGGCCTGGTGCCATTCTCTGAGACATTGTCTTTCTTTCATTAGCAGACTGCTAGTGGCTGTATAACATCTGGCTAAAGACTAGCAGGGGGTCCTCTTTCTTCCCCCTTTTAATGTCTACGTCAGCAGCTCTCTCGATCTCTTTTATACTTTAATAAAACTTTATAACAGAAAACCTCTGAGCCATCAAGCTTCCCCCCTTCCCTGGATGGAATTCTCCTCTGGAGGCCAAGAATGCTGGCATCTTTTGTGGTTTAGTAACCACCTTTCAGCCTTTTGTAATTCATATTGAATCTTCATTTCAGATTGAAGATGCATTCCACGGTATTGCCAACTGAAGTCTTCTCATCGCTATGGAGTATCTGTCCATGTCTTTAGGGTATTTTTCAGCAATCATGTATCATTTCCAGTGAGCCAGTCTTGTCATCCTCATTCCGTCCATAGCAAAGTCCTTTATTAATGCTGACATGATTGAAAGGGAATTGTTTGTTTAAATTCCTTTTCAGATTGTTATTTTGCTGGTGTATACAGATAACACTGTGTCATCATTCATTTGTATCAGTTTGGACAGCTTGTTAGTTGTCTTTAGTTTCTTTAATTTCTTATAATTTAAGATGACCCTGGCTCATATATTTACAGTCTCACCCCTAGTCTCAGTCATTTCTTCAAAGAACTGTCCTTTTTTTTTTTTTAAACATTACATTATTTTTGACTGTGCTGGGTCTTTATTGCTGGTTTGTCTAGTTGTAGTGAGCAGAGGCTACCCCCTAGTTAGTTGCTGTGCCATGGCTTCTCATTGCAGTGCTTTCTCTGTTTGCAGAACTTGGGCTCTGGAGCATGCAAACTTCAAGAGTTGTTCAAGGGCTTCGTTGCCCCTGGGCGTGTGGAATCTTCTACACAGGAATTGAACCCGTGTTCCCTGCATCGGTAGGCAGATTCTTTACCACCGGGCCATCGGAGATGTTTTCTGTTCCCTTTTATTAGAGAATGATATTTAAAACATACATGTAGGAGCTCAATATGCTCAGCTGACAATACATGGATATATATATACATGTATTCCAGCTCGCCTTTGAACTTATTCAGTTAAAGGTAATTTGTGATGATGTCTCCAACCCAATCCGCCACGACATGGGCAGTGTAACGTGTCCTTTTGTTTATCTGTAACTTTGCATTCCAATGGTAAGAAACCTGGCTTCCACCGCTTGTCATACCCAGAATTCAGTGCTTGTCCCACGTGGTTACTGAAAAAAAACTGTCAGATTGTCTTTCAAAGGGGGCTCTGCGTGCATGGCACCAGTATCTTGAAGATGTTTTTGTATGATAGTTTACTATCAGTATACCCTCAGTGGCCAGGTGTCTATTTCAGTCACTACCAGTTATGAATGGGCCCGTTTGCTCTAGTGTTCTTGGACAATTCGAGTACAGTTTCTTTGTCAGATATGCATTTTTTTAGGAAAACAGTTTTATTTATTGTTGGCTGTGTTGCATCTTTGTGTGAGGGCTTTTCTCTAGTTTTGGTGAGCATGGGCCATAACTAGTGGTTTGCAGGCTTCTCACTGCAGTGTCTCCTCTTGTTGAGGGGCACAGGCTCACGGGCTTCAGTGGCTGCAGCATGTGAACTCGGCATCGTGGCTTCCAGGATGTAGAGCACAGGCTGGGCAGTTGTGGCACACGGGCTCCAGAGGATGTGGGATCTTCCCATCCTAGGGATCGCACATGCATCTCCAGCACTGGCAGGTGGATTCTTTACTATGGAACCACCAGGGCATATTCTAGATTCTCGTTTTCCACACATGTATCTAGTGAAAGAGGCCAGGATCAAGAGGCATGGCAGCTGGGAATCCTCAGCCACAGCTCTGGTGTGCTATCCAAAGCTCTGGGGCCTTTGGTGAGCAGCTCAGCTTCCCTGGGACTGTTTCCTGCCGTCAGAAATGCCCTGCTTTTGGACTGTAGCCCACCAAGCTCCTCTGTCCCTGGGATTTGTGAGACCAGAGTACTGCAGGTGGTGCCATTTCCTTCTCTGCTGCTGCTGCTGCGTCGCTTCAGTCGTACCTGACTCTGCGCGACCCCAGAGACAGCAGCCTACCAGGCTCCTCTGTCCCTGGGATTCTCCAGGCAAGAACCCTGGAGCGGGTTGCCATGTCCTTCTCCAGTGCAGGAAAGTGAAAAGTGAAAGTGAAGTCACTCAGTGAAGTCGTGTCCGACTCTTAGTGACCCCGGGGTTGCAGCCTACCAGGCTCCTGTATCCGTGGGATTCTCCAGGCAATGGTACTGGAGCGGGCTGCCATTGCCTTCTCTGATTTCCTTCTCTGCAAGATAGCGTTTTGAAGATATTTTCTCCTGGATATTGCTTTTGATGAAGGAAGGGGGATCCCTTCCAGGGCTTGAGAGTGAGTTCTTTTCTGACACTGGGCAATGAGTTGTCTGAGGAGAGGAGTGCTGTCCAAGCGAGAGGCTTTCTTGGGAAGGGCTGCCGGGGTGGAGGGCAGGAGGGTGAGGGAAACGGAGAGAACCACTCCGTCACGTGGCTCACAGTCTCAGGTTTTATGCTCATCGGGTTCATTTCTGGTTTGTCTCTTGCCAGGCACTCTGAACTGGGATCCTTCTTGGGGGCACACGCATCATTCAGCTGAGATGGATTCCAGCGAAGTGGATCCTGGGAGGTTGGTAGGACCTCTGAACTGGAGCCTCCCATCTCCTGACCTCTCCAGAATTCTGGTTGGTGGTAGCTTGTTCGTTCCTTGTTCCTTCCCAGGACCTCCTGTTGTAAGATGACTCCTGCAAGTGTTTTCTTTTCTCTGTCGCCTGGCCAGGGTGGGTGGTCTGTGGTTCATTTAACCGTTTGTTTTTGGTTCTCTCGAGTAAGGTCCTCCACAGGGTAAATGTATGAAATGATAAAAGGCAATGTTTTAAATAATTTATATTCATAATTTGGTAAGTTGGCTTTTTTTGTGTATGTTAGACCTGATCCCCAGACCGAAGGTCATGTAGAACTTTTGTAGTTTTCTAAAATTTCTATAGTTTTTTAAATGGAATTACCTTGTTGCAAAGTTTGTGTTTATGTTCATATTTTTTTAAACAGTTATTTCTTTTTAGTTCATTGATCCTTGCTTTACAATATTGGTTGGATGTGTCATACATCCACATGAATTAACCATAGGTGTACCTATGTCCTCTTGCTCTTGAATCTCCCTCCCACCTCGCACCCATTCCCACCTCTCTAGGTTACTCCTGAGCCCCACTTTGAGTTCCCTGAATCATACAGCAAATTCCCATTGGTTGTCTATTTACAAATGTTGGTGTACCTGCATCCATGCTGCTCTCTCCATTCAGCTCACCCTCTCCCTCTTGTTCCCCACCCTCGTCTGTAAGTCTGTTCCCTATGTCTGCACCTCCATTGCTGCTCTGTGAACAGACTCGTCAGTACCATCCTTCTAGATTCCATGTTTTTCTCTCTTTGACTGACTTCCCTCCCCTTTATTAGAACAGACTCAAATGTGTTCCTTTTTATGGCTGCATTCCATACAGGCTCTGATTGTTCCTTAGCCATGTTTTGCGGAGGGTCATGGGGCTATTCTGCTCCATTTCAGTTTGGGCTTCCAGTCTGAGTGCTCGCAGCAGAGCTGCTTCTGGGTGAGCCCTCTGAGGTCTGTGAGTGCCGGGCTGCCCGCTCTTCTCTTGTGGCCCGCAGGGGGCGCCAAACCCCCCTCTGACCCGCGGGCGCAGGACGCTTTGCCTTTAGACTCTGCTCCGTGAGCAGCTGGCGGGAGCTTTGTCTCCTCAGGACCATCAGGGCTCAGGCTTCTGGATAACAGGGCTGCATCCAGGCTGAGAGGAGCAGGGTTGCCTCAGTGCCCACCAGCAGGGAGGCGCTGCCAGAGCGAAAAATGAGGACCGAGTAGACGTTTCCTGTGTCCAGCTGAGGGCTGACTGGAGGTCCATCTCAGAGGACTCAGGGGGAAAGAGCTCCGTGTGCAAAACGGTGGGTTTTTAGTTAGATTTGCGTTAGATGATGTAGAGGATGAACACTGATGTTCTTCCGTGTAGGTGGCCGTTTTCCTGTCACTGTTTCTTGAGAAGACTGTCCTTTCCTTTTCGCTCGTTCCTGGTTTGATTTTCAGGAATTGACCATGTACACGTGGGTTCGTTTCTGGGCTCTCTCTTCTCTTCCTGGAGTCCATGTGTCTGTGTTCCTGCTAGTTCCTCACTGTGGTGGTCACTCCAGGTCCGTGATGTAGTTTGAAGAGGGATAGGAAGATGCCTCCAGCTGTGTTCCTCTTTCTCAGAGTCTTTTTGGCCGTTTAAGGTCCTGTTCAACATTAGCAGGCTAATATTAGGACTATTTCTATTTCTGTGAAAAATGCCATTGAATATTATTTTGTGATTGCAGTCAGTGTATTTGTTGATGACTTTGGTTGGAATGGACCTTTTAATTCCTCACTGTTCCAGTGCATGAGCATGGAATAGTTTTCTGTGTATTTGTGTTTTCTTTGGTTTCTTTATCAGTGCTTTCTAGTTTTCTGACTACTGGTCTTTTATGTTCTTGATTAAGTTTGTTGCTAGATGTTTTATTTAAGTGGGATTTTCTTAATTTTTTTTTTTCTGATTGTTATTAGTGTATAGAAATGCAAGTGATTTTTGGACTGTAAATGGTAGTATTTTATAGGATTGTAAATTGATCCGAAATGATTCAGCTTTACTGAATGTAGTCTAACAACTTTTTGTGAAGTTATGTGGAACATTTTATCTGTCAAATCTGTTTCTCCTGCAGTAGGTCATCCAGAGGACCCAAGACATGGTGGTTACTAATAGACTTCCCACAGTACTTCTTCATTCCACGTGGACTCCTTCAAGGGCAGTGAGCATCGCAGCTTCCCTTGAACTTCGTCTGGGTAAGTCTTGGCCTGTGTAAGAAAGTTTCCTGCCTGTCTACTCTAAATGTCTTTTGTGGTATTGGCATGGTTGTTTTGAAACCTAGTATACTTTCCAGTCATTTAAAATGTACAGAAAATGCCTAGCAATGGGAACAAGTGCTAGCATTTGCCACATCATCTAAAATACTCTCTGTGTTTTATCCAAAATGGGTACCTTCTGCAGAACCAGCACATAATCTCCAAAATCAGGAAATCATATGGTATCTACATTATAATGTAATCCACAGCCCCGCTTCCACTTTTAGCAATTGTTCAAGTGTATGAATATATCTTTTGTTTCCATCTTCATCCTTTTTCCTTTATTTAGAGTGTTACTGAGATTTTCGGTTATTTGGACAAACTTGATGGATTGAAAGCAGACATGGTGAACAAGGGTTCTGGGTGGCCTTTTCTTTGTGGATTTTTTTTTTCACTGAAGATGGCTTTAATATTTCTTCATGTTGTAACATGTATGAATCCTGCATTCTTTCTCCCCCCATAGTAATTAAATAATATGCCATTTACCATTGAGATATTTGTAAGCATACAGTGTTGTAGCAGACAACCTTTTCTTGTTTTGCAAACCAGTTTATTAATGTGCACCTTGTGCGTGCTTTGGAGAAACTCAGGAAACTGAGTCAGTGACTGAAATGGCCCAAGATATCACCTTAGATTCCATCTTCATCTAAAAACAAAACAGGCACTTCCTGGTGGTCCAGTGGCTGAGACTGGACACTCCCAAAGAAGGAGGCCCGGGTTCATTCCCTGCTCCAAGAAGTAGATCTCCCATGCCACAATGGAGAATTTGCATGCTGTAGCTAAATATCTGGCTTGCCTCAAGGAAGGTTGACCTGGCGCAGCCAAATTAAAAAAGAAACAAATATTTTAAAAATACAACCAAAGGAAAGGAAGGGTATGGTTGTTGTGCAGATTTACGGCTTAGCTTTCCCTATGGATAGAAAAGAAAAAAGAGTTTCAGAAGACTGTGTCTCATCCTTCTATCTGGCATATAGAGAGGATTCTTTTGAAATGAGATTTCTGTGGTAAATGTGACTCACAGAAGAGTTGTCTTGAACTTGGGTTTCAGAGATGATCATGTGTCCTCTAAAAAAATAAAAGTTAATTGGGTCCAACTAATTCTCATGCTGAGGTGGTATATTTTGTGGTAGCACTTGCTCCCCTTCACTTTGGATGTATCCCCATTTGTTTACACTGTCATCTACTGAAGACATCCTGATCTTTGAAAGTGTTTAGTTATTACAAGTAGAGCTGTTGTATATAAGCATGCGATATGTTTTGTCTGGACGTTTGCAAAGCTGTTTAGTAAGTGCTAGACATGTAGTATTCAGGTCAGAGGTGAGCCTTGCTTAGCTGTGGAAAAATCCAGCTATGTTTCTCTGTGGCATGCGGGATCTTCTGGGGTAAGGGATCGAACTAGAGTGTCTTGCAGCCACCGGAGAAGCTGTGCCCTACCCCCTTTTTTTGAGTTTACTGGATCTAATAGGTGTGCAGTGCTACCTCCCTGTTATTTTAGTTTGTCATTTCCTCGTGATATGTGATTTTGAGTCTTTTTGATAGGCTTATTTACTATCTTGATATTTTTGTAGGCCAGGTGTTTAGGTGTATACATTGTTTACGAGATTGTTCTAGGTTTTTTGGTATATTTAGAGTACAATCCTTTATCAGATATGTATTTTATAGATATATTTTCCTGTGGCTTGTGTTTAAGTTTGTGAATAAGGTTTTTCACGGTTTAAATTTCTAATTGTTTAAAGTTGATGTGATATATGTTTTATATCCTTTTTTGGATAGACTTTACTGTGTTGTTGCTGTTGTTACATTTTAAAAGCAGAAGTGAGGTACTATAGATACAGTTTCAAGCTAAGCTGAGGTACCATAGATACAGTTTTGCCTTTTGTCTGTTGAGAAGTTTGAGTGAGTTTGGTGTACACTGTAACATTACGTCTACGTTCATTTGACTGGATATAGCTTCCAATTATTTGCCTAATTGGTTTTGGAGATATCACAGGAAGTCAGTTTTTCCAAGGGAAACTGAGGTGCATGAAACATGAACTCTCTTCGATCGGTCGGAATCACTTTCTGCTATTTCTGACGGATTTGACTCGTTTGGATATCTCATATGAGTGGAATCACAGAACGTTTGTCTTTTTCTTGGTCTGGTTTATTTCACTTAATCTAATGACCATAAGGTTTGTCCACATTGTCGCATTGTCAGAATTACTGACTTTGAAGGGCCGAATCAGATTCCATTGTGGGTATACCACAGTTTGTTTATGGAATTGGCTGCCATGGACACTTAGATTACTTCTGTTTGTTTGCCAGTGTGAATCATGCTGTTGTCAGTATGACTGAAGAAGTATCCATTTTTTCAGCCCCCTTTCTCAATCCTTTTGGGTACATAGCATGAATTGGAATCAAACTATGTATTTATTCCATGTGTTCCTTTTGGAGTCATTTCTGTAATGTCTTGCAGAGTGGCAGCACCATTTCATGTACTTTTTTGTATGGTGGAATACCGTTCAAGCTTCTGAATATACCTTGTGTGGCATATTCAGTCTCCCACCAACGGACACTTGAATGAGTTCTACCTTTGAGCTATTGTGAATGTCACTGTGAATATCTGTGTACCAGTTTTTGTTTGAATTATTAACAAATACATTCCTATATGTAAAAGAAGCCACAAGGACCTACTGTACAGTTTAGGAAACTATTAAATATCTTTTGATAATGTATCATGGAAGAGAATCTCAAAAGGAATATATGAAAAGCACATAGTAAGCATGATATTTATTGTGCCAACACTATGAGTTATCATAGCACCACTCAACGTGTATTTATACATGTCACTAAAATATCCACATCTGTAAGGATGTTATAAAAAATTATATAAAAAATCAAGAATTCAAACAGAGAATAAATAAACTTCCTGCCATTGCTCCTCCTCCTTTATACACTAATACTACCTGTAACGCTCATCGTATAAGTGCTGGACTAGCAGTTGACATTCTTATAAACCGAGAGATTGTGAAGGTGTAAGGAAATGTAACTCATTGAATTCCTTAATGAAGGATTGTAGAACTCTATGTCCATGAAGCGAATGAAATTCCGTTTTATTGAGCCACATTCTTACTAGAGTGATGAGCTTCCACCCCACCCAACGTTAGTTCACAATGAAACCCTGCCGTCCTCTGGCCTCAATGTCTGCTTCCTGCTACCGAGAAAGAAAAGATGAGGAAGTCCTGACCAAACCGATGCTATTTTTCTTTTTCTGCTTTGTATTTTAAAGCAGGGCTTGGCAAAAAGAGGGCCCAACCTGTTTTCAGAGTTCCATCCCGAGGGTTCCTCCAGCATGTTCCCTGTGTTGACAAACTGCTGATTATTTTCAACAAAGGACAATGATCTGCACTTCACTATCTGTTGCTTGAGCTGGAATAGCAGGCGTCCCTTGCAGTGCAGTCCTTCATGCTGAAGTAGGCATCCCTGAAGCAATAGTGTAAGAGGAACACATTTATCATGTAGACATCGCATCCCATGCATTTGTAGTAATTTTTCAGTTATACCCATCATCATCGGAGGAACTGACTTGTCCGAGTAATAACGAGAGTACCCCGTATAACAGTTCCTTGACTTACGAGTACTTCCTATGAGTACCCTTTTGAGTACTTCTTCCAATGTTGTTTCTCCTACTTTGGTCATGAACAGTAGAAGCTGATGGCAGTGGTCCTTGAAATGTATGTCGATTCCCAGGTGGCGCAGTTGATAAATAAATAATCTGCCTACCAGTGCAGGAGGTGGAAGTGATGTGGGTTTGATCCCTGTTTCAGGAAGGTAACAATTCATACACATGTTTTATGTGAACAAGTTTGATACTCAGGAGTTTTTTTCCTCTGTATACAGAAAAACAAATGCTGTTCAAGGACACTGAAAAAACCCTGATTTCGAAAATCAGATTTGTATTGTGAGCAATGCTTAGATATCCATGAGTCAAAGCATAGTATTATGCCTATCATCCTTGTATTTCCCTCAGTTAAATATGTTGAGGAAAACTCTTCATTCATGGTCTAGATTCACGAAGAAGCTAAATAGCATTCATCCTTTACGTTGACAACTGTGAATTTAAATCTCCTGTGAATCCTATGTGACAACCACACATACCAACATGAGTTATTAGTATTATATCAATATTTTTAGTCCTATTGTATGTCAACTAAAAAAATCACTGTATAATTGTACATGAAGTCAAAACATAAAATCAGTGCAAATACAAAATGTTCCATCCTTTGAGAAAGGGAGAAAAACATCTCTGTGCTTAGCCTATTGCATTTTTATGTATTAGATCCTTAAGTAGTTTATTCACCACACCCTATGAATGATTCACAGATCTTCAGAGAAGAAAGGATCATTTCTCTTTAACAATGAGTAGTTCAACTCTTCTCAAATCAAAGTCATAAGTGAGTCTAATTTTGTGTGAGACCTCGAAAACTCAGTGTTTTCATTATGCTTGTGCTTATGATGGGAGGAGGTCTGAGAAGGCACTTCTGAAGGTTTCTTCATACCAGTCGTTCTCATATGTATCGAGTCTTTAAAGGTCGAATCACCGAGGTGTTGCTTCTACACTTGGACTAGGCTGAGTAGCAACATTCCCTTTCTCCCTAAGTGCAGTAGACGTGTTCCCAACCTGTCTGTCTTCTGTCCTCTGGAGTATGTATTGCTTGAGCTCACCACAGCCTAGTAGATGGAAATCGTCAGGATATTCTGGAAACCCTGTTTATTTCAGTCTGTTCAGGAGGTTACCACTGCTGCAAACCTCTGGATTTTACCATGCACTTTTAACAACCTGAGATGAAGGATCCAAGTCAACAGTCATGACAGCCACGGGCTTCCATGGCCTATCCATGATTGTTGGCTTTGCTTTCATAATCATCCTGTTTCTTATACCAACTAAACTGTCAGTGTATTTTTTTATTACCATTCTATCTGTGATGGGTTTTGGATCTATTATAGATTTTCCTATATATCTTCACTTATCGGTGAGGGTCTTATGTTAGTAGTAGTTACGACAACTGACTTCCAGTCAGTTAGCTGTGGCAGAATAGAAAAAAGAATGACCCAGTGTATATTATTAATATTATGTATCAATATATTATTCGTTTTATTGTTTGCAGTCATCCACTTCCAAGTTTCTGAAATAAACTGTCAGAAAAATCACATCCTTTTGAATGTCCGTTTGACTGAGTAGGAGCACGGAAATGTTATTCCATAAAATTGTTTACAGTTTCCATTCCGTTCCTCCTGTTTGATGTAGATATTGGCCTTTTGTTCTATCACTAGCTTTGCAAGTAAAAGAAAATTAATTAGAGCCCGTATGGTAATTTTACTGTTAGCAATAAGTTTAGCATAAAATGAACACAGAAGAGGTTACAGTAGACCAAATATGAAAGTCAGTTTAAAAGAAAACGTCGTGTTGAATGTTTACAGTAGGAATATAGTTATGAAGTTCCTTTATTATTATTCTATCCTTTCCGTCTCTTTTGCAGGGGTGTGAATGTAATAGTATCATTATTCTTGAGAGCAACTCTACTAAGTCTTCACGCTCATGTCACTCAAGGTTTTTTAATAGCTATTATGTTAGTCGTGTTTGTAGTTTGTGAAGTCACATAAGTTGCATTCATTCAAGCAATAGTATCAAACAGCTATGGCATCAATTATAGATGTGACTCGATAGCGAATGTGAATCCATTTCACTGTGACAAGTTATTATTGTAGATATTCTATTCATGCCAGTAACAAAGCTGTGCAGAAATCATACAATGTTTATTAAGAAAATAAGATTTACTAATTTGTTGTATTATTCTATTTCTTTTAAACAGATTGAATGACAACGGGCTCAACTTTTCATTCACTTGTATGACTATGAGCAGTTTGACCAAGTTGAAGAAGAGTTAGAGCTCTGATCCCAAGAGTCCATGTAGAAGCTCCCCCTGAGAAATGTATCGTTTTTGCACCAATGCTACTGAAATGTGTGAATGTGGCATACCACGCATCCCAATAAGTGTAAACAGCTTCACATGCTACTTACTTGAAACGACCAGTACTCATGACATTCCATTCATCTGAGGACTAAATATAGCCAACTTAGGCTGTGTTTGCCAAATAGACTTTGAAGCATTCTTCACACAGTCCTTCATCGATGCCAGTTTTCAGATCGAAGAAACCCTTGCTCCGTGAAGTTTGTGAACACATATACTCATGTTTTGTTTGAGATTTTAAAGTCATTCTTCAGTTTTGTTGGAGGAATGTTTCTGTATATGCCCAGTGGGGCTTCCCCGGTGGTTCTAGTGGTAAAGAACATGCGGAACATACCCATGCAGGAGACATAGGAGATATGGATTCGATCCCTGGGGCAGGAAGATCTCCTGAGGGAGAGCATGGCAACCCACTCCAGTATCCTTGCCTAGAGAATCTCATGGAGAGAGGAGCCTGGTGGGGCCTAGTCCATATGATCCCAAAGAGTTGGACACAATGTAAGTGACTTAGCACAGCACATGCTTCATTGTCATAGCTAATATAATGGAGATGACATAAAAAGAATCACCAGCGGGCAAAAGTCAATATCCATCACTTTTCAACTTTGGAATGTATTGTGATATTTTACATCCATATTTGTATGAGTTGATAGTTGGCGAATCGATGCATATGAAGGCCTGATTGTGTTATATGTATGTTGAGGGAAGATATATTTTTATGTGGTTTGACATATGGGTCCCATTTCATTCGTAGACATCTGCATACTCATCACTTATCATCATTTTTTTTTGAAAAGACCATAGTTTTTAAAGGTTGTTGTCTAACCGGGAAAGATGCTTGAATTCTTGGGCTCCTTAGAGGAAGAATTCAACCCGGGGCCAGTGATGAGGCTTGATCACTCAGAGCTTTTGTGTCGCAACGTTTTATGAAAGTATAAAAGAGAGAAAGCTTCTGACATAGACATCAGAAGGGGGCAGAAAGAGTGCCCCCTACTCATCTTTAGCTGCATGTTATCTAGCTACTAGCAGTCTACTCATTAGAGAAAGGAATGGCAGCAGACCCCTCACCCACAAGATATATGGAGATGACCGTGGCACCAGGTCAGTCATCCTGGGCCATAAAATGATTGATAGGAGCAAATAGATAGCTTCATTCACATAGATCAGGAGAACCATGTATGAGTAAAGCTAATTGGTTTGTCAAGTCAGTTCTGAGCCTTTAGGCAGAACCTCCTTGAAGATAGAGTCTAGGGTAAATACATAGTACATTCACATAGCTTAAGGCAAACCTTTCCATAAGAAAAATGCCTTGGTCAGCTCAAAGTATGAGAAAAGTGAAGTTCAGGTGGAACCAGGTGTCATTATAGCAACACAGAATTGTAAGAGAAAACCTCTTTTTAAATTTGTATCGAGAAGGGGAAGAAAGAGAACAGCTTGTTTCCTCCTGCCTGGGAAGTGACAGATAACAACTGTCTGACACTTGCACCCCGTTTCCTCCCTTTGGAGACCCCTGGCCTTCCTGGCTGTTACCCTCTCAGTTTCATTCATTGAGTGTTTTCTGCCTTGTGAAACATTGGGCATAGCAGTATGTGTTAATTTAGGGGTATTTCATCCAATTTCATTTAAATGCATATGTGAATTAGAAAGTTTGACATGCCGTTGCTTTGTATACCGATTGGGAAATGTGAGTCTCCAAGTTTAATTTAGTGTTTCATGTTCATTTTTCTTTTTAGGGGTACAAAGAAAAATAATATGACTGTTAAGATCAGCTTTCGTATATTTTGCCAAATATGAATTGAGATCACATCGATCGGAGATGAGTCTGTGCATGAAAGCCCTAATAACTAATGTTAATTGACTTCACTACCATGGGATGTTTTCCTATCTATTGAGGATTTACTTCATGTATTTCGATTTTAACTTTCTGTCTTACAGCCTTGTTTGTAGATCAAAGCTATTTGAAATTGTCATCTGGTTTTCAATGGCTTGTGAGGTTATTCATGAGTGGTTTATAAAACCGAATGGATTGTACATAGCCATACTTTGTTGTCATTTTATGAATTTGAAGAATGTCTGAAGCATGTCTACAGTTATGCCTTAAAGATTCACACAATTGATGTCCAATATTTATCTCAATAGACTTGCTTTCAATGTGTAGTTTCCTATGCGTACGTCTCTCCTTATGGATTTGGGTAGAACTTGTATTGGAACACTGAAAAATCTGTGATATCAACCGTGCTGACCTTCTTTCTGGTGGTCATCATTAAGATTTTCACGCTCACTGTCACTTTGTGCAATGATATGGATCCTAGTGGAAACAGGTGCTGTTCATCCTACTTTTGTGAAGATTGAATTCATCGTAGAAAGTGGAAAGTGTTGAAATATTTATGGTATAAATATATCTTGTGTATATAATTACCCAGATTACTGCTGCGTATTTGATTGCTAAGTTATGAAATGTATGAGATAGATGTGATCCATCAATGGCGATTGGATACGTGGTGGAGAGGTATTTTGGTGATGCAAGAGATTTAAATGATGTGATCAGAGTATGTATATTCTTTTTATGTGGATAATGGGTCTTGGATCCATGTTTGAAACATTACGACCTTGTCTTTTGTTATGCATGGGAAGTGTCAAAAATGAAGATGAGGTGGGTACGTGCTTCAAGGGTAAGTATAGGGTTGAGGGCGTGACTATGATGTGGGTTCGGTTTAGGATGTGGATAGGGTGTCGGGTTAGGGTAGGGTGCCGGGGGCCAGCGTGAGGAACTCCGCCCATGGCAAAGGTCATGAGGAAGAAGGCTTGGCATATGCAAAGGCGTGATCAAGCCTCAGGAAACCCCCTGTTCCTGAGCATCTACCCCAAAACCAGACTCTGTTTTATGCTCTCACCTACACCTCTGACTTTACAGGGGGCTCTCCCCAATAACCGTTTCTCTCGGAGAAGGAGTAAACGTGCAGCTCCAAGGCAATACAAATTCTTGGGCGTGACAAGAGTGTTTCAGCTTACGGACTGCTCTGAAGGTTATCTAGCCCACCTGTATAGGTTAGTCCGGCCACATGTGATTTACAGCCTCCCAATCTGAGAGGCACGAGATGTTTTAGACTTACTAAAGGCAAATTATTTTGGGGAGTTAGAAATTATTAGTATAATGGGTTGGTTAGGAATTATTTTGGTGAAGTGTTTTTTCATTTGTTGTGTCAATAATTGCTGCTAATTCCCTGCTCTGGGTGGGACAAGGATGTCTCAGGTCAAACCTCTCTGCTGACAGACTAGCTTGTGTGACAGGATTATCCATACTCCTGCCACATGATTGTTTACTACCTCTTAACCATAAACAGCACAGAGTTTTGGAGAGTCTTAATTAGCATAGGGCTTTTTCTTGTTGAGTCAATGATTGCCGCCAGGCCTCCATATCCTTAGGCACTTGGGAATATATTAATCAATGTATTTGGAATATAGAAAAGGAAATACAGTAGTTTTTGATGTTAGCAATACTAGACTTTTTAGCTAAAGGATTTTCTCTTTTGTAATAGACCACTGGACTTTGCTATAAATCACTGTATCCTTGCTATGTAAGAATGTAACTTTATCATATCTTAAGACTAAATAGATCTTAAGGGGAGCATTGGTGAAAGGATTTTCATTTGTTGGGCTGATGTTTGCTGCTAAATCTCCATGTTCCCTACCCTTCTAATGAATATAACTAACATATAGGAGAAATAAGTATTAACCTTTAAGATGAATCCTGTTAACCTTGGGTTAAGTAAAGTCCTTTCTTGATTGTAACTCACTACACCCACACCCTATAGGAATGCAGCTTTATTTGGAGGGTGGTGCCTGGTTTGAGAAAAAACACACTTGGAAAAAATAAGTTTTTTGGTTATCAGAAAGAAAGGATCATAAAATGTCAGCAGGTCTCACTCATGGCCAGAAGATGATGTAATATCCCTAAGACCTTTTTTTATACATTTATGTGAAGCACGTGATTTTGATAAAGGTCAGGACTGCTGACCCCCACGTGACTCTGTATTCATCCCTATGTGTAACAAAAGGTATATAAGCAAACCCAAAAATAAAGAAATCGGATCAGTTTCCGGAAAGACTGATTCCCCCATGTCACATCTTTCTTGCTCCCATTTTTCTGGCTGAATTCCCATCTGGAGCATGGATGCTATTCCACGTAATCTAAGTTATTCAGCCTCCTTTTCTCCACTAATCTTCCTACTGTATTAACCATTTCTAATCTCTCTATATCTGTGATTAAATATGTATTTTTCTAAAGATGCCGGCTCTGCCCCCAACTTCAAAGCACCCTGGATCCACCGGGGCTGGACCCCGGCAGTAGGATTAAGGTTAGAGTTTGGGGAAGAGCCCCCCAAAGTGTTAGGGTGAGGGGTGAGGCGTGAGGGTTCAGGGTCAGGGTTCGGGGTGAGGGTTCAGGCTGAGGGTGTGGGCCTCATATCTGATAAAGGATTGTACTCCAAATATACCCTTCGCTTCCCTCGAACAGAGCTCTCACTGCTGGAGCCCTTGGCAGTGTGAAACACACCAGCCCCTAAAACCTCCACAAGGATGCCTGGGGCCTAGTTGCAAAGGCAAGGCAGGAGCGGAGCTGAGGCCAGGAAGGCGCCAGTGGTGTCTCCAAGCCTCGCGCAGCCTGCTCCTTCCTGGACTGGAAGCCTAGCCGCGAGGCAAGGCTGGGCAACGCTCGCCCAGAGCAGAGCACCCTCACGCCAGGAACTCTGCCAGATCGGGCCTCTTAGCAGAGCTGCAGCTCTGCAGTAGTGGAGGCGCACTCGACTCCGCCCAAACTGGGCTTGCAGCTGCACGCGGTTGGGCTGCCTCATTTCCCCCGAGGAGGCTCGTTTCCCCTCATGCTGCGCACTCGGCATCCAGGCAGGGGCCTCCTGCTTCTCCTACAGGTCTTACCTCAGGGGCTGCTTCCCCTGAGCTGGGGCTGTGGGCGGGAGCCCAGACACGCAGGGGCAGGCCCCAACCACCTGCACACGTCTCTGCTGGGGACGAGAGCGCTAGGGAATATACATCTGTCAGGCACCTGCAGGGCGCCCACGGAGTGAGTCTCCGAGTCTGGGGACTGCAGATCCCAGCCAGGGGCCCTGGGTGTATGGTGCTCTCCGTGCGGCACATGTCTGGGCAGCCAAGCAACAACTGAAGGAGCCCAGCAGTTGCCCTTCCATTCCCTCTGACAGAGCTCTCACTGCTCTAGCCCGTGGCAATGTGGAACCCACCGGCCCCTAACTCGTCCCCAAGGACGCTTGGGGCCTACCTGCAAAGGCAAGGCAGGATCAGAGCTGAGGCAAGGAAGGCGTCCGTGGGGTATACCAGCCCCGCACAGCCTGCTCCTTTATGGGCAAGAGCCTAGCAGCGAGGCACGTCTCGGCAAGGCTCGCCCAGGGAAGAGCAGCCTCGCTCCAGGAACTCTGCCATATCGGGCCTCTGAGTAGACCTGGAGATATACCCTAGAGGAGGCGCACTTGACTCTCACCAACCAGGGCTTGAAGCGGCAGGCGGCTGTGCTGCCTCATCTACCTCCGAGGAGGCTCCATTCCCCACATGCTGTGCACTCCGATTCCAGGCGAGCCGACCCTCGCTTCCTGCAGGTTTGGAATATGGTCTGCATTCCCTGAGCTGGGTTGTGGGCAGGACCTCAGAGACGCAAGTGCAGGCCCCAACGACCTGCACACCTCTCTGCTGGGGAGGAGAGCACAAGGAAATGACATCTGTCAGGCACCTTCTGGGCGCTCACAGAGTTCGCCTGCGGTGTGTGGGGCTGCAGGCCGCAGCCACGGGCCCTGTGAGCCTTGTGCTCTCTGTGCTGTGCCGACCGGCAACTAAGCCCTCCACAGGAACGCCTGGGGACAAGGTGCAAAGGCAAGGCAGGAATGGAGCTGAGGCCAGGAAGGCGCCAGTAGCATCGCCCAGTCTCGCGCAGCCTGCTCCTTCCTGGACTGGAAGCCTAGCCGCGAGGCAAGTCTGGGCAAGGCTCGCCCAGGGCAGAGCAGCCTCAAGCCAGCAACTCTGCCAGATCGGGCCTCTGAGCAGTGCTTGAGCCATGCCGAACTGGAGGCGCACTCGGCTCCGCCAAAGCATTGAATACAGCCGCACACAGCAGGGCTGCCTTCTCTTCTCCCGAGGAGGCTCGCTTCCCGCATGCTGTAAACTAGGCTTCCAGGCGGGCACCCTGCGTCTCACACAGGTCTTGCCTCAGGAGCTGCTTCCCTGACCTGGGGCTGTGGACGGGAGCCCAGACACGCAGGGGCAGGCCCAAACCACCTGCACACGTCTCTGCTGGGGAAGAGAGCACTAGGGAAATGACGTCTGTCAGGCACCTTCTGGGCGCTCACCGAGTCAGCCTCCGCGTGTGTGGGGCTGCAGACCCCAGCCAGGGGCCCTGTGAGCCTTGTGCTCTCCGTGCTGTGCTGAGTCTGGACGGTCAAGCAACCGTAAGAATAGACTTCCAGTTGCCCTCACTTTGCCTGTAATAGAGCCCTCAAGCTGGAGCACTTGGCAGTGTGCAACCCACTGGCAACTAAGCCCTCCACAAGAACGCCTGGGGACTAGGTGCAAAGGCAAGGCAGGAGTGGAGCTGAGGCCAGGAAGTCGCCAGTAGCATCTCCCAGTCTCGCGCAGCCTGTTCCTTCCTGGACTGGAAGCCTAGCCGCGAGGCAAGTCTGGGCAAGGCTCGCCCAGGGCAGAGCAGCCTCACGCCAGCAACTCTGCCAGATCGGGCCTCTGAGCAGAGCTGGAGCTCTGCCGTACTGGAGGCGCACTCGGCTCCGCCAAAGCAGTGAATGCAGCCGCACACAACAGGGCTGCCTTCTCTTCTCCCGAGGAGGCTCGCTTCCCGCATGCTGTAAACTAGGCTTCCAGGCGGGGCCCCCTGCGCCTCCCACAAGTCTTGGCTCAGGAGCTGCTTCCCTGAGCTGGGGCTGTGGACGGGAGCCCAGACACGCAGGGGCAGGCCCAAAACACCTGCACACGTCTCTGCTGGGGAGGTGAGCACTAGGGAAATGACGTCTGTCAGGCACCTTCTGGGCGCTCACCGAGTCAGCCTCCGTGTGTGTGGGGCTGCAGACCCCAGCCAGGGGCCCTGTGAGCCTTGTGCTCTCCGTGCTGTGCTGAGTCTGGGCGGTCAAGCAACCGCTGGAGGAGCCCTGCAGTTGCCCTCCCATTGCCTCTAATAGAGCCCTCACTGCTGGAGCGCTTGGCAGTGTGCAACCGACTGGCAACTAAGCCCTCCACAAGAACGCCTGGGGACTAGGTGCAAAGGCAAGGCAGGAGTGGAGCTGAGGCCAGGAAGGCGCCAGTAGCATCTCCCAGTCTCGCGCAACCCGCTCCTTTCTGGACTAGAAGCCTAGCCGCGAGGCAAGTCTGGGCAAGGCTCACCCAGGGCAGAGCAGCCTCACGCCAGCACTCTGCCAGATCGGGCCTCTGAGCAGAGCTGGAGCTCTGCCGTACTGGAGGTGCACTCGGCTCCACCAAAGCAGTGATTGCAGCCGCACGCATCTGGGCTGCCTCCTCTTCTCCCAAGGAGGCTCGCTTCCCTCATGCTGTGCACTAGGCTTCCAGGCGGGGGCGCCCCACGCCTCCTACAGGTCTTGGCTGAGAAGCTGCTTCCCTGAGCTGGGGCTGTGGACGGGAGCCCAGACACGCAGGGGCAGGCCCCAACTACCTGCACACGTCTCTGCTGGGGAGGAGAGCTCTAGGGAAATGACGTCTGTCAGGCACCATCTGGGCGCTCACCGAGTCAGCCTCCGCGTGTGTGGGGCTGCAGACCCCAGCCAGGGGCCCTGTGAGCCTTGTGCTCTCTGTGCTGTGCTGAGTCTGGGCGGTCAAGCAACCGCTGGAGGAGCCCTGCAGTTGCCCTCCCATTGCCTCTAATGGAGCCCTCACTGCTGGAGCGCTTGGCAGTGTGCAACTCACCGGCAACTAAGCCCTCCACAAGAACGCCTGGGGACTAGGTGAAAAGGCAAGGCAGGAGTGGAGCTGAGGCCAGGAAGGCCCCAGTAGCATCTCCCAGTCTCGCACAGCCTGCTCCTTCCTGGACTGGAAGCCTAGCCGCGAGGCAAGTCTGGGCAAGGCTCGCCCAGGGCAGAGCAGCCTGACGCCAGCACTCTGCCAGATCGGGCCTCTGAGTAGAGCTGGAGCTCTGCCGTACTGGAGGGGCACTCGGCTCCTCCAAAGCGGTGATTGCAGCCGCACGCATCTGGGCTGCCTCCTCTTCTCCCAAGGAGGCTCGCTTCCCGCATGCTGTACACTAGGCTTCCAGGCGGGGGCGCCCCGCGCCTCCTACAGGTCTTGGCTGAGGAGCTGCTTCCCTGAGCTGGGGCTGTGGACGGGAGCCCAGACAAGCAGGGTCAGGAACAAACCAACTGCACACGTCTCTGCTGGGGAGGAGAGCACTAGGGAAATGACGTCTGTCAGGCACCTTCTGGGCGCTCACCGAGTCAGCCTCCGCGTGTGTGGGGCTGCAGACCCCAGCCAGGGGCCCTGTGAGCCTTGTGCTCTCCGTGCTGTGCTGAGTCTGGGCGGTCAAGCAACCGTAAGAATAGACTTCCAGTTGCCCTCACTTTGCCTGTAATAGAGCCCTCAAGCTGGAGCGCTTGGCAGTGTGCAACCCACCGGCAACTAAGCCCTCCACAAGAACGCCTGGGGACTAGGTGCAAAGGCAAGGCAGGAGTGGAGCTGAGGCCAGGAAGGCGCCAGTAGCATCTCCCAGTCTCGCGCAGCCCGCTCCTTCCTGGACTGGAAGCCTAGCCGCGAGGCATGTCTGGGCAAGGCTCGCCCAGGGCAGAGCAGCCTCACGCCAGCACTCTGCCAGATCGGGCCTCTGAGCAGAGCTGGAGCTCTGCCATACTGGAGGTGCACTCGGCTCCGCCAAGCAGTGAATGCAGCCGCACACAGCAGGGCTGCCTTCTCCTCTCCCAAGGAGGCTGGCTTCCCGCATGCTGTAAACTAGGCTTCCAGGCGGGGCCCCCTGCGCCTCCCACAGGTCTTGGCTCAGGAGCTGCTTCCCTGAGCTAGGGCTGTGGACGGGAGCCCAGACACGCAGGGGCAGGCCCAAACCACCTGCACACGTCTCTGCTGGGGAGGAGAGCACTAGGGAAATGACGACTCTCAGGCAACTTCTGGGCGCACACCGAGTCAGCCTCCGCGTGTGTGGGGCTGCAGAACCCAGCCAGGGGCCCTGTGAGCCTTGTGCTCTCTGTGCTGTGCTGAGTCTGGGCGATCAACCAACCGCTGGAGGAGCCCTGCAGTTGCCCTCCCATTGCCTCTAATGGAGCCCTCACTGCTGGAGCGCTTGGCAGTGTGCAACCCACCGGCAACTAAGCCCTCCACAAGAACGCCTGGGGACTAGGTGCAAAGGCAAGGCAGGAGTGGAGCTGAGGCCAGGAAGGCGCCAGTAGCATCTCCCAGTCTCGCGCAGCCTGCTCCTTCCTGGACTGGAAGCCTAGCCGCGAGGCAAGTCTGGGCAAGGCTCGCCCAGGGCAGAGCAGCCTCACTCCAGCACTCTTCCAGATCGGGCCTCTGAGCAGAGCTGGAGCTCTGCCGTACTGGAGGGGCACTCGGCTCCACCAAAGCAGTGATTGCAGCCGCACGCATCTGGGCTGCCTCCTCTTCTCCCAAGGAGGCTTGCTTCCCGCATGCTGTGCACTAGGCTTCCAGGCGGGGGCGCCCCGCGCCTCCTGCAGGTCTTTGCTGAGAAGCTGCTTCCCTGAGCTGGGGCTGTGGACGGGAGCCCAGACACGCAGGGGCAGGCCCAAACCACCTGTACACGTCTCTGCTGGGGAGGAGAGCACTAGGGAAATGACGTTTGTCAGGCACCTTCTGGGCGCTCACCGAGTCAGCCTCCGCGTGTGTGGGGCTGCAGACCCCAGCCAGGGGCCCTGTGAGCCTTGTGCTCTCCGTGCTGTGCTGAGTCTGGGCGGTCAAACCACCGCTGGAGGAGCCCTGCAGTTGCCCTCCCATTGCCTCTAATGGAGCCCTCACTGCTGGAGCGCTTGGCAGTGTGCAACCCACCGGCAACTAAGCCCTCCACAAGAACGCCTGGGGACTAGGTGCAAAGGCAAGGCAGGAGTGGAGCTGAGGCCAGGAAGGCGCCAGTAGCATCTCCCAGTCTCGCGCAGCCTGCTCCTTCCTGGACTGGAAGCCTAGCCACGAGGCAAGTCTGGGCAAGGCTCGCCCAGGGCAGAGCAGCCTCACGCCAGCAACTCTGCCAGATCGGGCCTCTGAGTAGAGCTGGAGCTCTGCCATACTGGAAGCGCACTCTGCTCCGCCAAATCAGTGAATGCAGCCGCACGCATCTGGGCTGCCTCCTCTTCTCCCAAGGAGGCTCGCTTCCCGCATGCTGTGCACTAGGCTTCCAGGCGGGGGCGCCCCGCGCCTCCTACAGGTCTTGGCTGAAGAGCTGCTTCCCTGAGCTGGGGCTGTGGTTGGGAGCCCAGACACGCAGGGGCAGGCCCAAACCACCTGCACAGGTCTCTTCTGGGGAGGAGACCACTAGGGAAATGACATCTGTCAGGCACCTTCTGGGCACTCACCGAGTCAGCCTCCGCGTGTGTGGGGCTGCAGACCCCAGCCAGGGGCCCTGTGAGCCTTGTGCTCTCCGTGCTGTGCTGAGTCTGGGCGGTCAAACAACCGCTGGAGGAGCCCTGCAGTTGCCCTCCCATTGCCTCTAATAGAGCCCTCACTGCTGGAGCGCTTGGCAGTGTGCAACCCACCGGCAACTAAGCCCTCCACAAGAACGCCTGGGGACTAGGTGAAAAGGCAAGGCAGGAGTGGAGCTGAGGCCAGGAAGGCGCCAGTAGCATCTCCCAGTCTCGCGCAGCCTGCTCCTTCCTGGACTGGAAGCCTAGCCGCGAAGCAAGTCTGGGCAAGGCTCGCCCACGGCAGAGCAGCCTCAAGCCAGCAACTCTGCCAGATCGGGCCTCTGAGCAGTGCTTGAGCCATGCCGAACTGGAGGCGCACTCGGCTCCGCCAAAGCATTGAATACAGCCGCACACAGCAGGGCTGCCTTCTCTTCTCCCGAGGAGGCTCGCTTCCCGCATGCTGTAAACTAGGCTTCCAGGCGGGCACCCTGCGTCTCACACAGGTCTTGCCTCAGGAGCTGCTTCCCTGACCTGGGGCTGTGGACGGGAGCCCAGACACGCAGGGGCAGGCCCAAACCACCTGCACACGTCTCTGCTGGGGAAGAGAGCACTAGGGAAATGACGTCTGTCAGGCACCTTCTGGGCGCTCACCGAGTCAGCCTCCGCGTGTGTGGGGCTGCAGACCCCAGCCAGGGGCCCTGTGAGCCTTGTGCTCTCCGTGCTGTGCTGAGTCTGGACGGTCAAGCAACCGTAAGAATAGACTTCCAGTTGCCCTCACTTTGCCTGTAATAGAGCCCTCAAGCTGGAGCACTTGGCAGTGTGCAACCCACTGGCAACTAAGCCCTCCACAAGAACGCCTGGGGACTAGGTGCAAAGGCAAGGCAGGAGTGGAGCTGAGGCCAGGAAGTCGCCAGTAGCATCTCCCAGTCTCGCGCAGCCTGTTCCTTCCTGGACTGGAAGCCTAGCCGCGAGGCAAGTCTGGGCAAGGCTCGCCCAGGGCAGAGCAGCCTCACGCCAGCAACTCTGCCAGATCGGGCCTCTGAGCAGAGCTGGAGCTCTGCCATACTGGAGGCGCACTCGGCTCCGCCAAAGCAGTGAATGCAGCCGCACACAACAGGGCTGCCTTCTCTTCTCCCGAGGAGGCTCGCTTCCCGCATGCTGTAAACTAGGCTTCCAGGCGGGGCCCCCTGCGCCTCCCACAAGTCTTGGCTCAGGAGCTGCTTCCCTGAGCTGGGGCTGTGGACGGGAGCCCAGACACGCAGGGGCAGGCCCAAAACACCTGCACACGTCTCTGCTGGGGAGGTGAGCACTAGGGAAATAACGTCTGTCAGGCACCTTCTGGGCGCTCACCGAGTCAGCCTCCGTGTGTGTGGGGCTGCAGACCCCAGCCAGGGGCCCTGTGAGCCTTGTGCTCTCCGTGCTGTGCTGAGTCTGGGCGGTCAAGCAACCGCTGGAGGAGCCCTGCAGTTGCCCTCCCATTGCCTCTAATAGAGCCCTCACTGCTGGAGCGCTTGGCAGTGTGCAACCGACTGGCAACTAAGCCCTCCACAAGAACGCCTGGGGACTAGGTGCAAAGGCAAGGCAGGAGTGGAGCTGAGGCCAGGAAGGCGCCAGTAGCATCTCCCAGTCTCGCGCAACCCGCTCCTTTCTGGACTAGAAGCCTAGCCGCGAGGCAAGTCTGGGCAAGGCTCACCCAGGGCAGAGCAGCCTCACGCCAGCACTCTGCCAGATCGGGCCTCTGAGCAGAGCTGGAGCTCTGCCGTACTGGAGGTGCACTCGGCTCCACCAAAGCAGTGATTGCAGCCGCACGCATCTGGGCTGCCTCCTCTTCTCCCAAGGAGGCTCGCTTCCCGCATGCTGTGCACTAGGCTTCCAGGCGGGGGCGCCCCACGCCTCCTACAGGTCTTGGCTGAGAAGCTGCTTCCCTGAGCTGGGGCTGTGGACGGGAGCCCAGACACGCAGGGGCAGGCCCCAACTACCTGCACACGTCTCTGCTGGGGAGGAGAGCTCTAGGGAAATGACGTCTGTCAGGCACCATCTGGGCGCTCACCGAGTCAGCCTTCGCGTGTGTGGGGCTGCATACCCCAGCCAGGGGCCCTGTGAGCCTTGTGCTCTCTGTGCTGTGCTGAGTCTGGGCGGTCAAGCAACCGCTGGAGGAGCCCTGCAGTTGCCCTCCCATTGCCTCTAATGGAGCCCTCACTGCTGGAGCGCTTGGCAGTGTGCAACTCACCGGCAACTAAGCCCTCCACAAGAACGCCTGGGGACTAGGTGAAAAGGCAAGGCAGGAGTGGAGCTGAGGCCAGGAAGGCCCCAGTAGCATCTCCCAGTCTCGCACAGCCTGCTCCTTCCTGGACTGGAAGCCTAGCCGCGAGGCAAGTCTGGGCAAGGCTCGCCCAGGGCAGAGCAGCCTGACGCCAGCACTCTGCCAGATCGGGCCTCTGAGTAGAGCTGGAGCTCTGCCGTACTGGAGGGGCACTCGGCTCCTCCAAAGCGGTGATTGCAGCCGCACGCATCTGGGCTGCCTCCTCTTCTCCCAAGGAGGCTCGCTTCCCGCATGCTGTACACTAGGCTTCCAGGCGGGGGCGCCCCGCGCCTCCTACAGGTCTTGGCTGAGGAGCTGCTTCCCTGAGCTGGGGCTGTGGACGGGAGCCCAGACACGCAGGGTCAGGAACAAACCAACTGCACACGTCTCTGCTGGGGAGGAGAGCACTAGGGAAATGACGTCTGTCAGGCACCTTCTGGGCGCTCACCGAGTCAGCCTCCGCGTGTGTGGGGCTGCAGACCCCAGCCAGGGGCCCTGTGAGCCTTGTGATCTCCGTGCTGTGCTGAGTCTGGGCGGTCAAGCAACCGTAAGAATAGACTTCCAGTTGCCCTCACTTTGCCTGTAATAGAGCCCTCAAGCTGGAGCGCTTGGCAGTGTGCAACCCACCGGCAACTAAGCCCTCCACAAGAACGCCTGGGGACTAGGTGCAAAGGCAAGGCAGGAGTGGAGCTGAGGCCAGGAAGGCGCCAGTAGCATCTCCCAGTCTCGCGCAGCCCGCTCCTTCCTGGACTGGAAGCCTAGCCGCGAGGCAAGTCTGGGCAAGGCTCGCCCAGGGCAGAGCAGCCTCACGCCAGCACTCTGCCAGATCGGGCCTCTGAGCAGAGCTGGAGCTCTGCCATACTGGAGGTGCACTCGGCTCCGCCAAGCAGTGAATGCAGCCGCACACAGCAGGGCTGCCTTCTCCTCTCCCAAGGAGGCTCGCTTCCCGCATGCTGTAAACTAGGCTTCCAGGCGGGGCCCCCTGCGCCTCCCACAGGTCTTGGCTCAGGAGCTGCTTCCCTGAGCTAGGGCTGTGGACGGGAGCCCAGACACGCAGGGGCAGGCCCCAACCACCTGCAGACGTCTCTGCTGGGGAGGAGAGCACTAGGGAAATGACGACACTCAGGCAACTTCTGGGCGCACACCGAGTCAGCCTCCGCGTGTGTGGGGCTGCAGACCCCAGCCAGGGGCCCTGTGAGCCTTGTGCTCTCTGTGCTGTGCTGAGTCTGGGCGATCAAGCAACCGCTGGAGGAGCCCTGCAGTTGCCCTCCCATTGCCTCTAATGGAGCCCTCACTGCTGGAGCGCTTGGCAGTGTGCAACCCACCGGCAACTAAGCCCTCCACAAGAACGCCTGGGGACTAGGTGCAAAGGCAAGGCAGGAGTGGAGCTGAGGCCAGGAAGGCGCCAGTAGCATCTCCCAGTCTCGCGCAGCCTGCTCCTTCCTGGACTGGAAGCCTAGCCGCGAGGCAAGTCTGGGCAAGGCTCGCCCAGGGCAGAGCAGCCTGACGCCAGCACTCTGCCAGATCGGGCCTCTGAGTAGAGCTGGAGCTCTGCCGTACTGGAGGGGCACTCGGCTCCTCCAAAGCGGTGATTGCAGCCGCACGCATCTGGGCTGCCTCCTCTTCTCCCAAGGAGGCTCGCTTCCCGCATGCTGTACACTAGGCTTCCAGGCGGGGGCGCCCCGCGCCTCCTACAGGTCTTGGCTGAGGAGCTGCTTCCCTGAGCTGGGGCTGTGGACGGGAGCCCAGACACGCAGGGTCAGGAACAAACCAACTGCACACGTCTCTGCTGGGGAGGAGAGCACTAGGGAAATGACGTCTGTCAGGCACCTTCTGGGCGCTCACCGAGTCAGCCTCCGCGTGTGTGGGGCTGCAGACCCCAGCCAGGGGCCCTGTGAGCCTTGTGCTCTCCGTGCTGTGCTGAGTCTGGGCGGTCAAGCAACCGTAAGAATAGACTTCCAGTTGCCCTCACTTTGCCTGTAATAGAGCCCTCAAGCTGGAGCGCTTGGCAGTGTGCAACCCACCGGCAACTAAGCCCTCCACAAGAACGCCTGGGGACTAGGTGCAAAGGCAAGGCAGGAGTGGAGCTGAGGCCAGGAAGGCGCCAGTAGCATCTCCCAGTCTCGCGCAGCCCGCTCCTTCCTGGACTGGAAGCCTAGCCGCGAGGCAAGTCTGGGCAAGGCTCGCCCAGGGCAGAGCAGCCTCACGCCAGCACTCTGCCAGATCGGGCCTCTGAGCAGAGCTGGAGCTCTGCCATACTGGAGGTGCACTCGGCTCCGCCAAGCAGTGAATGCAGCCGCACACAGCAGGGCTGCCTTCTCCTCTCCCAAGGAGGCTCGCTTCCCGCATGCTGTAAACTAGGCTTCCAGGCGGGGCCCCCTGCGCCTCCCACAGGTCTTGGCTCAGGAGCTGCTTCCCTGAGCTAGGGCTGTGGACGGGAGCCCAGACACGCAGGGGCAGGCCCCAACCACCTGCAGACGTCTCTGCTGGGGAGGAGAGCACTAGGGAAATGACGACTCTCAGGCAACTTCTGGGCGCACACCGAGTCATCCTCCGCGTGTGTGGGGCTGCAGACCCCAGCCAGGGGCCCTGTGAGCCTTGTGCTCTCTGTGCTGTGCTGAGTCTGGGCGATCAAGCAACCGCTGGAGGAGCCCTGCAGTTGCCCTCCCATTGCCTCTAATGGAGCCCTCACTGCTGGAGCGCTTGGCAGTGTGCAACCCACCGGCAACTAAGCCCTCCACAAGAACGCCTGGGGACTAGGTGCAAAGGCAAGGCAGGAGTGGAGCTGAGGCCAGGAAGGCGCCAGTAGCATCTCCCAGTCTCGCGCAGCCTGCTCCTTCCTGGACTGGAAGCCTAGCCGCGAGGCAAGTCTGGGCAAGGCTCGCCCAGGGCAGAGCAGCCTCACGCCAGCACTCTTCCAGATCGGGCCTCTGAGCAGAGCTGGAGCTCTGCCGTACTGGAGGGGCACTCGGCTCCACCAAAGCAGTGATTGCAGCCGCACGCATCTGGGCTGCCTCCTCTTCTCCCAAGGAGGCTTGCTTCCCGCATGCTGTGCACTAGGCTTCCAGGCGGGGGCGCCCCGCGCCTCCTGCAGTCTTTGCTGAGAAGCTGCTTCCCTGAGCTGGGGCTGTGGACGGGAGCCCAGACACGCAGGGGCAGGCCCAAACCACCTGCACACGTCTCTGCTGGGGAGGAGAGCACTAGGGAAATGACGTTTGTCAGGCACCTTCTGGGCGCTCACCGAGTCAGCCTCCGCGTGTGTGGGGCTGCAGACCCCAGCCAGGGGCCCTGTGAGCCTTGTGCTCTCCGTGCTGTGCTGAGTCTGGGCGGTCAAACAACCGCTGGAGGAGCCCTGCAGTTGCCCTCCCATTGCCTCTAATGGAGCCCTCACTGCTGGAGCGCTTGGCAGTGTGCAACCCACCGGCAACTAAGCCATCCACAAGAACGCCTGGGGACTAGGTGAAAAGGCAAGGCAGGAGTGGAGCTGAGGCCAGGAAGGCGCCAGTATCATCTCCCAGTCTTGCGCAGCCTGCTCCTTCCTGGACTGGAAGCCTAGCCTCGAGGCAAGTCTGGGCAAGGCTCGCCCAGGGCAGAGCAGCCTCAAGCCAGCAACTCTGCCAGATCGGGCCTCTGAGCAGTGCTTGAGCCATGCCGAACTGGAGGCGCACTCGGCTCCACCAAAGCATTGAATACAGCCGCACACAGCAGGGCTGCCTTCTCTTCTCCCGAGGAGGCTCGCTTCCCGCATGCTGTAAACTAGGCTTCCAGGCGGGGCACCCTGCGCCTCACACAGGTCTTGGCTCAGGAGCTTCTTCCCTGAACTGGGGCTGTGGACGGGAGCCCAGACACGCAGGGGCAGGCCCAAACAACCTGCACACGTCTCTGCTGGGGAAGAGAGCACTAGGGAAATGACGTCTGTCAGGCACCTTCTGGGCGCTCACCGAGTCAGCCTCCGCGTGTGTGGGGCTGCAGACCCCAGCCAGGGGCCCTGTGAGCCTTGTGCTCTCTGTGCTGTGCTGAGTCTGGACGGTGAAGCAACCATAAGAATAGACTTCCAGTTGCCCTCACTTTGCCTCTAATAGAGCCCTCAAGCTGGAGCGCTTGGCAGTGTGCAACCCACCGGCAACTAAGCCCTCCACAAGAACGCCTGGGGACTAGGTGCAAAGGCAAGGCAGGAATGGAGCTGAGGCCAGGAAGGCGCCAGTAGCATCTCCCAGTCTCGCGCAGCCCGCTCCTTTCTGGACTAGAAGCCTAGCCGCGAGGCAAGTCTGGGCAAGGCTCGCCCAGAGCAGAGCAGCCTCACGCCAGCACTCTGCCAGATCAGGCCTCTGAGCAGACCTGGAGCTCTGCCGTACTGGAGGTGCACTCGGCTCCACCAAAGCAGTGATTGCAGCCTCACGCATCTGGGCTGCCTCCTCTTCTCCCAAGGAGGCTCGCTTCCCGCATGCTGTAAACTAGGCTTCCAGGCGGGGCACCCTGCGCCTCCCACAAGTCTTGGCTGCGGAGCTGCTTCCCTGAGCTGGGGCTGTGGACGGGAGCCCAGACACGCAGGGGCAGGCCCAAAACACCTGCACACGTCTCTGCTGGGGAGGTGAGCACTAGGGAAATGACGTCTGTCAGGCACCTTCTGGGCGCTCACCGAGTCAGCCTCCGCGTGTGTGGGGCTGCAGACCCCAGCCAGGGGCCCTGTGAGCCTTGTGCTCTCTGTGCTGTGCTGAGTCTGGACGGTGAAGCAACCATAAGAATAGACTTCCAGTTGCCCTCACTTTGCCTCTAATAGAGCCCTCAAGCTGGAGCGCTTGGCAGTGTGCAACCCACCGGCAACTAAGCCCTCCACAAGAACGCCTGGGGACTAGGTGCAAAGGCAAGGCAGGAGTGGAGCTGAGGCCAGGAAGGCGCCAGTAGCATCTCCCAGTCTCGCGCAGCCCGCTCCTTTCTGGACTAGAAGCCTAGCCGCGAGGCAAGTCTGGGCAAGGCTCGCCCAGAGCAGAGCAGCCTCACGCCAGCACTCTGCCAGATCAGGCCTCTGAGCAGACCTGGAGCTCTGCCGTACTGGAGGTGCACTCGGCTCCACCAAAGCAGTGATTGCAGCCTCACGCATCTGGGCTGCCTCCTCTTCTCCCAAGGAGGCTCGCTTCCCGCATGCTGTAAACTAGGCTTCCAGGCGGGGCCCCCTGCGCCTCCCACAAGTCTTGGCTCAGGAGCTGCTTCCCTGAGCTGGGGCTGTGGACGGGAGCCCAGACACGCAGGGGCAGGCCCAAAACACCTGCACACGTCTCTGCTGGGGAGGTGAGCACTAGGGAAATGACGTCTGTCAGGCACCTTCTGGGCGCTCACCCAGTCAGCT
The DNA here is from genome assembly GCF_032405125.1 of Capricornis sumatraensis. Taxonomy (NCBI): domain Eukaryota; kingdom Metazoa; phylum Chordata; class Mammalia; order Artiodactyla; family Bovidae; genus Capricornis; species Capricornis sumatraensis. The sequence continues at coordinate 666,662 of NC_091090.1, read as the reverse complement.
TCCGTGTGTGTGGGGCTGCAGACCCCAGCCAGGGGCCCTGTGAGCCTTGTGCTCTCCGTGCTGTGCTGAGTCTGGGCGGTCAAGCAACCGCTGGAGGAGCCCTGCAGTTGCCCTCCCATTGCCTCTAATAGAGCCCTCACTGCTGGAGCGCTTGGCAGTGTGCAACCGACTGGCAACTAAGCCCCCCACAAGAACGCCTGGGGACTAGGTGCAAAGGCAAGGCAGGAGTGGAGCTGAGGCCAGGAAGGCGCCAGTAGCATCTCCCAGTCTCGCGCAACCCGCTCCTTTCTGGACTAGAAGCCTAGCCGCGAGGCAAGTCTGGGCAAGGCTCACCCAGGGCAGAGCAGCCTCACGCCAGCACTCTGCCAGATCGGGCCTCTGAGCAGAGCTGGAGCTCTGCCGTACTGGAGGCGCACTCGGCTCCACCAAAGCAGTGATTGCAGCCGCACGCATCTGGGCTGCCTCCTCTTCTCCCAAGGAGGCTCGCTTCCCGCATGCTGTGCACTAGGCTTCCAGGCGGGGGCGCCCCACGCCTCCTACAGGTCTTGGCTGAGAAGCTGCTTCCCTGAGCTGGGGCTGTGGACGGGAGCCCAGACACGCAGGGGCAGGCCCCAACTACCTGCACACGTCTCTGCTGGGGAGGAGAGCTCTAGGGAAATGACGTCTGTCAGGCACCATCTGGGCGCTCACCGAGTCAGCCTCCGCGTGTGTGGGGCTGCAGACCCCAGCCAGGGGCCCTGTGAGCCTTGTGCTCTCTGTGCTGTGCTGAGTCTAGGCGGTCAAGCAACCGCTGGAGGAGCCCTGCAGTTGCCCTCCCATTGCCTCTAATGGAGCCCTCACTACTGGAGCGCTTGGCAGTGTGCAACTCACCGGCAACTAAGCCCTCCACAAGAACGCCTGGGGACTAGGTGAAAAGGCAAGGCAGGAGTGGAGCTGAGGCCAGGAAGGCCCCAGTAGCATCTCCCAGTCTCGCACAGCCTGCTCCTTCCTGGACTGGAAGCCTAGCCGCGAGGCAAGTCTGGGCAAGGCTCGCCCAGGGCAGAGCAGCCTGACGCCAGCACTCTGCCAGATCGGGCCTCTGAGTAGAGCTGGAGCTCTGCCGTACTGGAGGGGCACTCGGCTCCTCCAAAGCGGTGATTGCAGCCGCACGCATCTGGGCTGCCTCCTCTTCTCCCAAGGAGGCTCGCTTCCCGCATGCTGTACACTAGGCTTCCAGGCGGGGGCGCCCCGCGCCTCCTACAGGTCTTGGCTGAGGAGCTGCTTCCCTGAGCTGGGGCTGTGGACGGGAGCCCAGACACGCAGGGTCAGGAACAAACCAACTGCACACGTCTCTGCTGGGGAGGACAGCACTAGGGAAATGACGTCTGTCAGGCACCTTCTGGGCGCTCACCGAGTCAGCCTCCGCGTGTGTGGGGCTGCAGACCCCAGCCAGGGGCCCTGTGAGCCTTGTGATCTCCGTGCTGTGCTGAGTCTGGGCGGTCAAGCAACCGTAAGAATAGACTTCCAGTTGCCCTCACTTTGCCTGTAATAGAGCCCTCAAGCTGGAGCGCTTGGCAGTGTGCAACCCACCGGCAACTAAGCCCTCCACAAGAACGCCTGGGGACTAGGTGCAAAGGCAAGGCAGGAGTGGAGCTGAGGCCAGGAAGGCGCCAGTAGCATCTCCCAGTCTCGCGCAGCCCGCTCCTTCCTGGACTGGAAGCCTAGCCGCGAGGCAAGTCTGGGCAAGGCTCGCCCAGGGCAGAGCAGCCTCACGCCAGCACTCTGCCAGATCGGGCCTCTGAGCAGAGCTGGAGCTCTGCCATACTGGAGGTGCACTCGGCTCCGCCAAGCAGTGAATGCAGCCGCACACAGCAGGGCTGCCTTCTCCTCTCCCAAGGAGGCTCGCTTCCCGCATGCTGTAAACTAGGCTTCCAGGCGGGGCCCCCTGCGCCTCCCACAGGTCTTGGCTCAGGAGCTGCTTCCCTGAGCTAGGGCTGTGGACGGGAGCCCAGACACGCAGGGGCAGGCCCCAACCACCTGCAGACGTCTCTGCTGGGGAGGAGAGCACTAGGGAATTGACGACACTCAGGCAACTTCTGGGCGCACACCGAGTCAGCCTCCGCGTGTGTGGGGCTGCAGACACCAGCCAGGGGCCCTGTGAGCCTTGTGCTCTCTGTGCTGTGCTGAGTCTGGGCGATCAAGCAACCGCTGGAGGAGCCCTGCAGTTGCCCTCCCATTGCCTCTAATGGAGCCCTCACTGCTGGAGCGCTTGGCAGTGTGCAACCCACCGGCAACTAAGCCCTCCACAAGAACGCCTGGGGACTAGGTGCAAAGGCAAGGCAGGAGTGGAGCTGAGGCCAGGAAGGCGCCAGTAGCATCTCCCAGTCTCGCGCAGCCTGCTCCTTCCTGGACTGGAAGCCTAGCCGCGAGGCAAGTCTGGGCAAGGCTCGCCCAGGGCAGAGCAGCCTGACGCCAGCACTCTGCCAGATCGGGCCTCTGAGTAGAGCTGGAGCTCTGCCGTACTGGAGGGGCACTCGGCTCCTCCAAAGCGGTGATTGCAGCCGCACGCATCTGGGCTGCCTCCTCTTCTCCCAAGGAGGCTCGCTTCCCGCATGCTGTACACTAGGCTTCCAGGCGGGGGCGCCCCGCGCCTCCTACAGGTCTTGGCTGAGGAGCTGCTTCCCTGAGCTGGGGCTGTGGACGGGAGCCCAGACACGCAGGGTCAGGAACAAACCAACTGCACACGTCTCTGCTGGGGAGGAGAGCACTAGGGAAATGACGTCTGTCAGGCACCTTCTGGGCGCTCACCGAGTCAGCCTCCGCGTGTGTGGGGCTGCAGACCCCAGCCAGGGGCCCTGTGAGCCTTGTGCTCTCCGTGCTGTGCTGAGTCTGGGCGGTCAAGCAACCGTAAGAATAGACTTCCAGTTGCCCTCACTTTGCCTGTAATAGAGCCCTCAAGCTGGAGCGCTTGGCAGTGTGCAACCCACCGGCAACTAAGCCCTCCACAAGAACGCCTGGGGACTAGGTGCAAAGGCAAGGCAGGAGTGGAGCTGAGGCCAGGAAGGCGCCAGTAGCATCTCCCAGTCTCGCGCAGCCTGCTCCTTCCTGGACTGGAAGCCTAGCCGCGAGGCAAGTCTGGGCAAGGCTCGCCCAGGGCAGAGCAGCCTCAAGCCAGCAACTCTGCCAGATCGGGCCTCTGAGCAGTGCTTGAGCTCTGCCGAACTGGAGGCGCACTCGGCTCCGCCAAAGCATTGAATACAGCCGCACACAGCAATGCTGCCTTCTCTTCTCCCGAGGAGGCTCGCTTCCCGCATGCTGTAAACTAGGCTTCCATGCGGGGCACCCTGCGCCTCACACAGGTCTTGGCTCAGGAGCTGCTTCCCTGAGCTGGGGCTGTGGACGGGAGCCCAGACACGCAGGGGCAGGCCCCAACCACCTGCACACGTCTCTGCTGGGGAGGAGAGCACTAGGGAAATGACGTCTGTCAGGCACCTTCTGGGCGTTCACCGAGTCAGCCTCCGCGTGTGTGGGGCTGCAGACCCCAGCCAGGGGCCCTGTGAGCCTTGTGCTCTCCGTGCTGTGCTGAGTCTGGGCGGTGAAACAACCGCTGGAGGAGCCCTGCAGTTGCCCTCCCATTGCCTCTAATAGAGCCCTCACTGCTGGAGCGCTTGGCAGTGTGAAACCCACCGGCAACTAAGCCCTCCACAAGAACGCCTGGGGACTAGGTGCAAAGGCAAGGCAGGAGTGGAGCTGAGGCCAGGAAGGCGCCAGTAGCATCTCCCAGTCTCGCGCAGCCTGTTCCTTCCTGGACTGGAAGCCTAGCCGCGAGGCAAGTCTGGGCAAGGCTCGCCCAGGGCAGAGCAGCCTCACGCCAGCAACTCTGCCAGATCGGGCCTCTGAGCAGAGCTGGAGCTCTGCCGTACTGGAGGCGCACTCGGCTCCGCCAAAGCAGTGAGTGCAGCCGCACACAACAGAGCTGCCTTCTCTTCTCCCGCGGAGGCTCGCTTCCCGCATGCTGTAAACTAGGCTTCCAGGCGGGGCCCTCTGCGCCTCCCACAGGTCTTGGCTCAGGAGCTGCTTCCCTGAGCTGGGGCTGTGGAAGGGAGCCCAGACACGCAGGGGCAGGCCCAAAACACCTGCACACGTCTCTGCTGGGGAGGTGAGCACTAGGGAAATGACGTCTGTCAGGCACCTTCTGGGCGCTCACCGAGTCAGCTTCCGTGTGTGTGGGGCTGCAGACCCCAGCCAGGGGCCCTGTGAGCCTTGTGCTCTCCGTGCTGTGCTGAGTCTGGGCGGTCAAGCAACCGCTGGAGGAGCCCTGCAGTTGCCCTCCCATTGCCTCTAATGGAGCCCTCACTGCTGGAGCCCTTGGCAGTGTGCAACCGACTGGCAACTAAGCCCTCCACAAGAACGCCTGGGGACTAGGTGCAAAGGCAAGGCAGGAGTGGAGCTGAGGCCAGGAAGGCGCCAGTAGCATCTCCCAGTCTCGCGCAACCCGCTCCTTTCTAGACTAGAAGCCTAGCCGCGAGGCAAGTCTGGGCAAGGCTCACCCAGGGCAGAGCAGCCTCACGCCAGCACTCTGCCAGATCGGGCCTCTGAGCAGAGCTGGAGCTCTGCCATACTGGAGGTGCACTCGGCTCCACCAAAGCAGTGATTGCAGCCGCACGCATCTGGGCTGCCTCCTCTTCTCCCAAGGAGGCTCGCTTCCCGCATGCTGTGCACTAGGCTTCCAGGCGGGGGCGCCCCACGCCTCCTACAGGTCTTGGCTGAGAAGCTGCTTCCCTGAGCTGGGGCTTTTGACGGGAGCCCAGACACGCAGGGGCAGGCCCCAACCACCTGCACACGTCACTGCTGGGGAGGAGAGCACTAGGGAAATGACGTCTGTCAGGCACCTTCTGGGCGCTCACCGAGTCAGCCTCCGCGTGTGTGGGGCTGCAGACCCCAGCCAGGGGCCCTGTGAGCCCTGTGCTCTCCGTGCTGTGCTGAGTCTGGGCGGTCAAGTAACCGTAAGAATAGACTTCCAGTTGCCCTCACTTTGCCTCTAATAGAGCCCTCAAGCTGGAGCGCTTGGCAGTGTGCAACTCACCGGCAACTAAGCCCTCCACAAGAAGGCCTGGGGACTAGGTGCAAAGGCAAGGCAGGAGTGGAGCTGAGGCCAGGAAGGCGCCAGTAGCATCTCCCAGTCTCGCGCAGCCTGCTCCTTCCTGGACTGGAAGCCTAGCCGGGAGGCAAGTCTGGGCAAGGCTCGCCCAGGGCAGAGCAGCCTCACGCCAGCACTCTGCCAGATCGGGCCTCTGAGCAGAGCTGGAGCTCTGCCGTACTGGAGGTGCACTCGGCTCCACCAAAGCAGTGATTGCAGCCGCACGCATCTGGGCTGCCTCCTCTTCTCCCAAGGAGGCTCGCTTCCCGCATGCTGTGCACTAGGCTTCCAGGCGGGGGAGCCCCGCGCCTCCTACAGGTCTTGGCTGAGAAGATGCTTCCCTGAGCTGGGGCTGTGGACGGGAGCCCAGACACGCAGGGGCAGGCCCAAACCACCTGCACACGTCTCTGCTGGGGAGTAGAGCACTAGGGAAATGACGTCTGTCAGGCACCTTCTGGGCGCTCACCGAGTCAGCCTCCGCGTGTGTGGGGCTGCAGACCCCAGCCAGGGGCCCTGTGAGCCTTGTGCTCTCCGTGCTGTGCTGAGTCTGGGCGGTCAAACAACCGCTGGAGGAGCCCTGCAGTTGCCCTCCCATTGCCTCTAATAGAGTCCTCACTGCTGGAGCGCTTGGCAGTGTGCAACCCACCGGCAACTAAGCCCTCCACAAGAACGCCTGGGGACTAGGTGCAAAGGCAAGGCAGGAGTGGAGCTGAGGCCAGGAAGGCCCCAGTAGCATCTCCCAGTCTCGCACAGCCTGCTCCTTCCTGGACTGGAAGCCTAGCCATGAGGCAAGTCTGGGCAAGGCTCGCCCAGGGCAGAGCAGCCTCACGCCAGCAACTCTGCCAGATCGGGCCTCTGAGCAGTGCTTGAGCTCTGCCGAACTGGAGGCGCACTCGGCTCCGCCAAAGCATTGAATACAGCCGCACACAGCAGGGCTCCCTTCTCTTCTCCCGAGGAGGCTCGCTTCCCGCATGCTGTAAACTAGGCTTCCAGGCGGGGCACCCTGCGCCTCACACAGGTCTTGGCTGAGGAGCTGCTTCCCTGAGCTGGGGCTGTGGACGGGAGCCCAGACAAGCAGGGGCAGGCCCAAACCACCTGCACACGTCTCTGCTGGGGAAGAGAGCACTAGGGAAATGACGTCTGTCAGGCACCTTCTGGGCGCTCACCGAGTCAGCCTCCGCTTGTGTGGGGCTGCAGACCCCAGCCAGGGGCCCTGTGAGCCTTGTGCTCTCCGTGCTGTGCTGAGTCTGGACGGTCAAGCAACCGTAAGAATAGACTTCCAGTTGCCCTCACTTTGCCTGTAATAGAGCCCTCAAGCTGGAGCGCTTGGCAGTGTGCAACCCACCGGCAACTAAGCCCTCCACAAGAACGCCTGGGGACTAGGTGCAAAGGCAAGGCAGGAGTGGAGCTGAGGCCAGGAAGGCGCCAGTAGCATCTCCCAGTCTCGCGCAACCCGCTCCTTTCTGGACTAGAAGCCTAGCCGCGAGGCAAGTCTGGGCAAGGCTCACCCAGGGCAGAGCAGCCTCACGCCAGCACTCTGCCAGATCGGGCCTCTGAGCAGAGCTGGAGCTCTGCCGTACTGGAGGTGCACTCGGCTCCACCAAAGCAGTGATTGCAGCCGCACGCATCTGGGCTGCCTCCTCTTCTCCCAAGGAGGCTCGCTTCCCGCATGCTGTGCACTAGGCTTCCAGGCGGGGGCGCCCCACGCCTCCTACAGGTCTTGGCTGAGAAGCTGCTTCCCTGAGCTGGGGCTTTTGACGGGAGCCCAGACACGCAGGGGCAGGCCCCAACCACCTGCACACGTCTCTGCTGGGGAGGAGAGCACTAGGGAAATGACGTCTGTCAGGCATCTTCTGGGCGCTCACCGAGTCAGCCTCCGCGTGTGCGGGGCTGCAGACCCCAGCCAGGGGCCCTGTGAGCCTTGTGCTCTCCGTGCTGTGCTGAGTCTGGGCGGTCAAGCAACCGTAAGAATAGACTTCCAGTTGCCCTCACTTTGCCTCTAATAGAGCCCTCAAGCTGGAGCGCTTGGCAGTGTGCAACCCACCGGCAGCTAAGCCCTCCACAAGAACGCCTGGGGACTAGGTGCAAAGGCAAGGCAGGAGTGGAGCTGAGGCCAGGAAGGCGCCAGTAGCATCTCCCAGTCTCGCGCAGACTGCTCCTTCCTGGACTGGAAGCCTAGCCGCGAGGCAAGTCTGGGCAAGGCTCGCCCAGGGCAGAGCAGCCTCACGCCAGCAACTCTGCCAGATCGGGCCTCTGAGCAGAGCTGGAGCTCTGCCGTACTGAAGGCGCACTCGGCTCCGCCAAAGCAGTGAATGCAGCCGCACACAACAGGGCTGCCTTCTCTTCTCCCGAGGAGGCTCGCTTCCCGCATGCTGTAAACTAGGCTTCCAGGCGGGGCCCCCTGCGCCTCGGACAGGTCTTGGCTCAGGAGCTGCTTCCCTGAGCTGGGGCTGTGAACGGGAGCCCAGACACGCAGGGGCAGGCCCAAAACCCCTGCACACGTCTCTGCTGGGGAGGAGAGCACTAGGGAAATGACGTCTGTCAGGCACCTTCTGGGCGCTCACCGAGTCAGCCTCCGCGTGTGTGGGGCTGCAGACCCCAGCCAGGGGCCCTGTGAGCCTTGTGCTCTTCGTGCTGTGCTGAGTCTGGGCGGTCAAGCAACCGTAAGAATAGACTTCCAGTTGCCCTCACTTTGCCTCTAATAGAGCCCCCAAGCTGGAGCGCTTGGCAGTGTGCAACCCACCGGCAACTAAGCCCTCCACAAGAACGCCTGGGGACTAGGTGCAAAGGCAAGGCAGGAGTGGAGCTGAGGCCAGGAAGGCGCCAGTAGCATCTCCCAGTCTCGCGCAGCCTGCTCCTTCCTGGACTGGAAGCCTAGCCGCGAGGCAAGTCTGGGCAAGGCTCGCCCAGGGCAGAGCAGCCTCAGGCCAGCAACTCTGCCAGATCGGGCCTCTGAGCAGTGCTTGAGCTCTGCCGAACTGGAGGCGCACTCGGCTCCGCCAAAGCATTGAATACAGCCGCACACAGCAGGGCTGCCTTCTCTTCTCCCGAGGAGGCTCGCTTCCCGCATGCTGTAAACTAGGCTTCCAGGCGGGGCACCCTGCGCCTCACACAGGTCTTGGCTCAGGAGCTGCTTCCCTGAGCTGGGGCTGTGGACGGGATCCCAGACACGCAGGGGCAGGCCCAAACCACCTGCACACGTCTCTGCTGGGGAGGAGAGCACTAGGGAAATGACGACTCTCAGGCAACTTCTGGGCGCACACCGAGTCAGCCTCCGCGTGTGTGGGGCTGCAGAACCCAGCCAGGGGCCCTGTGAGCCTTGTGCTCTCTGTGCTGTGCTGAGTCTGGGCGGTCAAACCACCGCTGGAGGAGCCCTGCAGTTGCCCTCCCATTGCCTCTAATGGAGCCCTCACTGCTGGAGCGCTTGGCAGTGTGCAACCCACCGGCAACTAAGCCCTCCACAAGAACGCCTGGGGACTAGGTGCAAAGGCAAGGCAGGAGTGGAGCTGAGGCCAGGAAGGCGCCAGTAGCATCTCCCAGTCTCGCGCAGCCTGCTCCTTCCTGGACTGGAAGCCTAGCCACGAGGCAAGTCTGGGCAAGGCTCGCCCAGGGCAGAGCAGCCTCACGCCAGCAACTCTGCCAGATCGGGCCTCTGAGTAGAGCTGGAGCTCTGCCATACTGGAAGCGCACTCTGCTCCGCCAAATCAGTGAATGCAGCCGCACGCATCTGGGCTGCCTCCTCTTCTCCCAAGGAGGCTCGCTTCCCGCATGCTGTGCACTAGGCTTCCAGGCGGGGGCGCCCCGCGCCTCCTACAGGTCTTGGCTGAAGAGCTGCTTCCCTGAGCTGGGGCTGTGGTTGGGAGCCCAGACACGCAGGGGCAGGCCCAAACCACCTGCACAGGTCTCTTCTGGGGAGGAGACCACTAGGGAAATGACATCTGTCAGGCACCTTTTGGGCACTCACCGAGTCAGCCTCCGCGTGTGTGGGGCTGCAGACCCCAGCCAGGGGCCCTGTGAGCCTTGTGCTCTCCGTGCTGTGCTGAGTCTGGGCGGTCAAACAACCGCTGGAGGAGCCCTGCAGTTGCCCTCCCATTGCCTCTAATAGAGCCCTCACTGCTGGAGCGCTTGGCAGTGTGCAACCCACCGGCAACTAAGCCCTCCACAAGAACGCCTGGGGACTAGGTGAAAAGGCAAGGCAGGAGTGGAGCTGAGGCCAGGAAGGCGCCAGTAGCATCTCCCAGTCTCGCGCAGCCTGCTCCTTCCTGGACTGGAAGCCTAGCCGCGAAGCAAGTCTGGGCAAGGCTCGCCCACGGCAGAGCAGCCTCAAGCCAGCAACTCTGCCAGATCGGGCCTCTGAGCAGTGCTTGAGCCATGCCGAACTGGAGGCGCACTCGGCTCCGCCAAAGCATTGAATACAGCCGCACACAGCAGGGCTGCCTTCTCTTCTCCCGAGGAGGCTCGCTTCCCGCATGCTGTAAACTAGGCTTCCAGGCGGGCACCCTGCGTCTCACACAGGTCTTGCCTCAGGAGCTGCTTCCCTGACCTGGGGCTGTGGACGGGAGCCCAGACACGCAGGGGCAGGCCCAAACCACCTGCACACGTCTCTGCTGGGGAAGAGAGCACTAGGGAAATGACGTCTGTCAGGCACCTTCTGGGCGCTCACCGAGTCAGCCTCCGCGTGTGTGGGGCTGCAGACCCCAGCCAGGGGCCCTGTGAGCCTTGTGCTCTCCGTGCTGTGCTGAGTCTGGACGGTCAAGCAACCGTAAGAATAGACTTCCAGTTGCCCTCACTTTGCCTGTAATAGAGCCCTCAAGCTGGAGCACTTGGCAGTGTGCAACCCACTGGCAACTAAGCCCTCCACAAGAACGCCTGGGGACTAGGTGCAAAGGCAAGGCAGGAGTGGAGCTGAGGCCAGGAAGTCGCCAGTAGCATCTCCCAGTCTCGCGCAGCCTGTTCCTTCCTGGACTGGAAGCCTAGCCGCGAGGCAAGTCTGGGCAAGGCTCGCCCAGGGCAGAGCAGCCTCACGCCAGCAACTCTGCCAGATCGGGCCTCTGAGCAGAGCTGGAGCTCTGCCATACTGGAGGCGCACTCGGCTCCGCCAAAGCAGTGAATGCAGCCGCACACAACAGGGCTGCCTTCTCTTCTCCCGAGGAGGCTCGCTTCCCGCATGCTGTAAACTAGGCTTCCAGGCGGGGCCCCCTGCGCCTCCCACAAGTCTTGGCTCAGGAGCTGCTTCCCTGAGCTGGGGCTGTGGACGGGAGCCCAGACACGCAGGGGCAGGCCCAAAACACCTGCACACGTCTCTGCTGGGGAGGTGAGCACTAGGGAAATAACGTCTGTCAGGCACCTTCTGGGCGCTCACCGAGTCAGCCTCCGTGTGTGTGGGGCTGCAGACCCCAGCCAGGGGCCCTGTGAGCCTTGTGCTCTCCGTGCTGTGCTGAGTCTGGGCGGTCAAGCAACCGCTGGAGGAGCCCTGCAGTTGCCCTCCCATTGCCTCTAATAGAGCCCTCACTGCTGGAGCGCTTGGCAGTGTGCAACCGACTGGCAACTAAGCCCTCCACAAGAACGCCTGGGGACTAGGTGCAAAGGCAAGGCAGGAGTGGAGCTGAGGCCAGGAAGGCGCCAGTAGCATCTCCCAGTCTCGCGCAACCCGCTCCTTTCTGGACTAGAAGCCTAGCCGCGAGGCAAGTCTGGGCAAGGCTCACCCAGGGCAGAGCAGCCTCACGCCAGCACTCTGCCAGATCGGGCCTCTGAGCAGAGCTGGAGCTCTGCCGTACTGGAGGTGCACTCGGCTCCACCAAAGCAGTGATTGCAGCCGCACGCATCTGGGCTGCCTCCTCTTCTCCCAAGGAGGCTCGCTTCCCGCATGCTGTGCACTAGGCTTCCAGGCGGGGGCGCCCCACGCCTCCTACAGGTCTTGGCTGAGAAGCTGCTTCCCTGAGCTGGGGCTGTGGACGGGAGCCCAGACACGCAGGGGCAGGCCCCAACTACCTGCACACGTCTCTGCTGGGGAGGAGAGCTCTAGGGAAATGACGTCTGTCAGGCACCATCTGGGCGCTCACCGAGTCAGCCTTCGCGTGTGTGGGGCTGCATACCCCAGCCAGGGGCCCTGTGAGCCTTGTGCTCTCTGTGCTGTGCTGAGTCTGGGCGGTCAAGCAACCGCTGGAGGAGCCCTGCAGTTGCCCTCCCATTGCCTCTAATGGAGCCCTCACTGCTGGAGCGCTTGGCAGTGTGCAACTCACCGGCAACTAAGCCCTCCACAAGAACGCCTGGGGACTAGGTGAAAAGGCAAGGCAGGAGTGGAGCTGAGGCCAGGAAGGCCCCAGTAGCATCTCCCAGTCTCGCACAGCCTGCTCCTTCCTGGACTGGAAGCCTAGCCGCGAGGCAAGTCTGGGCAAGGCTCGCCCAGGGCAGAGCAGCCTGACGCCAGCACTCTGCCAGATCGGGCCTCTGAGTAGAGCTGGAGCTCTGCCGTACTGGAGGGGCACTCGGCTCCTCCAAAGCGGTGATTGCAGCCGCACGCATCTGGGCTGCCTCCTCTTCTCCCAAGGAGGCTCGCTTCCCGCATGCTGTACACTAGGCTTCCAGGCGGGGGCGCCCCGCGCCTCCTACAGGTCTTGGCTGAGGAGCTGCTTCCCTGAGCTGGGGCTGTGGACGGGAGCCCAGACACGCAGGGTCAGGAACAAACCAACTGCACACGTCTCTGCTGGGGAGGAGAGCACTAGGGAAATGACGTCTGTCAGGCACCTTCTGGGCGCTCACCGAGTCAGCCTCCGCGTGTGTGGGGCTGCAGACCCCAGCCAGGGGCCCTGTGAGCCTTGTGATCTCCGTGCTGTGCTGAGTCTGGGCGGTCAAGCAACCGTAAGAATAGACTTCCAGTTGCCCTCACTTTGCCTGTAATAGAGCCCTCAAGCTGGAGCGCTTGGCAGTGTGCAACCCACCGGCAACTAAGCCCTCCACAAGAACGCCTGGGGACTAGGTGCAAAGGCAAGGCAGGAGTGGAGCTGAGGCCAGGAAGGCGCCAGTAGCATCTCCCAGTCTCGCGCAGCCCGCTCCTTCCTGGACTGGAAGCCTAGCCGCGAGGCAAGTCTGGGCAAGGCTCGCCCAGGGCAGAGCAGCCTCACGCCAGCACTCTGCCAGATCGGGCCTCTGAGCAGAGCTGGAGCTCTGCCATACTGGAGGTGCACTCGGCTCCGCCAAGCAGTGAATGCAGCCGCACACAGCAGGGCTGCCTTCTCCTCTCCCAAGGAGGCTCGCTTCCCGCATGCTGTAAACTAGGCTTCCAGGCGGGGCCCCCTGCGCCTCCCACAGGTCTTGGCTCAGGAGCTGCTTCCCTGAGCTAGGGCTGTGGACGGGAGCCCAGACACGCAGGGGCAGGCCCCAACCACCTGCAGACGTCTCTGCTGGGGAGGAGAGCACTAGGGAAATGACGACACTCAGGCAACTTCTGGGCGCACACCGAGTCAGCCTCCGCGTGTGTGGGGCTGCAGACCCCAGCCAGGGGCCCTGTGAGCCTTGTGCTCTCTGTGCTGTGCTGAGTCTGGGCGATCAAGCAACCGCTGGAGGAGCCCTGCAGTTGCCCTCCCATTGCCTCTAATGGAGCCCTCACTGCTGGAGCGCTTGGCAGTGTGCAACCCACCGGCAACTAAGCCCTCCACAAGAACGCCTGGGGACTAGGTGCAAAGGCAAGGCAGGAGTGGAGCTGAGGCCAGGAAGGCGCCAGTAGCATCTCCCAGTCTCGCGCAGCCTGCTCCTTCCTGGACTGGAAGCCTAGCCGCGAGGCAAGTCTGGGCAAGGCTCGCCCAGGGCAGAGCAGCCTGACGCCAGCACTCTGCCAGATCGGGCCTCTGAGTAGAGCTGGAGCTCTGCCGTACTGGAGGGGCACTCGGCTCCTCCAAAGCGGTGATTGCAGCCGCACGCATCTGGGCTGCCTCCTCTTCTCCCAAGGAGGCTCGCTTCCCGCATGCTGTACACTAGGCTTCCAGGCGGGGGCGCCCCGCGCCTCCTACAGGTCTTGGCTGAGGAGCTGCTTCCCTGAGCTGGGGCTGTGGACGGGAGCCCAGACACGCAGGGTCAGGAACAAACCAACTGCACACGTCTCTGCTGGGGAGGAGAGCACTAGGGAAATGACGTCTGTCAGGCACCTTCTGGGCGCTCACCGAGTCAGCCTCCGCGTGTGTGGGGCTGCAGACCCCAGCCAGGGGCCCTGTGAGCCTTGTGCTCTCCGTGCTGTGCTGAGTCTGGGCGGTCAAGCAACCGTAAGAATAGACTTCCAGTTGCCCTCACTTTGCCTGTAATAGAGCCCTCAAGCTGGAGCGCTTGGCAGTGTGCAACCCACCGGCAACTAAGCCCTCCACAAGAACGCCTGGGGACTAGGTGCAAAGGCAAGGCAGGAGTGGAGCTGAGGCCAGGAAGGCGCCAGTAGCATCTCCCAGTCTCGCGCAGCCCGCTCCTTCCTGGACTGGAAGCCTAGCCGCGAGGCAAGTCTGGGCAAGGCTCGCCCAGGGCAGAGCAGCCTCACGCCAGCACTCTGCCAGATCGGGCCTCTGAGCAGAGCTGGAGCTCTGCCATACTGGAGGTGCACTCGGCTCCGCCAAGCAGTGAATGCAGCCGCACACAGCAGGGCTGCCTTCTCCTCTCCCAAGGAGGCTCGCTTCCCGCATGCTGTAAACTAGGCTTCCAGGCGGGGCCCCCTGCGCCTCCCACAGGTCTTGGCTCAGGAGCTGCTTCCCTGAGCTAGGGCTGTGGACGGGAGCCCAGACACGCAGGGGCAGGCCCCAACCACCTGCAGACGTCTCTGCTGGGGAGGAGAGCACTAGGGAAATGACGACTCTCAGGCAACTTCTGGGCGCACACCGAGTCAGCCTCCGCGTGTGTGGGGCTGCAGACCCCAGCCAGGGGCCCTGTGAGCCTTGTGCTCTCTGTGCTGTGCTGAGTCTGGGCGATCAAGCAACCGCTGGAGGAGCCCTGCAGTTGCCCTCCCATTGCCTCTAATGGAGCCCTCACTGCTGGAGCGCTTGGCAGTGTGCAACCCACCGGCAACTAAGCCCTCCACAAGAACGCCTGGGGACTAGGTGCAAAGGCAAGGCAGGAGTGGAGCTGAGGCCAGGAAGGCGCCAGTAGCATCTCCCAGTCTCGCGCAGCCTGCTCCTTCCTGGACTGGAAGCCTAGCCGCGAGGCAAGTCTGGGCAAGGCTCGCCCAGGGCAGAGCAGCCTCACGCCAGCACTCTTCCAGATCGGGCCTCTGAGCAGAGCTGGAGCTCTGCCGTACTGGAGGGGCACTCGGCTCCACCAAAGCAGTGATTGCAGCCGCACGCATCTGGGCTGCCTCCTCTTCTCCCAAGGAGGCTTGCTTCCCGCATGCTGTGCACTAGGCTTCCAGGCGGGGGCGCCCCGCGCCTCCTGCAGTCTTTGCTGAGAAGCTGCTTCCCTGAGCTGGGGCTGTGGACGGGTGCCCAGACACGCAGGGGCAGGCCCAAACCACCTGCACACGTCTCTGCTGGGGAGGAGAGCACTAGGGAAATGACGTTTGTCAGGCACCTTCTGGGCGCTCACCGAGTCAGCCTCCGCGTGTGTGGGGCTGCAGACCCCAGCCAGGGGCCCTGTGAGCCTTGTGCTCTCCGTGCTGTGCTGAGTCTGGGCGGTCAAACAACCGCTGGAGGAGCCCTGCAGTTGCCCTCCCATTGCCTCTAATGGAGCCCTCACTGCTGGAGCGCTTGGCAGTGTGCAACCCACCGGCAACTAAGCCATCCACAAGAACGCCTGGGGACTAGGTGAAAAGGCAAGGCAGGAGTGGAGCTGAGGCCAGGAAGGCGCCAGTATCATCTCCCAGTCTTGCGCAGCCTGCTCCTTCCTGGACTGGAAGCCTAGCCTCGAGGCAAGTCTGGGCAAGGCTCGCCCAGGGCAGAGCAGCCTCAAGCCAGCAACTCTGCCAGATCGGGCCTCTGAGCAGTGCTTGAGCCATGCCGAACTGGAGGCGCACTCGGCTCCACCAAAGCATTGAATACAGCCGCACACAGCAGGGCTGCCTTCTCTTCTCCCGAGGAGGCTCGCTTCCCGCATGCTGTAAACTAGGCTTCCAGGCGGGGCACCCTGCGCCTCACACAGGTCTTGGCTCAGGAGCTTCTTCCCTGAACTGGGGCTGTGGACGGGAGCCCAGACACGCAGGGGCAGGCCCAAACAACCTGCACACGTCTCTGCTGGGGAAGAGAGCACTAGGGAAATGACGTCTGTCAGGCACCTTCTGGGCGCTCACCGAGTCAGCCTCCGCGTGTGTGGGGCTGCAGACCCCAGCCAGGGGCCCTGTGAGCCTTGTGCTCTCTGTGCTGTGCTGAGTCTGGACGGTGAAGCAACCATAAGAATAGACTTCCAGTTGCCCTCACTTTGCCTCTAATAGAGCCCTCAAGCTGGAGCGCTTGGCAGTGTGCAACCCACCGGCAACTAAGCCCTCCACAAGAACGCCTGGGGACTAGGTGCAAAGGCAAGGCAGGAATGGAGCTGAGGCCAGGAAGGCGCCAGTAGCATCTCCCAGTCTCGCGCAGCCCGCTCCTTTCTGGACTAGAAGCCTAGCCGCGAGGCAAGTCTGGGCAAGGCTCGCCCAGAGCAGAGCAGCCTCACGCCAGCACTCTGCCAGATCAGGCCTCTGAGCAGACCTGGAGCTCTGCCGTACTGGAGGTGCACTCGGCTCCACCAAAGCAGTGATTGCAGCCTCACGCATCTGGGCTGCCTCCTCTTCTCCCAAGGAGGCTCGCTTCCCGCATGCTGTAAACTAGGCTTCCAGGCGGGGCACCCTGCGCCTCCCACAAGTCTTGGCTGCGGAGCTGCTTCCCTGAGCTGGGGCTGTGGACGGGAGCCCAGACACGCAGGGGCAGGCCCAAAACACCTGCACACGTCTCTGCTGGGGAGGTGAGCACTAGGGAAATGACGTCTGTCAGGCACCTTCTGGGCGCTCACCGAGTCAGCCTCCGCGTGTGTGGGGCTGCAGACCCCAGCCAGGGGCCCTGTGAGCCTTGTGCTCTCTGTGCTGTGCTGAGTCTGGACGGTGAAGCAACCATAAGAATAGACTTCCAGTTGCCCTCACTTTGCCTCTAATAGAGCCCTCAAGCTGGAGCGCTTGGCAGTGTGCAACCCACCGGCAACTAAGCCCTCCACAAGAACGCCTGGGGACTAGGTGCAAAGGCAAGGCAGGAGTGGAGCTGAGGCCAGGAAGGCGCCAGTAGCATCTCCCAGTCTCGCGCAGCCCGCTCCTTTCTGGACTAGAAGCCTAGCCGCGAGGCAAGTCTGGGCAAGGCTCGCCCAGAGCAGAGCAGCCTCACGCCAGCACTCTGCCAGATCAGGCCTCTGAGCAGACCTGGAGCTCTGCCGTACTGGAGGTGCACTCGGCTCCACCAAAGCAGTGATTGCAGCCTCACGCATCTGGGCTGCCTCCTCTTCTCCCAAGGAGGCTCGCTTCCCGCATGCTGTAAACTAGGCTTCCAGGCGGGGCCCCCTGCGCCTCCCACAAGTCTTGGCTCAGGAGCTGCTTCCCTGAGCTGGGGCTGTGGACGGGAGCCCAGACACGCAGGGGCAGGCCCAAAACACCTGCACACGTCTCTGCTGGGGAGGTGAGCACTAGGGAAATGACGTCTGTCAGGCACCTTCTGGGCGCTCACCCAGTCAGCTTCCGTGTGTGTGGGGCTGCAGACCCCAGCCAGGGGCCCTGTGAGCCTTGTGCTCTCCGTGCTGTGCTGAGTCTGGGCGGTCAAGCAACCGCTGGAGGAGCCCTGCAGTTGCCCTCCCATTGCCTCTAATAGAGCCCTCACTGCTGGAGCGCTTGGCAGTGTGCAACCGACTGGCAACTAAGCCCCCCACAAGAACGCCTGGGGACTAGGTGCAAAGGCAAGGCAGGAGTGGAGCTGAGGCCAGGAAGGCGCCAGTAGCATCTCCCAGTCTCGCGCAACCCGCTCCTTTCTGGACTAGAAGCCTAGCCGCGAGGCAAGTCTGGGCAAGGCTCACCCAGGGCAGAGCAGCCTCACGCCAGCACTCTGCCAGATCGGGCCTCTGAGCAGAGCTGGAGCTCTGCCGTACTGGAGGCGCACTCGGCTCCACCAAAGCAGTGATTGCAGCCGCACGCATCTGGGCTGCCTCCTCTTCTCCCAAGGAGGCTCGCTTCCCGCATGCTGTGCACTAGGCTTCCAGGCGGGGGCGCCCCACGCCTCCTACAGGTCTTGGCTGAGAAGCTGCTTCCCTGAGCTGGGGCTGTGGACGGGAGCCCAGACACGCAGGGGCAGGCCCCAACTACCTGCACACGTCTCTGCTGGGGAGGAGAGCTCTAGGGAAATGACGTCTGTCAGGCACCATCTGGGCGCTCACCGAGTCAGCCTCCGCGTGTGTGGGGCTGCAGACCCCAGCCAGGGGCCCTGTGAGCCTTGTGCTCTCTGTGCTGTGCTGAGTCTAGGCGGTCAAGCAACCGCTGGAGGAGCCCTGCAGTTGCCCTCCCATTGCCTCTAATGGAGCCCTCACTACTGGAGCGCTTGGCAGTGTGCAACTCACCGGCAACTAAGCCCTCCACAAGAACGCCTGGGGACTAGGTGAAAAGGCAAGGCAGGAGTGGAGCTGAGGCCAGGAAGGCCCCAGTAGCATCTCCCAGTCTCGCACAGCCTGCTCCTTCCTGGACTGGAAGCCTAGCCGCGAGGCAAGTCTGGGCAAGGCTCGCCCAGGGCAGAGCAGCCTGACGCCAGCACTCTGCCAGATCGGGCCTCTGAGTAGAGCTGGAGCTCTGCCGTACTGGAGGGGCACTCGGCTCCTCCAAAGCGGTGATTGCAGCCGCACGCATCTGGGCTGCCTCCTCTTCTCCCAAGGAGGCTCGCTTCCCGCATGCTGTACACTAGGCTTCCAGGCGGGGGCGCCCCGCGCCTCCTACAGGTCTTGGCTGAGGAGCTGCTTCCCTGAGCTGGGGCTGTGGACGGGAGCCCAGACACGCAGGGTCAGGAACAAACCAACTGCACACGTCTCTGCTGGGGAGGACAGCACTAGGGAAATGACGTCTGTCAGGCACCTTCTGGGCGCTCACCGAGTCAGCCTCCGCGTGTGTGGGGCTGCAGACCCCAGCCAGGGGCCCTGTGAGCCTTGTGATCTCCGTGCTGTGCTGAGTCTGGGCGGTCAAGCAACCGTAAGAATAGACTTCCAGTTGCCCTCACTTTGCCTGTAATAGAGCCCTCAAGCTGGAGCGCTTGGCAGTGTGCAACCCACCGGCAACTAAGCCCTCCACAAGAACGCCTGGGGACTAGGTGCAAAGGCAAGGCAGGAGTGGAGCTGAGGCCAGGAAGGCGCCAGTAGCATCTCCCAGTCTCGCGCAGCCCGCTCCTTCCTGGACTGGAAGCCTAGCCGCGAGGCAAGTCTGGGCAAGGCTCGCCCAGGGCAGAGCAGCCTCACGCCAGCACTCTGCCAGATCGGGCCTCTGAGCAGAGCTGGAGCTCTGCCATACTGGAGGTGCACTCGGCTCCGCCAAGCAGTGAATGCAGCCGCACACAGCAGGGCTGCCTTCTCCTCTCCCAAGGAGGCTCGCTTCCCGCATGCTGTAAACTAGGCTTCCAGGCGGGGCCCCCTGCGCCTCCCACAGGTCTTGGCTCAGGAGCTGCTTCCCTGAGCTAGGGCTGTGGACGGGAGCCCAGACACGCAGGGGCAGGCCCCAACCACCTGCAGACGTCTCTGCTGGGGAGGAGAGCACTAGGGAATTGACGACACTCAGGCAACTTCTGGGCGCACACCGAGTCAGCCTCCGCGTGTGTGGGGCTGCAGACACCAGCCAGGGGCCCTGTGAGCCTTGTGCTCTCTGTGCTGTGCTGAGTCTGGGCGATCAAGCAACCGCTGGAGGAGCCCTGCAGTTGCCCTCCCATTGCCTCTAATGGAGCCCTCACTGCTGGAGCGCTTGGCAGTGTGCAACCCACCGGCAACTAAGCCCTCCACAAGAACGCCTGGGGACTAGGTGCAAAGGCAAGGCAGGAGTGGAGCTGAGGCCAGGAAGGCGCCAGTAGCATCTCCCAGTCTCGCGCAGCCTGCTCCTTCCTGGACTGGAAGCCTAGCCGCGAGGCAAGTCTGGGCAAGGCTCGCCCAGGGCAGAGCAGCCTGACGCCAGCACTCTGCCAGATCGGGCCTCTGAGTAGAGCTGGAGCTCTGCCGTACTGGAGGGGCACTCGGCTCCTCCAAAGCGGTGATTGCAGCCGCACGCATCTGGGCTGCCTCCTCTTCTCCCAAGGAGGCTCGCTTCCCGCATGCTGTACACTAGGCTTCCAGGCGGGGGCGCCCCGCGCCTCCTACAGGTCTTGGCTGAGGAGCTGCTTCCCTGAGCTGGGGCTGTGGACGGGAGCCCAGACACGCAGGGTCAGGAACAAACCAACTGCACACGTCTCTGCTGGGGAGGAGAGCACTAGGGAAATGACGTCTGTCAGGCACCTTCTGGGCGCTCACCGAGTCAGCCTCCGCGTGTGTGGGGCTGCAGACCCCAGCCAGGGGCCCTGTGAGCCTTGTGCTCTCCGTGCTGTGCTGAGTCTGGGCGGTCAAGCAACCGTAAGAATAGACTTCCAGTTGCCCTCACTTTGCCTGTAATAGAGCCCTCAAGCTGGAGCGCTTGGCAGTGTGCAACCCACCGGCAACTAAGCCCTCCACAAGAACGCCTGGGGACTAGGTGCAAAGGCAAGGCAGGAGTGGAGCTGAGGCCAGGAAGGCGCCAGTAGCATCTCCCAGTCTCGCGCAGCCTGCTCCTTCCTGGACTGGAAGCCTAGCCGCGAGGCAAGTCTGGGCAAGGCTCGCCCAGGGCAGAGCAGCCTCAAGCCAGCAACTCTGCCAGATCGGGCCTCTGAGCAGTGCTTGAGCTCTGCCGAACTGGAGGCGCACTCGGCTCCGCCAAAGCATTGAATACAGCCGCACACAGCAATGCTGCCTTCTCTTCTCCCGAGGAGGCTCGCTTCCCGCATGCTGTAAACTAGGCTTCCATGCGGGGCACCCTGCGCCTCACACAGGTCTTGGCTCAGGAGCTGCTTCCCTGAGCTGGGGCTGTGGACGGGAGCCCAGACACGCAGGGGCAGGCCCCAACCACCTGCACACGTCTCTGCTGGGGAGGAGAGCACTAGGGAAATGACGTCTGTCAGGCACCTTCTGGGCGTTCACCGAGTCAGCCTCCGCGTGTGTGGGGCTGCAGACCCCAGCCAGGGGCCCTGTGAGCCTTGTGCTCTCCGTGCTGTGCTGAGTCTGGGCGGTGAAACAACCGCTGGAGGAGCCCTGCAGTTGCCCTCCCATTGCCTCTAATAGAGCCCTCACTGCTGGAGCGCTTGGCAGTGTGAAACCCACCGGCAACTAAGCCCTCCACAAGAACGCCTGGGGACTAGGTGCAAAGGCAAGGCAGGAGTGGAGCTGAGGCCAGGAAGGCGCCAGTAGCATCTCCCAGTCTCGCGCAGCCTGTTCCTTCCTGGACTGGAAGCCTAGCCGCGAGGCAAGTCTGGGCAAGGCTCGCCCAGGGCAGAGCAGCCTCACGCCAGCAACTCTGCCAGATCGGGCCTCTGAGCAGAGCTGGAGCTCTGCCGTACTGGAGGCGCACTCGGCTCCGCCAAAGCAGTGAGTGCAGCCGCACACAACAGAGCTGCCTTCTCTTCTCCCGCGGAGGCTCGCTTCCCGCATGCTGTAAACTAGGCTTCCAGGCGGGGCCCTCTGCGCCTCCCACAGGTCTTGGCTCAGGAGCTGCTTCCCTGAGCTGGGGCTGTGGAAGGGAGCCCAGACACGCAGGGGCAGGCCCAAAACACCTGCACACGTCTCTGCTGGGGAGGTGAGCACTAGGGAAATGACGTCTGTCAGGCACCTTCTGGGCGCTCACCGAGTCAGCTTCCGTGTGTGTGGGGCTGCAGACCCCAGCCAGGGGCCCTGTGAGCCTTGTGCTCTCCGTGCTGTGCTGAGTCTGGGCGGTCAAGCAACCGCTGGAGGAGCCCTGCAGTTGCCCTCCCATTGCCTCTAATGGAGCCCTCACTGCTGGAGCCCTTGGCAGTGTGCAACCGACTGGCAACTAAGCCCTCCACAAGAACGCCTGGGGACTAGGTGCAAAGGCAAGGCAGGAGTGGAGCTGAGGCCAGGAAGGCGCCAGTAGCATCTCCCAGTCTCGCGCAACCCGCTCCTTTCTAGACTAGAAGCCTAGCCGCGAGGCAAGTCTGGGCAAGGCTCACCCAGGGCAGAGCAGCCTCACGCCAGCACTCTGCCAGATCGGGCCTCTGAGCAGAGCTGGAGCTCTGCCATACTGGAGGTGCACTCGGCTCCACCAAAGCAGTGATTGCAGCCGCACGCATCTGGGCTGCCTCCTCTTCTCCCAAGGAGGCTCGCTTCCCGCATGCTGTGCACTAGGCTTCCAGGCGGGGGCGCCCCACGCCTCCTACAGGTCTTGGCTGAGAAGCTGCTTCCCTGAGCTGGGGCTTTTGACGGGAGCCCAGACACGCAGGGGCAGGCCCCAACCACCTGCACACGTCACTGCTGGGGAGGAGAGCACTAGGGAAATGACGTCTGTCAGGCACCTTCTGGGCGCTCACCGAGTCAGCCTCCGCGTGTGTGGGGCTGCAGACCCCAGCCAGGGGCCCTGTGAGCCCTGTGCTCTCCGTGCTGTGCTGAGTCTGGGCGGTCAAGTAACCGTAAGAATAGACTTCCAGTTGCCCTCACTTTGCCTCTAATAGAGCCCTCAAGCTGGAGCGCTTGGCAGTGTGCAACTCACCGGCAACTAAGCCCTCCACAAGAAGGCCTGGGGACTAGGTGCAAAGGCAAGGCAGGAGTGGAGCTGAGGCCAGGAAGGCGCCAGTAGCATCTCCCAGTCTCGCGCAGCCTGCTCCTTCCTGGACTGGAAGCCTAGCCGGGAGGCAAGTCTGGGCAAGGCTCGCCCAGGGCAGAGCAGCCTCACGCCAGCACTCTGCCAGATCGGGCCTCTGAGCAGAGCTGGAGCTCTGCCGTACTGGAGGTGCACTCGGCTCCACCAAAGCAGTGATTGCAGCCGCACGCATCTGGGCTGCCTCCTCTTCTCCCAAGGAGGCTCGCTTCCCGCATGCTGTGCACTAGGCTTCCAGGCGGGGGAGCCCCGCGCCTCCTACAGGTCTTGGCTGAGAAGATGCTTCCCTGAGCTGGGGCTGTGGACGGGAGCCCAGACACGCAGGGGCAGGCCCAAACCACCTGCACACGTCTCTGCTGGGGAGTAGAGCACTAGGGAAATGACGTCTGTCAGGCACCTTCTGGGCGCTCACCGAGTCAGCCTCCGCGTGTGTGGGGCTGCAGACCCCAGCCAGGGGCCCTGTGAGCCTTGTGCTCTCCGTGCTGTGCTGAGTCTGGGCGGTCAAACAACCGCTGGAGGAGCCCTGCAGTTGCCCTCCCATTGCCTCTAATAGAGTCCTCACTGCTGGAGCGCTTGGCAGTGTGCAACCCACCGGCAACTAAGCCCTCCACAAGAACGCCTGGGGACTAGGTGCAAAGGCAAGGCAGGAGTGGAGCTGAGGCCAGGAAGGCCCCAGTAGCATCTCCCAGTCTCGCACAGCCTGCTCCTTCCTGGACTGGAAGCCTAGCCATGAGGCAAGTCTGGGCAAGGCTCGCCCAGGGCAGAGCAGCCTCACGCCAGCAACTCTGCCAGATCGGGCCTCTGAGCAGTGCTTGAGCTCTGCCGAACTGGAGGCGCACTCGGCTCCGCCAAAGCATTGAATACAGCCGCACACAGCAGGGCTCCCTTCTCTTCTCCCGAGGAGGCTCGCTTCCCGCATGCTGTAAACTAGGCTTCCAGGCGGGGCACCCTGCGCCTCACACAGGTCTTGGCTGAGGAGCTGCTTCCCTGAGCTGGGGCTGTGGACGGGAGCCCAGACAAGCAGGGGCAGGCCCAAACCACCTGCACACGTCTCTGCTGGGGAAGAGAGCACTAGGGAAATGACGTCTGTCAGGCACCTTCTGGGCGCTCACCGAGTCAGCCTCCGCTTGTGTGGGGCTGCAGACCCCAGCCAGGGGCCCTGTGAGCCTTGTGCTCTCCGTGCTGTGCTGAGTCTGGACGGTCAAGCAACCGTAAGAATAGACTTCCAGTTGCCCTCACTTTGCCTGTAATAGAGCCCTCAAGCTGGAGCGCTTGGCAGTGTGCAACCCACCGGCAACTAAGCCCTCCACAAGAACGCCTGGGGACTAGGTGCAAAGGCAAGGCAGGAGTGGAGCTGAGGCCAGGAAGGCGCCAGTAGCATCTCCCAGTCTCGCGCAACCCGCTCCTTTCTGGACTAGAAGCCTAGCCGCGAGGCAAGTCTGGGCAAGGCTCACCCAGGGCAGAGCAGCCTCACGCCAGCACTCTGCCAGATCGGGCCTCTGAGCAGAGCTGGAGCTCTGCCGTACTGGAGGTGCACTCGGCTCCACCAAAGCAGTGATTGCAGCCGCACGCATCTGGGCTGCCTCCTCTTCTCCCAAGGAGGCTCGCTTCCCGCATGCTGTGCACTAGGCTTCCAGGCGGGGGCGCCCCACGCCTCCTACAGGTCTTGGCTGAGAAGCTGCTTCCCTGAGCTGGGGCTTTTGACGGGAGCCCAGACACGCAGGGGCAGGCCCCAACCACCTGCACACGTCTCTGCTGGGGAGGAGAGCACTAGGGAAATGACGTCTGTCAGGCATCTTCTGGGCGCTCACCGAGTCAGCCTCCGCGTGTGCGGGGCTGCAGACCCCAGCCAGGGGCCCTGTGAGCCTTGTGCTCTCCGTGCTGTGCTGAGTCTGGGCGGTCAAGCAACCGTAAGAATAGACTTCCAGTTGCCCTCACTTTGCCTCTAATAGAGCCCTCAAGCTGGAGCGCTTGGCAGTGTGCAACCCACCGGCAGCTAAGCCCTCCACAAGAACGCCTGGGGACTAGGTGCAAAGGCAAGGCAGGAGTGGAGCTGAGGCCAGGAAGGCGCCAGTAGCATCTCCCAGTCTCGCGCAGACTGCTCCTTCCTGGACTGGAAGCCTAGCCGCGAGGCAAGTCTGGGCAAGGCTCGCCCAGGGCAGAGCAGCCTCACGCCAGCAACTCTGCCAGATCGGGCCTCTGAGCAGAGCTGGAGCTCTGCCGTACTGAAGGCGCACTCGGCTCCGCCAAAGCAGTGAATGCAGCCGCACACAACAGGGCTGCCTTCTCTTCTCCCGAGGAGGCTCGCTTCCCGCATGCTGTAAACTAGGCTTCCAGGCGGGGCCCCCTGCGCCTCGGACAGGTCTTGGCTCAGGAGCTGCTTCCCTGAGCTGGGGCTGTGAACGGGAGCCCAGACACGCAGGGGCAGGCCCAAAACCCCTGCACACGTCTCTGCTGGGGAGGAGAGCACTAGGGAAATGACGTCTGTCAGGCACCTTCTGGGCGCTCACCGAGTCAGCCTCCGCGTGTGTGGGGCTGCAGACCCCAGCCAGGGGCCCTGTGAGCCTTGTGCTCTTCGTGCTGTGCTGAGTCTGGGCGGTCAAGCAACCGTAAGAATAGACTTCCAGTTGCCCTCACTTTGCCTCTAATAGAGCCCCCAAGCTGGAGCGCTTGGCAGTGTGCAACCCACCGGCAACTAAGCCCTCCACAAGAACGCCTGGGGACTAGGTGCAAAGGCAAGGCAGGAGTGGAGCTGAGGCCAGGAAGGCGCCAGTAGCATCTCCCAGTCTCGCGCAGCCTGCTCCTTCCTGGACTGGAAGCCTAGCCGCGAGGCAAGTCTGGGCAAGGCTCGCCCAGGGCAGAGCAGCCTCAGGCCAGCAACTCTGCCAGATCGGGCCTCTGAGCAGTGCTTGAGCTCTGCCGAACTGGAGGCGCACTCGGCTCCGCCAAAGCATTGAATACAGCCGCACACAGCAGGGCTGCCTTCTCTTCTCCCGAGGAGGCTCGCTTCCCGCATGCTGTAAACTAGGCTTCCAGGCGGGGCACCCTGCGCCTCACACAGGTCTTGGCTCAGGAGCTGCTTCCCTGAGCTGGGGCTGTGGACGGGATCCCAGACACGCAGGGGCAGGCCCAAACCACCTGCACACGTCTCTGCTGGGGAAGAGAGCACTAGGGAAATGACGTCAGTCAGGCACCTTCTGGGCGCTCACCGAGTCAGCCTCCGCGTGTGTGGGGCTGCAGACCCCAGCCAGGGGCCCTGTGAACCTTGTGCTATCCCTGCTTTGCTGAGTCTGGGCGGTCAAACAACCGCTGGAGGAGCCCTGCAGTTGCCGTCCCATTGCCTCTAATAGAGCCCTCACTGCTGGAGCGCTTGGCAGTGTGCAACCCACCGGCAACTAAGCCCTCCACAAGAACGCCTGGGGACTAGGTGCAAAGGCAAGGCAGGAGTGGAGCTGAGGCCAGGAAGGCGCCAGTAGCATCTCCCAGTCTCGCGCAACCCGCTCCTTTCTCGACTTGAAGCCAAGCCTCGAGGCAAGTCTGGGCAAGGCTCGCTCAGGGCAGAGCAGCCTCACGCCAGCACTCTGCCAGATCGGGCCTCTGAGCAGAGCTGGAGCTCTGCAGTACTGGAGGCGCACTCGGCTCCGCTAAAGCAGTGAATGCAGCCGCACACAGCAGGGCTGCCTTCTCTTCTCCCGAGGAGGCTCGCTTCCCGCAAGCTGTAAACTAGGCTTCCAGGCGGGGCCCCCTTCGCCTCCCACAGGTCTTGGCTCAGGAGCTGCTTCCCTGAGCTGGGGCTGTGGACGGGAGCCCAGACACGCAGGGGCAGGCCCCAACCACCTGCACACGTCTCTGCTGGGGAGGAGAGCACTAGGGAAATGATGTCTCTCAGGCACCTTTTGGGCGCTCAACGAGTCAGCCTCAGCGTGTGTGGGGCTGCAGACCCCAGCCAGGGGCCCTGTGAGCCTTGTGGTCTCCGTGCTTTGCTGAGTCTGGGCGGTCAAGCAACCGTAAGAATAGACTTCCAGTTGCCCTCACTTTGCCTCTAATAGAGCCCTCAAGCTGGAGCGCTTGGCAGTGTGCAACCCACCGGCCACTAAGCCCTCCACAAGAACGCCTGGGGACTATGTGCAAAGGCAAGGCAGGAGTGGAGCTGAGGCCAGGAAGGCGCCAGTAGCATCTCCCAGTCTCGCGCAGCCCGCTCCTTTCTGGAGTAGAAGCCTAGCCACGAGGCAAGTCTGGGCAAGGCTCGCCCAGGGCAGAGCAGCCTCACGCCAGCACCCTGCCTGATCGGGCCTCTGAGCAGAGCTGGAGCTCTGCCGTACTGGAGGTGCACTCGGCTCCACCAAAGCAGTGATTGCAGCCGCACGCATCTGGGCTGCCTCCTCTTCTCCCAAGGAGGCTCGCTTCCCACATTCTGTGGACTAGGCTTCCAGGCGGGGGCGCTCCACGCCTCCTCCAGGTCTTGGTTGAGAAGCTGCTCCCCTGAGCTGGGGCTGTGGACGGGAGCCCAGACACGCAGAGGCAGGCCCCAACCACCTGCACACGTCTCTGCTGGGGAGGAGAGCACTAGGGAAATGACGTCTGTCAGGCACCTTCTGGGCGCTCACCGAGTCAGCCTCCGCGTGTGTGGGGCTGCAGACCCCACCCAGGGGCCCTGTGAGTCTTGTGCTCTCCGTGCTGTGCTGAGTCTGGGCGGTCAAGCAACCGCTGGAGGTGCCCTGCAGTTGCCCTCCCATTGCCTCTAATGGAGCCCTCACTGCTGGAGCGCTAGGCAATGTGCAACCCGCCGGCAACTAAGCCATCCACAAGAACGCCTGGGGACTAGGTGCAAAGGCAAGGCAGGAGTGGAGCTGAGGCCAGGAAGGCGCCAGTAGCATCTCCCAGTCTCGCGCAGCCTGCTCCTTCCTCGACTGGAAGCCTAGCCGCGAGGCAAGTCTGGGCAAGGCTCGCCCAGGGCAGAGCAGCCTCACGCCAGCAACTCTGCCAGATCGGGCCTCTGAGCAGAGCTGGAGCTCTGCCGTACTGGAGGCACACTCGGCTCCGCCAAAGCAGTGAATGCAGCCGCACACAGCAGGGCTGCCTTCTCTTCTCCCGAGGAGGCTCGCTTCCCACATGCTGTAAACTAGGCTTCCAGGCGGGGCCCCCTGCGCCTCCCACAGGTATTTGCTCAGGAGCTGCTTCCCTGAGCTGGGGCTGTGGACGGGAGACCAGACACGCAGGGGCAGGCCTCAACCACCTGCACACGTCTCTGCTGGGGAGGAGAGCACTAGGGAAATGACGTCTGTCAGGCACCTTCTGGGCTCTCACCGAGTCAGCCTCCGCGTGTGTGGGGCTGCAGACCCCAGCCAGGGGCCCTGTGAGCCTTGTACTCTCCGTGCTGTGCTGAGTCTGGGCGGTCAAGCAACCGCTGGAGGAGCCCTGCAGTTGCCCTCCCATTGCCTCTAATAGAGCCCTCACTGCTGGAGCGCTTGGCAGTGTGCAACCCACCGGCAACTAAGCCCTCCACAAGAACGCCTGGGGACTAGGTGGAAAGGCAAGGCAGGAGTGGAGCTGAAGCCAGGAAGGCGCCAGTAGCATCTCCCAGTCTCGCGCAGCCCGCTCCTTCCTGGACTGGAAGCCTAGCCGCAGCAAGTCCGGGCAAGGCTCGCCCAGGGCAGAGCAGCCTCACGCCAGGAACTCTGCCACATCGGGACTCTGAGCAGAGCTGGAGCTCTGCCGTACTCGAGGCGCACTCGGCTCCGCCCAAGCAGTGATTGCAGCCGCACGCAGCAGAGCTGCCTCCTCTTCTCCCGAGGAGGCTCTCTTCTCGCATGCTGTGCACTAGGCTTCCAGGCGGGGTAGCCCTGCGCCTCCTACAGGTCTTGGCTCAGGGCCTGATTCCCTGAGCTGGGGCTGTGGACGGGAGCCCAGACACGCAGGGGCAGGCCCCAACCACCTGCACACGTCTCTGCTGGGGAGGAGAGCGCTAGGGAAACTACGTCTGTCAGCCACCTTCTGGGCGCTCACGGATTCAGCCCCGGTGTGTGGGGCTGCAGACTGCAGCCAGGGGCCCTGGGAATCTTGTGCTCTCCGCGCTGTGCTGAGTCTGGGAGGCCAAGCTACAGCTGGAGAAGCCCTGCAGTTGCCCTTCCCTTCCCTCTGACAGAGCTCGTATTGCTGGATCCCTTGGCTTTGTGTCACTCACTATCCCCTAACCGCGAGTCCAAACCACGAACTCCACCCTGACTTCAAAACCCTATATCCCGAACCCAGAAACCGAATCCCGAGCTCCAGTCTCCAAACCGTGAACCTGAACCCTAACCCAACCCCGAACCCAAACACCGACCCCTAAATCCCAAACCCAAAGTCCATTCTCTAAAGCAACACCCCAAAGCGCGAACCTCTAACCCTCAGCCGAACCCCATACCCCAAACCCCAAGCCCATAGTCAGAACCAGAAACCCCAAACTCCGAACCCCAAACCCCTAACCCAAACACCAAACCGTGTACCCCAACCCTTATACCGAATCCAAATCTCGAACCCCAAGGACCGAACTTCCAACCTGAATCAGGATCCCCTAACCCAAACCCCTAGCTGAACCCCTAATCCAAACCCGAAAACCAAGCACCAAACCCCTAACCCATAACCTGAACTGCAAACCCCTACCTTAAAACACCAACCCCAATCACTAACCCCTAACCTGATCAGCGAACCCCTAAACCGAACCCCAATCCATGAATCCCGAACCTTGAGCCCCAAACCCCAAACCCCAAAGCCTGATGCCAAACCCAAAGCGCTAACCTCTAAACTGAATCGAAACCCCAAAACCTAAACCCTTGACCCCAAACTCCTAACTCATACCCCAAAGTCCACACTGCAAAACCCTAACCGGAACCCCATACCCCAAACAATGAACCACGTACCCCAAACCCCGAACCACATACCCCAAACATGGAACCCGAACCCCAAACCCCATACCCTGAATCCGAACCCCTATCCCAACTGCAAACCCCAAACCCCGAACCGGGAACCCCAAACCCCTAAACCGAACCGTGAACCCCTAACCCTAACCCGAACCCGAACCCTAACCCGAGCCCCAAACCCCAAACCCAAACCCCGACCCCCATACCCCAAACCGCAAACACTGATCCACGTAGCCCAAACCCCGAATCCATAACTCGAACCCCGAACCCCAAATCCAGAACCCAAACCCCAAACCCCAAACCGCTAACCCGAACCTCAAACCTAAACCCAAACCCAAACCGCACAGCCCTAATCCCTTACTGGAACCGCAAACCCCTAAACCGAACCCTAAACCCTGAACCAAAACCCCTAACCTGTACCCCACACCCCACACCCCGAACCCAAACCCAAACCCCTAACCCCAATCGCAAACCCCTAACCTGAACCCCAAAGCCCAACCGCGAACACCGAAACTGAACCCTAAAACCCGAAACCCAACCCCCAAAACCCAAACCCCCAAACCCAAACTCCAAACCCCTAACCCGAACCCCAAACCCCAAACCCCTAACCGGAACCCCAAACCTCAAACCCCAAACCGCACACCCCAAACCCCTAAGCCAAACCCCAAACCGCCAACCCCTAACTCCTAACCCGAACAGCGAAACTCTAAACTGCACCTCACACCCCAACCCCAAACCATGAACCCAAACCCCCGAACCCCAAACCCCAAACCTCAAATCTCGACCCCCGAAACACAAACCTCACATACTGAACCCCTAATCGGAACCTCGAACCCCAATTCCCGAACCCCAAACCCAAATCCCAAAACCCCCAAACCCCAACCCTGAACCCAAATCCCAAACCCATAACAGGAACCCCAAATCGCGAACCCCTGACCCAAATCCCAAACTCCAAACCCCAAACCCCTAAACCGCGAACCCCTAACCCGAACCCCAAACCCCAAACCCTAACCGCGAACCCCTAACCCAAACCCCAAACCCAAACCGCGAAGCCCAAACCCCAAACCCCTAACCCGAATCCCAAACCCAAAACCCTTAACCCCAATCCCAAACCCCCAACCCAAACCACAAACCCCAAACCCCTAACCCTAACCTGAAACCCCAAACCCGAACTGCGAACCCCTAACCCAAACCAAGAACCCCTAACCTGATCCCCAAACCCCAAACCCCAAACCCTTAACCCGATCCTCAAATCCCAAACCCGAACCGCGAACCCCTCACCCGAACCCCAAATCCCAAGCCCCTATGCTGGACCTTGAACCCCTAATCGGAACCCCAAACCCCAAACTAGAACCGCGAAGCCCTAACCCCAAACCCTGAACTCCAAACCCCAAACACGAACCGCGGACTGCAAACCCGAACCCTGAACTCTAACCCGAACCCGAATCCAAACCCTAAGAAGAGAGGGGATTCCCCGAACCCGAACTCTGAACCTGAACCCTAACAAGTTGAGGGGATGCCGGAATCCTAACCCTAACCCTCACAATAAAACTCTAAAGTAAAAAGAAACTTTTCTGCCCTAAGCCCCGCCCCTTGCGGTCCCCCACCCTAAAGGCAGAAGAGATAAGCCTGGGCTTGAACTTCTGACCCACGGAGCCGGATTGCCTGTTTACTTGGCTGTCCACCTAACCGCTATGCTACCCAGATTCACGGGATTAGATGTTGCTCCCAGGCACTCTTCAAGCCTCGGCCCACCAGGGCAGGCTAATAAAGCACTATGGGCCCTATTAGCGCTCACTTTAAGCCATATCCCTAACACTAATGCCAACCCTAACTGTAACCCGAACCCTGACCCTGACCTGAACCCTAACCCAAATCCAAACTATAAGAAGAGGGGGGTCCCCGAATTCTAACCCTAACCCCGAACCCGAACCTGAACCCTAACAAGTGGGGGGGTTGCCCGAACCCTAACCCTAAACATAACGATAAACCTCTAAAATAAAAATAAACTTTTCTAGTCTAAGCCCCGCCTCTTGCGGTCCCCCGCCCCCAAGAGCAAAAGGGTAACGTTAGAGACTTGAACTCCTGACTTACAGACCATAGTCTGCCTGCTCCCCAGCCTGCCTAACCGCTACGCTACAGAGGCTTGCTGTTGCTGACAGGGCTCCCGGGCCCTCTTCAAGCCTCTGCCCGCCAGGGTCTGGTTCTGTAGAATATCATGGCTGTCCTAGGTCATCTTTGCTTTCTGTAGTCATAGTTTTATCCCAAAATCATAGACAGATCAGCTGAGAAAAAGCTTGGATTGTCTCGGTGGGGTGGATTTGCTTGTCCTGTGTTTCACCTGGAGGCAGTCGCGGTCCCGCCGGCCCGTCCTGGAAGGGGGCGTGGGGGCGGGGCGCCCCGTGCGCGCGTCGGGGGCGGGGCGAACCTGGGCGGCTGGTCAGGAGCGCGGCTCACGTGAGCGGGTCTGGGGCGGGATGACCATGGCGGCGCGTCGGGGCCAGGGGTTCCCGGTTGTGCTCTCAGGGCTCGCCATCGCAGCTGGGAATGCTCGTTTCGTGGGCTCCTGGGTCCCCGGCGATCGGCAGCCAGCGAGCAGAGCGGAGGGCTGTGGACCACAGGTAAGGGAACTCGGACTCGGCGGAGCAGGGAACCATGTATTCTGCCCTCTTTGTTTGCAGTCTCGGAGCCGACTAACATGGCGGTCGCAGAAAAGCCTTGCCTTTGGGGCCAACGGTTTTACCGCTTTACCCCTTTGCATAAAGCTCAGACCCGCGCGGTTTTCCCAAGCAGCTTAGTGTATTGCTTCCTAAAGGCCTGGAGAGGATACCAGGCAGGAAGGCCAGGGGTCTCCAGACAGAGAAAATAGACTGCAAGTGTCAGACGTTTTTTTCTCTCTCTTAAGAGGCAGGAGGAGACAAAACAGTGTTGCATTTTTTTTTCTCCATCTTGATACAAATTTAAAAGGAGGTTTCTCGGAAAATTCTGTGTTGCCATGACAACTCCTGGCTCCACCTGAATTTAACTTTTCTCAAACCTTGAACTAAGCAATGCCTTTTTCTTATGGAAATGTTTGTCTTAAGGTATGGAAATGTTTGTCTTAAGTTATGTTAATGTACTATTTACCCAAGGCTCTGTCTTCAGGTCAGTTCCCCCTAAAGGCTCAGAAACGACTTGACAAACCAGTATGTTTACTCATACCTTGTTCTCTTAATCTATGTGAATGAAACTATATATTTGCCTGGAAATCTGCCTTTCTTCAAGATTCATGTCCATCATTTTATGGCCTGGGACGACTCATCTGCTGCCAGTGTTATCTCAATGCATGCTGTGGGTGAGGGGCCTGGTGCCATTCTCTGAGACATTGTCTTTCTTTCATTAGCAGACTGCTAGTGGCTGTATAACATCTGGCTAAAGACTAGCAGGGGGTCCTCTTTCTTCCCCCTTTTAATGTCTACGTCAGCAGCTCTCTCGATCTCTTTTATACTTTAATAAAACTTTATAACAGAAAACCTCTGAGCCATCAAGCTTCGTCACTTGCCCTGGATGGAATTCTCCTCTGGAGGCCAAGAATGCTGGCATCTTTTGTGGTTTAGCAACCACCTTTCAGCCTTTTGTAATTCATATTGAATCTTCATTTCAGATTGAAGATGCATTCCACGGTATTGCCAACTGAAGTCTTCTCATCGCTATGGAGTATCTGTCCATGTCTTTAGGGTATTTTTCAGCAATCATGTATCATTTGCAGTGTGCCAGTCTTATCATCCTCATTCTGTCCATAGCAAAGTCTTTTATTAATGTTGACATGATTGAAAGGGAATTGTTTGTTTAACTTCCTTTTCAGATTGTTATTTGCTGGTGTATACAGATAACACTGTGTCATCGTTCATTTTTATCAGTTTGGACAGCTTGATAGTTGTCTTTAATTTCTTTAATTTCTCATAATTTAAGATGACCCTGGCTCATATTTTTACAGTCTCACCCCTAGTCTCAGTCATTTCTTCAAAGAACTGTCCCTTTTTTTAACATTACATTATTTTTGACTGTGCTGGGTCTTTATTGCTAGTTTGTCTAGTTGTAGTGAGCAGAGGCAACCCTCTAGTTGCTGTGCCATGGCTTCTCATTGCAGTGCTTTCTCTGTTTGCAGAACTTGGGCTCTGGAGCATGCAAACTTCAAGAGTTGTTCAAAGGCTTCGTTGTCCGTGGGCGTGTGGAATCTTCTACACAGGGATTGAACCCGTGTTCCCTGCATCGGTAGGCAGATTCTTTACCACCGGGCCATCGGAGATGTTTTCTGTTCCCTTTTATTAGAGAATGATATTTAAAACATACATGTAGGAGCTCAATATGCTCAGCTGACAATACATGGATATATATATACATGTATTCCAGCTCACCTTTGAACATATTCAGTTAAAGGTAATTTGTGATGATGTCTCCAGCCCGATCCACCACGACGTGGACATTGTAACGTTTCCTTTTGTTTATCTGTAACTTTGCATTCCAATGGTAAGATACCTGGCTTCCACCGCTTGTCATACACAGAATTCAGTGCTTGTCCCACGTGGTTACTGAAAAAAAACTGTCAGATTGTCTTTCAAAGGGGGCTCTGCGTGCATGGCACCAGTATCTTGAGGATGTTTTTGTATGATAGTTTACTATCTGTATACCCTCAGTGGCCAGGTGTCTAGTTCAGTCGCTACCAATTATGAATGGGCTTGTTTGCTCTAGTGTTCTTGGACAATTCGAGTACAGTTTCTTTGTCAGATATGCCTTTTTTTAGGAAAAGAGTTTTATTTATTGTTGGCTGTGTTGCATCTTTGTGTGTGGGCTTTTCTCTAGTTTTGGTGAGCATGGGCCATAACTAGTGGTTTGCAGGCTTCTCACTGCAGTGTCTCCTCTTGTTGAGGGGCACCGGCTCACGGGCTTCAGTGGCTGCAGCATGTGAACTCAGCATCGTGGCTTCCAGGATCTAGAGCACAGGCTCGGCAGTTGTGGCACACAGACTCCATTGGATGTGGGATCTTCCCATCCTAGGGATCGCACATGCATCTCCAGCACTGGCAGGTGGATTCTTTACTATGGAACCACCAGGGCATATTTTAGATTCTCATTTTCCACACATGTATCTAGTGAAAGAGGCCAGGATCAAGAGGCATGGCAGCTGGGAATCCTCAGCCACAGCTCTGGTGTGCTATCCAAAGCTCTGGGGCCTTTGGTGAGCACCTCAGCTTCCCTGGGACTGTTTCCTGCCATCAGAAATGCCCTGCTTTTGGACTGTACCCACCAAGCTCCTCTGTCCCTGGAATTTCTGAGACCAGAGTACTGCAGGTGGTGCCATTTCCTTCTCTGCTGCTGCTGCTGTGTCGCTTCAGTCGTGCCTGACTGTGCGTGACCCCATAGACAGCAGCCTACCAGGCTCCTCTGTCCCCGGGATTCTCCAGGCCAGAACCCTGGAGTGGGCTGCCATGTCCTTCTCCAGTGCAGGAAAGTGAAAAGTGAAAGTGAAGTCACTCAGTGAAGTCGTGTCCGACTCTTAGTGACCCCGGGGTTGCAGCCTACCAGGCTCCTCTGTCCATGGGATTCTCCAGGCAATGGTACTGGAGCGGCTGCCATTGCCATTTCCTTCTCTACAAGATAGCGTTTTGAAGATATTTTCTCCTGGATATTGCTTTTGATGAAGGAAGGGGGATCCCTTCCAGGGCTTGAGAGTGAGTTCTTGTCTGACACTGGGCAATGAGTTGTCTGAGGAGAGGAGTGCTGTCCAAGCGAGAGGCTTTATTGGGAAGGGCTGCCGGGGTGGAGGGCAGGAGGGTGAGGGAAACGGAGAGAACCACTCTGTCACGTGGCTCACAGTCTCAGGTTTTATGGTCATTGGGTTCATTTCTGGTTTGTCTCTTGCCAGGCATTCTGAATTGGGATCCTTCTTGGGGGCACACCCACCACTCAGCCGAGATGGATTCCAGCGAAGTGGATCCTGGGAGGTTGGTAGGACCTCTGAACTGGAGCCTCCCATCACCTGACCTCTCCAGAATTCTGCTTGGTGGTAGCTTGTTCGTTCCTTGTTCCTTCCCAGGACCTCCTGTTGTAAGATGACTCCTGCAAGTGTTTTCTTTTCTCTGTCGCCTGGCCAGGGTGGGTGGTCCGTGGTTCATTTAACCGTTTATTTTTGGTTCTCTCGAGTAAGGTCCTCCACAGGGTAAATGTATGAAATGATAAAAGGCAATGTTTTAAATAATTTATATTCATAATTTGGTAAGTTGGCTTTTTTTGTGTATGTTAGACCTGATCACCAGACCAAAGTTCATGTAGAACTTTTGTAGTTTTCTAAAATTTCTATAGTTTTTAAAATGGAGTTACCTTGTTGCAAAGTTTGTGTTTATGTTCATATTTTTTTAAAGAGTTATTACTTTTTAGTTGATTGATCCTTGCTTTACAATATTGGTTTGATTTGTCATGCATCCACATTAGGTGTACCTATGTCCTCTTGCTCTTGAATCTCCCTCCCACTTCACACCCATTCCCACCTCTCTAGGTCACTACAGAGCCCCAGTTTGAGTTCCCTGAATCATACAGCAAATTCCCATTGGTTGTCTATTTACAAATGTTGGTGTACCTGCATCCATGCTGCGCTCTCCATTCATCTCACCCTCTCCTTCTTGTTCCCCACCCTCGTCTGTAAATCTGTTCTCCATGTCTGGATCTCCATTGCTGCTCTGTGAACAGACTCGTCAGTACCATCCTTCTAGATTCCATGTTTTTCTCTCTTTGACTGACTCCCTCCCCTTTATTAGAACAGACTCAAATGTGTTCCTTTTTATGGCTGCATTCCATACAGGCTCTGATTGTTCCTTAGCCATGTTTTGCGGAGGGTCATGGGGCTATTCTGCTCCATTTCAGTTTTGGCTTCCAGTCTGAGTGCTCGCAGCAGAGCTGCTTCTGGGTGAGCCCTCTGAGGTCTGTGAGCGCCGGGCTGCCCGCTCTTCTCTTGTGGCCCGCAGGGGGCGCCAAACCCCCTTCTGACCCGCGGGCACAGGACGCTTTGCCTTTAGACTCTGCTCCGTGAGCAGCTGGCGGGAGCTTTGTCTCCTCAGGACCATCAGGGCTCAGGCTTCTGGATAACAGGGCTGCATCCAGGCTGAGAGGAGCAGGGTTGCCTCAGTGCCCACCAGCAGGGAGGCGCTGCCAGAGCGAAAAATGAGGACGGAGTAGACGTTTCTTGTGTCCAGCTGAGGGCTGACTGGAGGTCCATCTCAGAGGACTCAGGGGGAAAGAGCTCCGTGTGCAAAACGGTGGGTTTTTAGTTAGATTTGCGTTAGATGATGTAGAGGATGAACACTGATGTTCTTCCGTGTAGGTGGCCGTTTTCCTGTCACTGTTTCTTGAGAAGACTGTCCTTTCCTCTTTGCTCGTTCCTGGTTTGATTTTCAGGAATTGACTATGTACACGTGGGTTCGTTTCTGGGCTCTCTCTTCTCTCCTGGAGTCCATGTGTCTGTGTTCCTGCCAGTTCCTCACTGTGGTGGTCACTCCAGCTCCGTGATGTAGTTTGAAGAGGGATAGGAAGATGCCTCCAGCTGTGTTCCTCTTTCTCAGAGTCTTTTTGGCCATTTAAGGTCCTGTTCAACATTAGCAGTCTAATATTAGGACTATTTCTATTTCTGTGAAAAATGCCATCGAATATTATTTTGTGATTGCAGTCACTGTATTTGTTGATGACTTTGGTTGGAATGGACCTTTTAATTCCTCATTGTTCCAGTGCATGAGCGTGGGATAATTTTCTGTGTATTTGTGTTTTCTTTGGTTTCTTTATCAGTGCTTTCTAGTTTTCTGACTACTGGTCTTTCATGTTCTTGATTAAGTTTGTTGCTAGATGTTTTATTTAAGTGGGATTTTCTTAATTTTTTTTTCTGATTGTTATTAGTGTATAGAAATGCAAGTGATTTTTGGACTGTAAATGGTAGTATTTTATAGGATTGTAAATTGATCCGAAATGATTCAGCTTTACTGAATGTAGTCTAACAACTTTTTGTGAAGTTATGTGGAACATTTTATCTGTCAAATCTGTTTCTCCTGCAGTAGGTCATCCAGAGGACCCAAGACATGGTGGTTACTAATAGACTTCCCACAGTACTTCTTCATTCCACGTGGACTCCTTCAAGGGCAGTGAGCATCGCAGCTTCCCTTGAACTTCGTCTGGGTAAGTCTTGGCCTGTGTAAGAAATTTTCCTGCCTGTCTACTCTAAATGTCTTTTGTGGTATTGGCATGGTTGTTTTGAAACCTAGTATACTTTCCAGTCATTTAAAATGTACAGAAAATGCCTAGCAATGGGAACAAGTGCTAGCATTTGCCACATCATCTAAAATACTCTCTGTGTTTTATCCAAAATGGGTACCTTCTGCAGAACCAGCACATAATCTCCAAAATCAGGAAATCATATGGTATCTACATTATAATGTAATCCACAGCCCCGCTTCCACTTTTAGCAATTGTTCAAGTGTATGAGTATATCTTTTGTTTCCATCTTCATCCTTTTTTCGTTATTTAGAGTGTTACCGAGATTTTCAGTTATTTGGACAAACTTGATGGATTGAAAGCAGACATGGTGAATAAGGGTTCTGGGTGGCCTTTCCTATATGGATTTTTTTTCACTGAAGATGGTTTTA
The DNA here is from genome assembly GCF_032405125.1 of Capricornis sumatraensis. NCBI lineage: Eukaryota > Metazoa > Chordata > Mammalia > Artiodactyla > Bovidae > Capricornis > Capricornis sumatraensis. Next base: position 629,141 of record NC_091090.1, on the reverse strand, counting down.
ATATTTCTTCCTGTTGTAACATGTATGAATCCTGCATTCTTTCTCCCCCCATAGTAATTAAAAATAAATAATATGCCATTTACCGTTTAGATATTTGTAAGCATACAGTGTTGTAGCAGACAACCTTTTCTTGTTTTGCAAACCAGTTTAATAATGTGCACCTTTTGCGTGCTTTGGAGAAACTCAGGAAACTGAGTCAGTGACTGAAATGGCCCAAGATATCACCTTAGATTCCACCTTCATCTAAAAACAAAACAGGCACTTCCTGGTGGTCCAGTGGCTGAGACTGGACACTCCCAAAGAAGGAGGCCCAGGTTCATTCCCTGATCCAAGAACTAGATCTCCCATGCCACAGTGGAGAATTTGCATGCTGTAGCTAAATATCTGGCTTGCCTCAATGAAGGTTGACCTGGTGCAGGCAAATTAAAAAAGAAACAAATATTTAAAAAATACAACCAAAGGAAAGGAAGGGTATGGTTGTTGTTCAGATTTATGGCTTAGCTTTCCCTATGGATAGAAAAGAAAAAAGAGTTTCAAACGACTGTGTCTCATCCTTCTATCTGGCATATAGAGAGGATTCCTTTGAAATGAGATTTCTGTGGTAAATGTGACTCGCAGAAGAGCTGTCTTGAACTTGGGTTTCAGAGACGATCATGTGTCCTCTAAACAATAAAAGTTAATTGGGTCCAACTAATTCTCATGCTGAGGTGGTATATTTTGTGGTAGCATTTGCTCCCCTTCACTTCAGATGTATCCCCATTTGTTTACACTGTCATCTACTGAAGACATCCTGATCTTTGAAAGTGTTTAGTTATTACAAGTAGAGATGTTGTATATAATCATGTGATACTTTTTTTCTGGACATGTTTTCAAAGCTGTTTAGTAAGTGCTAGACATGTAGTATTCAGATCACAGGTGAGCCTTGTTTAGCTGTGGAAAAATCCAGCTATGTTTCTCTGTGGCATGTGGGATCTTCTGGGGTAAGGGATCGAACTAGCGTGTCTTGCATTGTCAGGCAGATTCTTCACCACTGAGCCGCCGGAGAAGCTGTGCCCTACCCCCTTTTTTGAGTTTACTGGATCTAATAGGTGTGCAGTGCTACCTCCCTGTTATTTTAGTTTGTCATTTCCTCATGATATGTGATTTTGAGTCTTTTTGATAGGCTTATTTACTATCTTGATATTTCTGTAGGCCAGGTGTTTAGGTGTATACATTGTTTACCAGATTGTTCTAGATTTTTTGGTATATTTAGAGTACAATCCTTTATCAGATATGTATTTTATCAATATATTTTCCTGTGGCTTGTGTTTAAGTTTTGTGAATAAGGTTTTTCACAGTTTAAATTTCTAATGGTTTAAAGTTGAGGTGATATATGTTTTATATCCTTTTTTGGATAGACTTTAGTGTGTTGTTGCTGTTATTACATTTTAAAAGCAGAAGTGAGGTACTGTAGATACAGTTTTAAGCTAAGCTGAAGTACCATAGATACAGTTTTGGCTTTTGTCTGTTGAGAAGTTTGAGTGAGTTTGGTGTACACTGTAACATTACGTCTACGTTCATTTGACTGGATATAGCTTCCAGTTATTTGTCTAATTGGTTTTGGAGATATCACGGGAAGTCAGTTTTTCCAAGGGAAACTGAGGTCCATGAAACATGAACTCTCTTTGATCGGTCGGAATCACTTTCTGCTATTTCTGACAGATTTGACTCGTTTGGATATCTCATATGAGTGGAATCACAGAACGTTTGTCTTTTTCTTGGTCTGGTTTATTTCACTGAATCTAATGACCATAAGGTTTGTCCACATTGTCGCATTGTCAGAATTACTGACTTTGAAGGGCCGAATCAGATTCCATTGTGGGTATACCACAGTTTGTTTATGGAATTGGTTGCCATGGACACTTAGATTTCTTCTGTTTGTTTGCCAGTGTGAATCATGCTGTTGTCAGTATGACTGAAGAAGTATCCATTTTTTCAGCCCCATTTCCCAATCCTTTTGGGTACATAGCATGAATTGGAATCAAACTATGTATTTATTCCATGTGTTCCTTTTGGAGTCATTTCTGTAATGTCTTGCAGAGTGGCAGCACCATTTCATGTACTTTTTTGTATGGTGGAATACCGTTCAAGCTTCTGAATATACCTTGTGTGGCATATTCAGTCTCCCACCAACGGACACTTGAATGAGTTCTACCTTTGAGCTATTGTGAATGTAACTGTGAATATCTGTGTACCAGTTTTTGTTTGAATTATTAACAAATACATTCCTATATATAAAAGAAGCCACAAGGACCTACTGTACAGTTTAGGAAACTATTAAATATCTTTTGATAATGTATCATGGAAGAGAATCTCAAAAGGAATATATGAAAAGCACATAGTAAGCATGATATTTATTGTGCCAACACTATGAGTTATCATAGCACTACTCAACGTGTATTTATACATGTCACTAAAATATCCACATCTGTAAGGATGTTATAAAAAATTATATAAAAAATCAAGAATTCAAACAGAGAATAAGTAAACTTCCTGCCATTGCTCCTCCTCGTTTATACACTAATACTACCTGTAACGCTCATCGTATAAGTGCTGGACTAGCAATTGACATTCTTGTAAACCAAGAGATTGTGAAGGTAGAAGGAAATATAACTCATTGAATTCCTTAATGAAGGATTGTAGAACTCTATGTCCATGAAGCGAATGAAATTCCGTTTTATTGAGCCACATTCTTACTAGAGAGATGAGCTTCCACCCCACCCAACGTTAGTTCACAATGAAACCCTGTCGTCCTCTGGCCTCAATGTCTGCTTCCTGCTACCGAGAAAGAAAAGATGAGGAAGTCCTGACCAAACCGATGCTATTTTTCTTTTTCTGATTTGTATTTTATCGCAGGGCTTGGCAAAAAGAGGGCCCAACCTGTTTTCAGAGTTCCATCCCGAGGGTTCCTCCGGCATGTTCCCTATGTTGACAAACTGCTGATTATTTTCAACAAAGGACAATGATCTGCACTTCACTATCTGTTGCTTGAGCTGGAATAGCAGGCGTCCCTTGCAGTGCAGTCCTTCATGCTGGAGTAGGCATCCCTGAAGCAATAGTGTAAGAGGAACACATTTATCATGTAGACATCGCATCCCATGCATTTGTAGTAATTTTTCAGTTATACCCATCATCATCGGAGGAACTGACTTGTCCGAGTAATAACGAGAGTACCCCGTATAACAGTTCCTTGACTTATGAGTACTTCCTATGAGTACCCTTTTGAGTACTTCTTCCAATGTTGTTTCTCCTACTTTGGTCATGAACAGTAGAAGCTGATGGCAGTGGTCCTTGAAATGTATGTCGATTCCCAGGTGGCGCAGTTGATAAATAAATAATCTGCCTACCAGTGCAGGAGGTGGAAGTGATGTGGGTTTGATCCCTGTTTCAGGAAGGTAACAATTCATACACATGTTTTATGTGAACAAGTTTGATACTCAGGAGTTTTTTTCTTCTGTATACATAAAAACAAATGCTGTTCAAGGACACTGAAAGAACCCTGATTTCGAAAATCAGATCTGTATTGTGAGCAATGCTTAGATATCCATGAGTCGAAGCATAGTATTATGCCTATCATCCTTGTATTTCCCTCAGTGAAATATGTTGAGGAAAACTCTTCATTCGTGGTCTAGATTCACGAAGAAGCTAAATAGCATTCATCCTTTACATTGACAACTGTGAATTTAAATCTCCTGTGAATCCTATGTGACAACCACACATACCAACATGAGTTATTAGTATTATATCAATATTTTTAGTCCTATTGTATGTCAACTAAAAAAATCACTGTATAATTGTACATGAAGTCAAGACATAAAATCAGTGCAAATACAAAATGTTCCATCCTTTGAGAAAGGGAGAAAAACATCTCTGTGCTTAGCCTATTGCATTTTTATGTATTAGATCCGTAAGTAGTTTATTCACCACACCCTATGAATGATTCACAGATCTTCAGAGAAGAAAGGATCATTTCTCTTTAACAATGAGTAGTTCAACTCTTCTCAAAGCAAAGTCATAAGTGAGTCTAATTTTGCGTGAGACCATGAAAACTCAGTGTTTTCATTATGCTTGTGCTTATGATGGGAGGAGGTCTGAGAAGGCACTTCTGAAGGTTTCTTCATACCAGTCGTTCTCATATGTATCGAGTCTTTAAAGGTCGAATCACCGAGGTGTTGCTTCTACACTTGGACTAGGCTGAGTAGCAACATTCCCTTTCTCCCTAAGTGCAGTAGACGTGTTCCCAACCTGTCTGTCTTCTGTCCTCTGGAGTATGTATTGCTTGAGCTCACCACAGCCTAGTAGATGGAAATCGTCAGGATATTCTGGAAACCCTGTTTATTTCAGTCTGTTCAGGAGGTTACCACTGCTGCAAACCTCTGGATTTTACCATGCACTTTTAACAACCTGAGATGAAGGATCCAAGTCAACACTCGTGACAGCCACGGGCTTCCATGGCCTATCCATGATTGTTGGCTTTGCTTTCATAATCATCCTGTTTCTTATACCAACTAAACTGTCACTGTATTTTTTATTACCATTCTATCTTTGATGGGTTTTGGATCTATTATGGATTTTCCTATATATCTTCACTTATCGGTGAGGGTCTTATGTTAGTAGTAGTTACGACAACTGACTTCCAGTCAGTTAGCTGTGGCAGAACAGAAAAAAGAATGACCCAGTGTATATTATTAATATTATGTATCAATATATTATTCGTTTTATTGTTTGCAGTCATCCACTTCCAAGTTTCCGAAATAAACTGTCAGAAAAATCACATCCTTTTGAATGTCTGTTTGACTGAGTAGGAGCACGGAAATGTTATTCCATAAAATTGTTTACAGTTTCCATTCCGTTCCTCCTGTTTGATGTAGATATTGGCCTTTGGTTCTATCACTAGCTTTGCAAGTAAAAAAAAATTAATTAGAGCTCATATGGTAATTTTACTGTTAGCAATAAGTTTAGCATAAAATGAACACAGAAGAGGTTACAGTAGACCAAATATGAGAGTCAGTTTAAAAGAAAACGTCGTGGTGAATGGTTACAGTAGGAATATAGTTATGAAGTTCCTTTATTATTATTCTATCCTTTCCGTCTCTTTTGCAGGGGTGTGAATGTACAGATTCCAGTACTATGGCTGCAGTGAATAATAGTATCATTATTCTTGAGAGCAACTCTACTACGTCTTCACGCTCATGTCACTCAAGGTTTTATAATAGCTATTATGTTAGTCGTGTTTGTAGTTTGTGAAGTCACATAAGTTGCATTCATTCAAGCAATAGTATCAAACAGCTATGGCATCAATTATAGATGTGACTCGATAGCGAATGTGAATCCATTTCACTGTGACAAATTATTATTGTAGAAATTCTATTCATGCCAGTAACAAAGCTGTGCAGAAATCATACAATGTTTATTAAGAAAATAAGATTTACTAATTTGTTGTATTATTCTATTTCTTTTAAACAGATTGAATGACAACAGGCTCAACTTTTCATTCACTTGTATGACTATGAGCAGTTTGACCAAGTTGAAGAAGATGACTCGTTTGTAGTCTTCCTCATGAGCTCATTCCATCTACTGGCTTTAAAATCATTTAGTACAGAGCTCACCGTCTAGGTGTTCATCCAGTGTTTTGTTTGCGTATCATGCAGGATCATTTTAAAAGGAAAAGCATGTGTGTATGAGTTAGAGCTCTGATCCCAAGAGTCCATGTAGAAGCTTCCCCTGAGAAATGTATCGTTTTGGCACCAATGCTACTGAAATGTGTGAATGTGGCCTACCACGCATCCCAATAAGTGTAAACAGCTTCACATGCTACTTATTTGAAACGACCAGTACTCATGACATTCCATTCATCTGAGGACTAAATATAGCCAACTTAGGTTGTGTTTGCCAAATAGACTTGGAAGCATTCTTCACACAATCCTTCATCGATGCCAGTTTTCAGATCGAAGAAACCCTTGCTCCGTGAAGTTTGTGAACACATACACTCATGTTTTGTTTGAGATTTTAAAGTCATTCTTCAGTTTTGTTGGAGGAATGGTTCTGTATATGGCCCGTGGATCCCCAAATCCACTGATGTTCATGTGTCTTGGGGCTTCCCAGGTGGTTCTAGTGGTAAAGAACATGCGGAACATACCCATGCAGGAGACATAGGAGATATGGATTCGATCCCTGGGGCAGGAAGATCTCCTGAGGGAGAGCATGGCAACCCACTCCAGTATCCTTGCCTAGAGAATCTCATGGAGAGAGGAGCCTGGTGGGGCCTAGTCCATATGATCCCAAAGAGTTGGACACAATGTAAGTGACTTAGCACAGCACATGCTTCATTGTCATAGCTAATATAATGGAGATGACATAAAAAGAATCACCAGCGGGCAAAAGTCAATATCCATCACTTTTCAACTTTGGAATGTATTGTGATATTTTACATCCATATTTGTATGAGTTGATAGTTGGCGAATCGATGCATATGAAGGCCTGATTGTGTTATATGTATGTTGAGGGAAGATATATTTTTATGTGGTTTGACATATGGGTCCCATTTCATTCGTAGACATCTGCATACTCATCACTTATCATCATTTTTTTTTGAAAAGACCATAGTTTTTAAAGGTTGTTGTCTAACCGGGAAAGATGCTTGAATTCTTGGGCTCCTTAGAGGAAGAATTCAACCCGGGGCCAGTGATGAGGCTTGATCACTCAGAGCTTTTGTGTCGCAACGTTTTATGAAAGTATAAAAGAGAGAAAGCTTCTGACATAGACATCAGAAGGGGGCAGAAAGAGTGCCCCCTACTCATCTTTAGCTGCATGTTATCTAGCTACTAGCAGTCTACTCATTAGAGAAAGGAATGGCAGCAGACCCCTCACCCACAAGATATATGGAGATGACCGTGGCACCAGGTCAGTCATCCTGGGCCATAAAATGATTGATAGGAGCAAATAGATAGCTTCATTCACATAGATCAGGAGAACCATGTATGAGTAAAGCTAATTGGTTTGTCAAGTCAGTTCTGAGCCTTTAGGCAGAACCTCCTTGAAGATAGAGTCTAGGGTAAATACATAGTACATTCACATAGCTTAAGGCAAACCTTTCCATAAGAAAAATGCCTTGGTCAGCTCAAAGTATGAGAAAAGTGAAGTTCAGGTGGAACCAGGTGTCATTATAGCAACACAGAATTGTAAGAGAAAACCTCTTTTTAAATTTGTATCGAGAAGGGGAAGAAAGAGAACAGCTTGTTTCCTCCTGCCTGGGAAGTGACAGATAACAACTGTCTGACACTTGCACCCCGTTTCCTCCCTTTGGAGACCCCTGGCCTTCCTGGCTGTTACCCTCTCAGTTTCATTCATTGAGTGTTTTCTGCCTTGTGAAACATTGGGCATAGCAGTATGTGTTAATTTAGGGGTATTTCATCCAATTTCATTTAAATGCATATGTGAATTAGAAAGTTTGACATGCCGTTGCTTTGTATACCGATTGGGAAATGTGAGTCTCCAAGTTTAATTTAGTGTTTCATGTTCATTTTTCTTTTTAGGGGTACAAAGAAAAATAATATGACTGTTAAGATCAGCTTTCGTATATTTTGCCAAATATGAATTGAGATCACATCGATCGGAAATGAGTCTGTGCATGAAAGCCCTAATAACTAATGTTAATTGACTTCACTACCATGGGATGTTTTCCTGTCTATTGAGGATTTACTTCATGTATTTCGATTTTGACTTTCTGTCTTACAGCCTTGTTTGTAGATCAAAGCTATTTGAAATTGTCATCTGGTTTTCAATGGCTTGTGAGGTTATTCATGAGTGGTTTATAAAACCGAATGGATTGTACATAGCCATACTTTGTTGTCATTTTATGAATTTGAAGAATGTCTGAAGAATGTCTGCAGTTATGCCTTAAAGATTCACACAATTGATGTCCAATATTTATCTCAATAGACTTGCTTTCAATGTGTAGTTTCCTATGCGTACGTCTCTCCTTATGGATTTGGGTAGAACTTGTATTGGAACACTGAAAAATCTGTGATATCAACCGTGCT